>NW_026844225.1:9099056-9547948 GCF_029955315.1 Cylas formicarius | reverse complement strand
CCTATGCTTATTATTCTGGACAAATATTCCATTGGGCTATTGCAGTTTTTTGGCTCATATTTGAGTGATTATTATTAAAAAATGTAAATAACACTCAATGTATATTTTTCCAGCAGTGCCAATTCGGTCCTTTTTCAGGTATACCTAAAGTATCACTTTAAAACGTCAGCAATTAAAAAATACATGAAAATAAAAAATCTAATCTATCAAATGTCTAAAAAATGGTTATAAAATAGTATATTTTCATTGCGGCATGCGGTGAGCTCATTTTAAAGCATCCGTTATAACGTGGCCAATATTGGGTATTTTAAAATGGTTCATAACGACACGTTAATTACATTGAGTGATAAATTAATAGGCCGTTTGACGACAAGAAATTAAATTATTTCATGTCACAATCAAAATAACGTTGTCAGTTCAAACACAGAGCGGAATAGCGGCCGGAGATGGGAAGCGAAACGAGAGAGAACTGTATTGATTTTTACTTAATTTTCTCATTTAGCTATAACTTAATAAAAACTTTAAAACTAAGGCGAATTAACTTTGCGTTATCTTCTATAGCCAGATATTTCCCAAACTGCCGAGTTGTTAGTTCCCTTTACTAGGTATAAAACTTTGAAACTTAATATATTAGCGACTATGCCATTGATTTTTGATTAGAAACTTTTTACGCCAAGTTAATTATGAAGCGAAGCCTTTAAGCGTAATAGAATTTTAATGCTTTCGTAATAGGGAAGTGTCAATTGAAAGTGCTAGATAAAGCGACTCTTAAGGATTAGCCACTACAAAGGTTAATAATATATGGACCTTAGCACCGACTAAGTTATCTTTAACGAAATTTTCAGTCAGAAATTTACCCAAGACTACCGTATTTCAGCCATGTACAGCAGATCCAGAATAGGTTATTAGTCTGTGCTTAAATATAAGGACAATGGAAAATCTTTTCTTTTTGATTTACGTACGTATTTACCTTTTTTGTGCTGTCAATATGACATATTTAATTGATAATTTAATTACCAAAAACTCAATACGGTAAATACTTATAGTTATAAAGTGTTCATTTCTTGTTTTGTTACTATTTATTAAAAAAATCATAATAATAAAAGTGACTCTCATCGTAACACTTTTTGCAGACATTTTTTTTTATCTGTTTCGAGAGAATTTTGGGCATCTGTTGCCCTTATGAATGTGACTGACGACATTTTGCGTGCTTTTCAAAAGAAGATTAACACTATTCTTATTCTGTTAGATTATTCAAAGGCATTTGATATATCTACATTAAAACATTATGGGTTTGATAATGCAGTTTCTCTTATTATAAGTGCCTATTTGGACGATGGTTTCAGTGTATACAGTGTAATAATAATTTATCTGATCAGGTACATATTACAATTTTTATTCTACAAGGTTCCATCTTAGGACTCTTACTCTTTCTCGTTTACACGTCGGAAATTCATATTACAAAAATACAGGCATTCGTTGATGATACTCGAATTTATTTTTTCTGTTTGGAGGCTACAAACACTAAGTGAACTTTCTAAAAAACACAGCTGGAAACTTAATTCGTATTTTATGATGGGAGCAAGCAAGCAATGTTGAAGTCTCTATAAGACAATTCCAAAATTGGTTTAGTTGGCAAAAAGCTTGGGAATAGAAATCGATAGTAATTTTCACCTAAAAATTGTATTCCAATGAGCCTTGAGCAATGAGTATGTTAATTTTTCAAAGAAACTTCCACAGGCGACTGTAATTCTTTTTACAAAACTTCTGAATTCCTCTTGCGTCGGTTTTTGCTGAATCGAAATTGCTGACGTTTCGCCAATCATCCTGTTGGCTTCTTCAGAGCTTGTCTGAAACTGAATATATTTGCAGTTTCTGTGTCGATGCGGACAGAACAAGAATCCAAAGAGTCTAAAGTTTCTGTATACGATTTGTATATGACTTAATCATGTATCGTATCAATACAACGAATGCAAATTGTTGAAAATCTTAAATATAAAATTAAAAATATTTACTTCAACAATACAGCAAAGTATAAAGTACTTTCCTTGATGAGTATATAATTGTATGTAGCCTATTAGTGCAAGTTAGACACAAGTTCAGTTATTCCTTCCTAAAATTGTATTTTAAAAATATATGCATGCCATTACTACCTTATCTATAGTGTACTTGGTGATTCAGAAAAGTAGCTGTAAGCTAGAGTGCGCCAGCAGAGAACACCAATTTTTTATTGGATTATATGTGAATTATTTTCATTTTTGATTAATAAATCATATTATTAGTAGTAATGAACGATTTACCCTGAAAAATCTAAGCAGCTAGAAAAATTGAGTTAGAAGAATAATAACAATTTCTTATTACACTTTTATGCGTTTAGTACTAACGTGTATGACAAAGAAAAGAATCCCCATTACTACTCGTTCCATTTTCATGAAATTTATTACATTATTATTATTATTATTATTATTATTATTGTTATTGTTATTATTGTTATTATTATTACATCTTAAACAACCGATTTTACATCCACACATCCGGAAACTGTAAATAAATCCCAAAGTAGAACCCAGGTGTTTGGCAAATCACGTCTTAAAACCTCCTAAAAGTCGAAAGTCTACTTCAAAGACTTGCGAAAGTCATCCGAGTTCAGTTGTTCGTCCCGTTCGTTCGTTAGGAATGCTAATTTTGGACAAAAATCTGCGGGCAATGTAATTTGTATTCTAGACGAATGTTTGTGTTTGATTCATCCTTACGAGCGTTATGTTTTATGTAATACGTTTACAGTTAGCGTGCTTACTTTGTTTTACATTGGAAATGATACCTTTCTTTGGACTAAAGCTTTGCCTTTTCTCAGTTTAATTATTTTTTTATAATATTGCTAAAAACTGGTTGAAAGAAAGATTTATAAAACGTTTATATGCTAATTAGTGTTTTCAATAATCCACGTAACGTGTACTTTCCATTTTACCTTGACCTTTAAGAGGATAATAATTGAACACTGAAATATAAGTTAATGTTCCATGGTGCTTATCGGCAGACTTCATTTATCTCATATTTAAGGTTGGATTTACCAAATTACGGCTAAAAATTAATATTCGCTACATTTCACAATGGAAAAAATTCTTCTTAATTGTAATTTTAACCTACCGTGTAATAAAAGCTTTCCGAAGGAATATCCCAAAACCTATTTTGAACAAAATTATTTCTTGAGAGAATCTTGAATATCCTCAACCTACGGAAATGAATGCCAATAACAAAATGAACTTTCTTAATTGCGGCTCGTAGTGTTTAATTTGCAATATTTTAAGAACGATTCAAAATACTATAAACCAACCCCTTCACTTTTTAGTTCTGCGAAGTGAAGTGCATGAAATAACAAGAATAATGAGATATTTTCAGGTCAGTGAAGACTTGTAGTGCAGTAAACAATAGAGCACTAGTCGCGAAAGCTTAAGAAACAAACACTTGGTTTTCCTTAAAGCTTTCGAGAGATCGCTTTACAACCGGAAAGTGAGTTTAATTGCATCACAACAGATTTGTTTACTTATTTTGCGAATAACGTCAAGATATATTGTTACCTTTTGTCAAATATTAGATTTAAACCAGAAGGTTATTCGATACCACGCTGTCTGTTCATTGAATAATTCCCATTGTTTATCTCCTAGACTGTAGCGGACGCCAGGACAAAAATGGAACGAACTATATGTAATTGTAATAAACATATATATACATTCTTTACTTGATTGTCTTAACGTACAAAGTAACATGCAAAACAAACAAGTTTAAAAATTAACTAACCAAATTGGAAGATATCCACCACAATGAAATAGTGACTTCTACAAATGTAATCTGATTTGGATTCGGGTTATATAAGCTTAGGTCAAGAGAAATTTTCACGCTTATAGTGTCTTTTTAAACTTCCTAGTTCAAACCAAATTTGGAATTAAATGATTAGTGTGTTAGATGTATACTAATCTATTATAATATTGCGTAATACCCACATATACAGTAGATTATATATATATATATATATATATATATATATATATATATATATATATATATATATATATATATATAAATTTTTGATAGGATTCATGGAAAAGGCCTTGCTGTCATATCTGTTGTAGAGTAACAAAAATTGAGGTGTCGTATGCTTTTTATTTTAGTAAAATTCTTATTTAACAGTTTGTCAACATTTTATTCATTTTGCATATTTATATATTTTTTATAATTTATGTTTTTTCCCGTGGCTAAGATTTTTTCACTAAAGGGACTCATTTTTCCTAGTTATTTTGTTGAAAACTGCATAAATACGTATAATTGTATATATAAAAAACTGGGAAATTAATTAATAAGCGCCTCGTTTCATAACCTAAAGTGGTTTCGTTACTTAATTGTCATTCATTTTATTGATTTCTAGTAATCATTTTAATAATAAGAAGAACTAACCAAACATAAAACTGAAAACTTTGATCACTCGCAACATGTGATGTCCAATCCTGCAATGGAAAATCAGTGGAAACTAAAAGGAATTTCTGCTGCAACGGCAAGAAAAAATTTGAGATTAGAAATATTATTCCATTGTGAAGGGGCAGATTTTTTTCGATGATTCGTTTATCATGCCGCCATTATAATAGCTGTAAAATTTATAGCGGGGTACTCTAAACTGACGTATTTAAAAAGGTGTCGAAACACGTACGACAGCCTCGTTAACGTATGAAATCTGATATTCGAGTCGTCATCGCCAAAATCTTGAAATCCTATCCCATAGCGTTCCCGTTTTTTTTTTTTGTTTTCATTACACACGGAGCTCAAGTGGGTAACGAGATATAAAAATATTTGCGTTGTTCTCATAAATAATAAGAGACCTCGCATGATGATTTCTACCTAAGTTTGCGAGGCTGTTTTTACTCACAAATGACCTTATTACATTATTTTTATTATTAGAACCAGTCAGCACCCCATAATTGAATTCGATTCTATATTATTGTGGATGACTTGTCTAGAGGGGTTCTATTTTATATTTTTTAATTTTTTTTCCTTTAAGGCGTGCAAAAATCGTAAAATCGCCACCCTAAAACCCTAAAATGTCAAAAATTTCAATGTTTTGGCAGGGTATTGATTAATAACACTTTTGGAAGGCGATGTTTTTTGTTAACTATTTTTACTAATTTTTATTGAATGATTTAAAAACCTTACATGGTGAAGTTAAATCTTTCATGTGCTTTTAGAACTTGATCTTTATGGAGTCTGTGTAGCCATTTTGATGATTCATGTACATATTGGATTCTTACACTCCATGAAAGATAGAAAACTGAGCAAAGTTTTACAGAATTGTGTTAGTAATTTAAAAATTTGTAAAAGCATTTGGAAAGTGCAAGTGTATTCAAAAGCACACAGACGTTTCCACATTTTGCTTTTAACTTTTAACCTTTCGTGTTGTATGCATACGGAGCCAGATTGCTTCATTTTATAACTAATTCTCCTATCAGTTTTATATAAATTTCCACTTTCACAATTAAAAAAAAAACAATTTTAAGAATGGTTTCAAGTTTGTATCTTTCGTAGTTTCTAAAATTCGGTATGGCCTATAAATATTGAGTGCTTATCGGGTAGAACAAAAAAACTACTTTAAAAAATGATTATAGAATTCGAAAAGACATTTCGTCTATCATTCATGGAAAGTTTCTTAAACAACAACTAAAGTTAGACAAATTAATTTCTAACACAAAATATCTTACAGCAAGCCAGTTATTACAACGTATACCGACCACCAATTTTACAACAGGTTCATAAACTTAACAGACATAACATTTTCTAAAAATGAATTTGAATTTCTGGAAAAATATTTCAACTTTAACTTACAGCACTCGAACATTAATAGAGAATTAGACTGTTTAGGGATCGACTGTGAATTAGCAATTAATTACATTAATGATTCTAATTTAAACAAATATTTATTAGCGAAACTCTCAATTAATAGATAACAATAAACACCAAGAAATTTCTCAAATGTCATTAGTAAAATCTATCAAAAACAAAGCTTCTGAAAATAACATATTTACACGTGCAGGTAAAGGGAAGACAGTCATATCTATCGATCTCCCAGAATATATTTCAAAAACCAACAATTTTCTTAGAATAAAACTTTTCCAATGTATCAAACACTATCCTGCCGAGTTATATGAAAGTCAAATCAAGAAAGTAATTACTAACGCATTATTTAGTGACAAAGACAAGTATTTTTTAACAATTATGAATCCACAACCGCCGACATTATATTATTTAGTTAACTTACATAAACAAGATATGCCCATTGACCAGTCGTCTCTTATGTAAAAAAAAAGTAAATATTTTAAAGTTCCATACCAAAATTTGCAATAAAAAATTCTTTTGAATTAATCAACAAAATTAAAGATATCAAAATCCCTTCTAACGCAACACTATTGTCTTTTTATGTACAAAACTTATTTCCCAGTATTCCACCTATGGATGTGATAAATTTTCTAGATTTTACCATCACTCAGAAACAGGTTAAACCCATTGGTGAAACAAGATTTATTAGATTGCTTAATAGTATCTTTAGACCAAAACTATTTTGAATTTAATGGACAGATCTCTAAGGAAGGTTTGATTATGGGAAACCCACGTAGTCCCTTGTTAGCCGGGATTTTTATGGATAATTTGGAAAATATCATACATGAACATCCTTTAAGTAAACTATGGTGGTATAAATACGTGCGTAATGTCTTTTCTTGCTTTGTTGGAACTGACAGACAATTGATTTCTTATTTAAATTACATTAAATCATTACATAATCGTATAAAATTCACTATCGAGATTGAACACGATAACTCTATTAATTTTTTAGACTTAACTATTACGAAAACCTTGACACACGGACACAGTCATACATAACAGCTTAAACCACCCTTATACACACAAAACCGCTGCATTTCACTCTTTTATACGCGGACTTTTTAATACGCCACTCTCAACAGAAAATTACAACAAAGAACTGAATATCACTAAACAAATTGCTCTGAACGACATAGAGCTACAAAAAGTAGAAAATTAAATTTATTAGAAGCCATGGAAATTAACAAAGTGAGACATTCAAATGTATTGCTTAACGATCAATTAGATTTAAATACCTCTCCATTATTAAACTTAAATTCTCATAACAACTTTAATTAAGGTTTTGTTGTAATTTTTCGGTATATATAGTAGCAGGTGGTTTGTAAATATTACATTTGATAAGGGCACGGAGTTGTCGAAACAATTGTCATGTGAATTTAAATGTATAATTTCGTGAACATCTGAACTTTTAGTTTTTATTTATTTAGTAAAAAAATGACCCCACCCCACTCAAACCCCAAAATCGCGGGCGCGATATTAAGAAAGAACACAAAAAAAGGAACGAATGATAAACAAACAAAAAGGCAATAATGCTCACCTGCCAAGTCGAATGGTGGCAACGGTCGATTGCTTTTTGTATTAGTATTTTCAAATTAAATCTCCCCTTCGAAACATAATTCCCGTTTTACAGCTACGGTATCACTTTGCCAACACGTGTTGTCAGATTAAGGGAATAAGACATATGCCGTGCAGTTGCTCCTGAAAACAGTGGCGTACACAATACTTGGTGAAATATGGGGCGCTTTTTTTTTCGCTGACGTCGATTTTGATTCCCGGCTAGTTTTAATAAATTCGAACCGAGTTCAAAATTCCGGATTCTTTCGGCGCGGCGCCCCGAAGTCGACTCTCTGATTTCCCATGCCTTCAATAATTCCAATTCCGGAAAACCAGTTCAAGTTTCCGGTAATCCCTACGCCAAGGCAGCTTGAATATCAAACGCGATGGCAAAAGACGAATACCTCATGGTGTCAGAACTAGCATTGCGTCCTAAATAACCAATGTCAATAATTTTATAAGATCATTTCTATCTATCAGATGCACGCTGTAGAAAATGAAGATGTTAAAAATTGCTAAAACTGGAAATTTTTTATTATTAACTCTGTCAAAAGTCAGATATTGCATGGGTATTCTAAATATTTAATGGATTGACGTTTCTCGTGTTGACTTTTATACGCAATGCTCAAAATAGAAACTTTTTTTTTTCTTAATGTATCTGGCTATAAACAAAATTAAATTCCCGTCTTTGTCTAACATTTTGACACTTCCATATTACCCTTACCGGCTCGTATCGTCTTTCTTTGAGTATAAGACAACACAGAACCGTATTATGCCCGATTCTCTTTGTGTGACTGAGTCCGGTTCTAGATAAAACTTACTTTTGTTGAAACAAATTTTAACAAAATTTAATCAAAATACGTCAAAATATCAAGAGGGTTTTTAAAATGTAACAAAGAAATCCGATCGAATTGGCTCGTGGCAGTGGTTTCTGAAGCCGACGTATTAAAGTGATGTTTAGCCAACGTAATTTTCAAATGTAAAATTAGCAGTTTTTTACATAATAAAAGTTTTTTTTTTGTGGAATTTTTGTTGTATCATATAAAAGAAAAAGAAAATGCATTATTGTTTTTCATAACGATATATTTTTTTATTTTTAATTTTAATTGATCGAACTGCAAAAAAACTGACGTTAAAATAAATCAGATTTGTAAACACTTGAACCAAATTAAGTAGACATTCTACCTAAAGAGCAAGTTTAAGTATATAGTTATTTCGAGTTTCAATAGAGCTGGGTGTACTATCGCTTCATGAATTTTGAAAAATCAAACTATATCGAATAAAAAAAATGGAAGCTTTGTAGCAAAATTTTTATAACCACGAAAAATTATAGAAAAATATTTTTCCATGTTCCATACCATAGTTTTGCAGTTTCATTGCCTGTATAATATGCCTTTATATACGCCCTCTCCCTTTAACAGTGACATTAATAGTGTAGGGGTTGCGCGTAAGACCTCGGGCAATAAAAATGGCCATTTCGTTTTTTCCTTCTTTTTGGAATTGATACAAACAATGCGGGAAACTCTAAAAGAATAATTATACTTTCGTTTCTGGCAGCGTATTATTTTATTTTTATGCCCTTACGGTACGTAAAAACCGAAATAAAAATCTATAATTGGATCATAAGACTTAACAAAATTTATGCCCTTCCTTAAAAGCCCGGATACTCTATTTATGCCTAAAAAAGCTTAGGGTTACCTATATTTTTTTTGAGGGCCTTTTTCGTAATTTTTTATCGCAGTTGTATACGCATTTCTGATAAATTTCATTTAGTAAATAAACTAAACCAAGGAGGAAAATAAGTTTGAAAGTTGTTAAAATCTTTACTGCTCTTTAGTTTTTATTGTAATATTTTTGCGCAGCGCAACAAAGTAAACACAACAAAGTAAAAATATCACTTAGCCACGGGTTTTGGAGCGATCGGATGTTTTGGCATGTGTCAGTTCTGACGGTGACGTCACAGTTGAATGTAAAAGTGAATGTATTTGTACTATTTTCTTATTCGTCGTAGAAAAACTATGGTATGCAATAAGCTTGATCAACGCTGCTTTAGCCACTAGTGGCTAAAGCACTATGTTGACTACTGCCACTTTTTAATGATACTTATGAAATAATTTATACAAGGTGTCCAAATAGCGGGTCAAAGTAATATATCTCGTTTATTATTTGTTTTAGAGGAATATGTTAAATACAAAAGGTATACATGAGAATAAAAGAAACAATTTAAAATTATTTTGAAATATTCAGGATGATGATTATGTTGAGTATTAATGTAGAGTTGCTATGGGCTATACTGAGTTTCTGATTTAAATTTAAAATATTAATTTTCGTGAAAAAAAAAACAAATGGAACACTGAGGTATAAACATTTTTAGAGTCAGCCAGCATTAGTAGGAATAATTAATGGAACTGTAACATTTTTCCATAAAATTTAATATAAGCCTTATAAAATTGTTGGGATAATAAAATTACAACTTTAGGAAACGGTGTCAAAAATCTAGGGTATAAAACACAGGGCATTTTTGACGAAAAAATGGTCATAAATCCGAAGACATCGCGTATAGATCATAACAGCCCTCCGTTTGGTAATTTTATATTGTTTATTTTAGTCTTATTCATAGCTCTTATATTAAACATTTTTTTCTACAAAAATAGTAAATGCGACACACTGTTTGGAAAAAATTCGTCAAACATTATTTATGATATTAAATAAATGTTAGCAATATTCAGAAAATATCCGAT
The DNA here is from genome assembly GCF_029955315.1 of Cylas formicarius. NCBI lineage: Eukaryota > Metazoa > Arthropoda > Insecta > Coleoptera > Brentidae > Cylas > Cylas formicarius. The sequence goes on along the minus strand of NW_026844225.1, from coordinate 9,537,731 downwards.
TCTGCAACGAAGGGTTAATTATTTTATTTTTGAAGATTAAGAAAAATTTCGCCGATACCTTCTAAATTCTTATTTATTTTAAAGGCAAGGAACAACATCAAACTAAGGGAAAAAATGTTTCAAAGTAATTAAAAGGCGTTACGGTGGGGAAGAATTCGGCGTGAGCAAAATGTACAGATTAATTAAATTTATTAGGAGGGAGCAGGTGCGTTGGTAGTTTGGCTGTAACAGGGGCCCAAAATGTTCCTCTGGAAGCGGCCTGGATAGCTTCATATTATTATTACTCGGCCAAAACTGAGACGTATTTTACCTCACTACAAAGGCGTTTAAAAGGAAGAGACAATTTTGAAAGTAATTTATCGAAAAATCACCCCAAGGTTGTCTTTAGACAAAGTAAACGTTGGAATTTTCATTAATGAAATTGTTGTTGAAAAATTCCGAAAATTTCTGTAATTTATTTGTGTTGAATTGATTTTTTTTTGTTTCAGGTGAGTTCTTCGTTCAGAATTTAACATAATGCCTGTTAGCTTCTATTACATTGTCGGTAAGTATATTTCGAACCGACTGCTAATACGTCCATCATTTAATTTACCGAACGTTTATGTTCGTGGCATTTTTCTTTTTTAATTTCTCCACCACCAACCGGCCTTTTGGCCTTCCTTTACGGGTATTTCCCAACGGAATATAACGTGAGAGGGTCCTTTGCCTTTACCATTTCCTAGCCGTCCAACGTTGCCAGATAAAAGGGTCTTTAGCCTATAACGATGACATTTTTTTTAAGACGAAAATATACTATACAACCTGATCTGTATCAAGTGTTCGTCATTGGTAACTTGGTGAGTAGAGATACAAAGTCGTTTAAATTAGCATTTTTCCGACTGATTGCCATGGTGTAAACCGAAAAACAATCAAATGTAGAGTTTAGGAAAAAATAAAGAAAATGTACTCCTTTTAAATGGTATTGAATGTATATCTTTTAAAAACTAAAACACGTAATTAATTTATGAATAATTATTAAAATTGTTTTAAACACCTCGTACATCAATGCATTTTTGGGCTCGTTTTTCCATTTAGTGAATTGCCTTTAGTATTATTCTACGGTCTATTTTGTTTTTTTTTATTGCAGTCTTTAAAACGTCAACGTATTGATATCTTTGTTTATAAATTTCGTCCTTTAAATAACCCTGTAAGTAGAAATCAAGTGGGGTTATATCTGATTATATAGGAGGCCAATGAATAGGTTCGTTTGTAGCAATCTATTTATTGTTGAAAATCTTTGTCAAAAATTGATTTTTGTGTCGAAAGTTATGAGCTGGTGCGCCATCTTGTTGGCAATGGAGATTCTGCCTACTTGTGGGGTTAAATTCATCTAGAAAACCATCTAGAATTTCAGTAATGTATCGCTCGTACTTGACCAATAATGATGATTTTTTGGATTGTAAATTCAAAAATTTGAAAAATTTCATTCGTCAGTCCACAAAATATACCGGAAATTATTTGTTTTCGCGACAAAAGTTAACATATCAATGACAAAAAAAGTTTTTTTTCTGCATCCCCCTCCACAAGCACCTAAATTTGTGTGTTTTTTTTTTTTAATTCTTTGGTGAGTATTAAAGGGCAGGTTAGAGTCTTTGACCATGTCTCGAATAGAATTGTCACGATAACAATTGATATAACAATACTAATAATTGACACGATAAAATTAATTTTTTGACAACTAGTTCTATTTGACAGGGCTGTCATTATTTTCCGCAGCCTTCTTTGAAAATTTTTTTCTGCGCGTTTTTCGAACCTTTAGAAATAATGAAACCGTTTTTACCGTTTTAATAAATGAAGGTTGGAAATTGGTGTTATTATTATTGTTTCTTACGCTTAAAAAATAAAGAAAGGAATATGGAGCTTTATTTCGCGACCACTCAGCTATTTGGTCTGAAAGAGAAATGTGCAAATAATTCGGTTATTTTCATATGACCTTGTTTAGTTAGTTTGAGTAAAAAATATACAGGGTATTCCATTTGAAACTGGTACATTTCCCTCGTTTTATTCTAAACCCTACATTTAATTGTTTTTCTGTTTTTGGCATCGTAATCAGTGTAAAAAATGTTACTAGTTCATTAATTTGTATCTCTACTCATTACAAATTTACCAATGATGAACACTTAATTTAGATCAGCCGATATAATCTAGTTTATTACAAAAAATTAATTAAAAAAAGTAACAAACCACTTTTGTTCACAATAATTTTATTCACCTTATTTAATGATAGAAATCAACTACCCTATTATTAGGATAATTTCCATCAAAATAACTGTAAGCGATGACTAACTTTCCATTAAGTTTTCTCGCAAATTTCCCAATTGTCTTAGATTTGCGACATACCAATATGCACTTTTCTTTGAAGATGGCAACTGGTTCGTTATATCATCAATTTATTGGCTGCGAATTTCTCTTACTATTATTACGTATTCGGTATCGACAAAACGGCAACACCGGTTCATTGAATTTTATTTCATTTTCAGTCCTTCTTCGGTGCAATCATAATGTACAATCGGCAATAATTTGTCGAACAATGCGTATCCATTCTGAGATTTACGATTAATACTTTTTTTTGAAGCAGATGGTGCTTTGTATCGTTTTGGGTGACGTCAGCGAGTAAAAAAATGCTGATTTACACTTCAACCCTTGCTTATCGGGGTTTAGGGTGGCTTATTTAAGTGGCGTTTAAATTTCGAAGGGGCGTTTCGCATTGTTTGCCAATTTGATGCTGCGCAAATAATTATTGCGGGCACATTGGCGTGAAACGCAAAAAATGTTCGGAATACCTATTAAAAATTTCGTTGACCCGACGGAATGTTTACTATGCGAGAAGTTGAAAAATCGGGAACACCACAAATGGTAGAATGTTCAAATGGTCGAAAGTCTCGATGTAGCGGAGTGTCAAATGGCAGACTTATTAATCCGTGAGTATCTTTTGAATATATTGTTGTCATTCTCGCCCCCTATTTATTACAGCCACCGGCTAAGGTAAAAGTTGACGTCTATCAAATTATTTTTTTCGCAAAATAGGTAGGGTTTAAACCTGATGATGGGAATAAAACTGGTTATAAGCTGTGCAATTTTTCCTAACCAGTTGCGAGTAAGCCTTTGGGTAATACTCATTTATGGGCCCCTACCCCTAGCCTACTTCACAAATAAGATGGGGAATTTCCCATAGCCACATGAGAATCACATAAAAATGTACTTATCATGATACAAAAATACTTTAAATCTACAGCATCGTGGACCTGGCTTCTGGACTCACGGCCCCAGACCGACCCAGAAATGTCCCTAATGGCCCCACCAAATCTTTTGTTGTCGCATTGGTGTAGCAGAAAATATTTGTACTGATTGTTCTCTTTTGTGATGTAAAAGTGTTCAAATGGTTGAAATGAAACAAAAATTTTAAGCAGAAGCATTTTAATAAGTATTCCCAAAACGTAGTATTTCCGGCATAACTTTTTTCCATCCACATTTCCTTGTATTTGACGTACAAGCCTTGTCCAGGTAAAAGCCTATAACAATAACATTTTTGATTTTTATGACAAAGGTAACCTCTACCTTCATACACGTTATTAGGAGGTACCAGTAATTGTTTTAATAAACTTCAAATTTGTTTATTTAAGACTTCAAAAATTACCAAGAAAACCATGTACCTACTGCCAGTTTTGATATATATTTGATGAAGTGCAGGTCCAACAAATTGGCTAATATCCTTTCATACAGGGCCTTGCGACATAAATGCCCAGCTTCAGTCGTACAGTGTAATGTAGTACACATTTCTACAAATATTTTTATTACTAATAACTTCTTTGCCTTGTCGCAAGCCTATTGCATATATTCCTACGGTCTCCTTTCTTACACATGCTTGCAACTGCTGTCTTGTATTTGGTCCTTCAAGTGTTCATGATGTTCTTTAAGATAAATACACCATTCTCTTCAACTGAATAGGAATTCAGAAATAGGAAACAAAAGTTTAAAAACACTAATAAATTGTTAGCTTAGTAAGATAAATTATTTTAAATAGGTTTCAAACTCCATATCCCTATAAAAAACCGCTCGTTCTAACCTAAACATTCTGTCACTCGATCACGTGTACGTCATGTCTCAGCTGTTGGCGGATCGGCTGTTACCATCCCCCGCCCGAACCCGAACGCCGTTCGGGATTTTCGAACATTTGAACATTCCATCAGTTGCTACGATCTCGAAAAATCATTGCACAAAAAATAAAATAAATGTCCTAGCTGCTGATAAATAGATCTTTGGTATCCAGAAACCAACTTAGGAAATCTAAATGATTATATAGGACTAGGACGAACAATTGTTACAAAAATTAATCAAAGATATAAAGAAAATCGTCACCCGTTTTGACTTTTATTAATATCTAAGTTTAGTGCGTGACCTCTTAATCCGTGCTCCTCTATAATCATAACCTTTTCTTTATTCATTTGGATTAGATTACATAATACCTATGGAGCTGAGGGCTAGAAGAATTCAAACAAAATAAAATCCAAAGATATTTTTGATATTTCGTGGCACCATGGCAAATGTCGCTGTTTATACTTAACTGTTGTTCAGCGATGGAACGGGAATCATATGATTGTAGTCCACGAGGGCAGCGCCAAAATTTCCCGGCCTGAATATGAAAGAAACAAAGTGGAGTAACAATTTTTTATTATTTTTTAATATAATACCCCTTAATTTCAATACACTTATTACATCTCTTTATTAACAACTCAATCTCTTTAAAAAAATATTCTTTTGGTTGTCTGCAAACCCCCGCCCACGTAAGTCATTTTTCAAATATCCAAACAAATAATAGTCGCTGGGGGCCATATCTGGACTGTAGGGAGGATGATCTATCTGTTGGAACCCACACTCTAAAATTGCAATTTGTGCAACACCAGCAGTATGGACAGGTGCATTATCGTGCAAAATACACACGCCTGTGGTCAGTTTTGCTCGACTTTTTACACGTATGCAGTCTCGCAATTTATGTAATAATGTTGAGTAATATTTACCATTGACAGCGGTATTAGTTTCTTTAAAATCTGTCAAAAGAATTCCTTCGCAATCCCAAAAGATCGTGGCATTCACCTTTTTTGTTGACTGGCAGACTCTGAATTTTCTTGGAGGTGCTTCACCCTTACGACGCCACTCCATTGATTCTTTTTTCGATAGAATGTCATCATAGAGAACCATAGTTTCATTTCCCGTCACAATAGTTTCTATCACAGGCTTCGGTTCCGACCCACAGAGTTCCAAAAAAGGCCGCGCACACTCGACACGACGTTGTTTTTGAATAGCCGAAAGGTTTTTAGGAACCCATCTTGCACTAACCTTATGCATACCTAAATGATCATGCAGGATTCTGAGATTTCCTTGACCTTTAAACGTCGATCACTCAATACCACCTCTTCCACAATCGCAACAATGTCTTCCGTTATGACTTCCACTGGTCGACCAGTTGTTGAATCATATTCAAGGGACTCCTGCCCCATTCGAAAACGTTTTACCTATTCTTTCACTACAGAATTCGAAGGAGAACTTTGGCCGTACACACCATACAGCCTTTCTTTAATAATTTTAGGTGCCAACCCTTCTTTTGTCAAAAACTTTATGACTGCTTGTTTAAAATGCTGTCAATAAAAAACTATTTGACGCAAGACTTCAATTTTTTTTTCGCAGCCTACTGAGATATATATTTAAAAAAAGACAAAGTTTTATCGTGATAATGGAGCTGCATCTATGTCAGGCCGTCAAATTTTGGCGCTGACCTCGTACATCGAAGCTCATGAATATATATCGACTTATCGCTGCTATATTCAATAGTTGTGCTGAAGGACCCCTAACGGCACTTCTTGTGGTGATCTGTAGTTTATGGTCCGTAGAGTAGACCATCTTATCACGGGAATTGCATTTCCAACAACCCCCTAGGCATTCTTGCGAAATGATATTCGACTATCTTCTTGAACTATTTACTTGGTTTACGGCGGACGACGCTGCTATGCAGTTAATGTAAATGTATTTGACCAATAATTTTTTAGTAGTTAAGATAAATATGAATAACAATCGATGACTGCTGCTAATCAGACGATCGACTCAAGTTTCGGCCTATCACATTCAATAGACAATAAGTCTGTCGATCTTGGGGGCCACGAAAAAAGGGTTACATTAATTTTTCAATGATTTCAATGATTGACGAAACATTAGTCAGTTTGACTTCAACAAAAACCGACGCAGGAGGAATCCAGAAGTTTTGTGAAATGTAAGGGTTACGTTAGGTTGTCCGAGGAAGTTTCCAGTGTTGCGGCTGATATTGCCTTGCCGAAAAATTTGATGTTGGAGCACATAACCTCTAATTCTGTTGACCCATAGCTTATGCTGAAATGGTCTTTGATGCCGTTTATTACGATCACTGTTTTTTTTTAACATCCCAGTTGCAGCATTCCGGCCAATCCTATTTCCAATTTTCCAAAAGGATATCCCAGCGTCTCGTCTGTCTACGATCCTACCTCGTTCAAGTTCACTTAATCGGCAATAGACAACATCGTTTCTTATAGGAGGAATTTGCTAAACAATATAAGTAGGTGGTAAAACTGAATAGCTCTAAGCAAATTCTTTTAAAAAAATAAAATAAAACCTGTATTTTGAAATGAAGGAAATCTGGTTATCTGGTAAAAAAATGTTTACTAGAGTTCAAGCAACCGACAAAACGTTATAAATATAGCTAAGCATTGGTTTTGCAAGTTCTAAACCACATGGTATATATTTGGTTTTGCAGTAACTGCTTGTTTTTTTGCAACTTGATTGATTAAGGTAGGTAGTTAATATATTAAAAATAAATTCTATACGCCAAAAGCATGAATGTGGCGATACAGCATGTTGTAAATTTATTTAAGAAAGCGGCTCTTATGCTCGAAGAACTTTTTACTCGTCCGTTGACCATTAACGTCGCCTTGTAGAAACGAAAGTTTATACGTATATGAAAATGAACTAGCTCGCCATAAAAGGGAATTCCTGACGCGTCGATGTCTTCTTTGTCCATGTTACGCTGGAAAAACATGGCATCGATATAGACATTACTTCCTCGTTTTAGACTCTGTGGGAACGATTGTTCCGTACGTTGGTTAAAGTTTTCGTTGAAATATATTTCTTTTTACGCTAACGCGTTTATATCGAATGATCTTCGATCACAGTTCGACCAAATTATCTTCTCTCTTTTTTTTGCGCGCGCATTAAAGTCTCCTTCGGTGTGGATTATAATGAATTTGTGGTGGACAATGTTGTTCAATTGTCCGCCGAATATAAAGCAATAATAATTGATGATTTTAGTGGAGACTGTCGTCGCTTCGACGGTCATTTCATTTCGTTTTATCGATTTGCTTTCATTTCCAATTCCCGGGCCTTTCTACTGTTTTTTTTAACTCGAAAGATGTTTAATGTACTACGAAAGTTAATCAATCACAAAACTGTTTTATTGTGTACCGTAAGTGTTTGTCCGTTGTCGTAGGCTTTTTTACTTGCTACTGCCAACATTGCCTTCAATGTAAATATAGGTTTAAGGTCCCAGTTCTTCGATGTTTAATCGAACTTGAAATTAACAAACCACCACGTCGTAGACGAAGGTTTGTCAAGAATCAAATCAATCAGTCAATAATGAAATGGCCCCGAAGTACTTGGAAATGGCATATAAGACTTGATATGAGGCATTTTCAGATAGTAAGTTGAACAAACACTTGTAGTATATTATCGATACAAGAAGACTGAATAATGAGTTTAAAACCGCAACTATACCAATACTAGTTTTGAATTTATTGAACGTTCGCAAGAGATTGTGAATAGCAGTGTTATTGATTATTATACGCTCCTTGTCTAAATGATATGCTCTTTTTACCACTTTCCACTTAATTGTAGATTTTATCAATTAAAAGTTATATAAATAACTCCAGTGGGCTTTATACATTGAAGTCGATTTAGCGGTGAATATTAACTTCTATAACTTCTTAAAAGAACTGTCAAACACATACCAATCTATGGAAACAGTTTAATTACATTTAAAAACTAATTTATTTCTGAAATTAGAGACGTGTCCATGTTTCAACTACGTCAAGAATGTTTAAACGTTGAAATTTAGCTCTCAACTTCCTTCAACAATTTGCGTAGTATTAATCACTGAATATTCCAGCCAAGAATGACTTGTTAGAAAGATCATCTGACTCTGGTACTATTACGTCAGCATGTACAGGGAATACCTTTTATGTGCGATGGATTCGATTTACTGTGAACCAATAAATTTAGTCTTCTTCTTCGGCTTCTTAGTTGTCATGGGATATATGATTTTCACGTATGTGCAATATTAAGTTTAGGTCATTGTTCTGACATTCTCTTTCTGACTAATAGGCGTGGTAGTAATTTGTGATCATGTAGAAAACCCGTCCTAAGGTGTGACATTTTCAACTTGACTGCTACTGTGCTGCAACTAAGACTGAATAACAAATCGTGTGCGAAATATGGTATCCATTGTATACACAGCCGCCATAATAAGTAACAATTGGTGCTTTTTGAATATCGTTGTCATCACAGGGACTGTGAAACTATTACCCACTGGTATCCCCTTTCTGTTTCTTGACTTTTTATTCAGGAATTCTCAGATAAAATGTTCTACTTTGGTTTGAATGTCAAATATTCTGATGTATACTGAAATTAATGGAAGATTAATTAAAGTTCGAGATAGTAAAGCCCTTCGGTCTTGAATTGGAGTGATAGTGTATTTAACAGAGCTTTTTTGCAGGGAAAATGGGCGATTTACTTAGGTGTCATTCCTCCGGTGTATTTTTGTTTGTTATTTGGCTAAAAACTAAAAAACGTGTTTTGGAAAAGTTAAACCTTCAAATTGAAAACCGGATACTCGCAAAACACCCTAATACTCATCTATTTTAAAAACCTTGTCAATACACTTCCTGATTACTCTCCGATGTACATCCTTTTGTGGTATCAAAATATATGAGGGTGAAAGTGAATCATCCGTCCGCCTTTGTAAAACTGCAATGGAGGGTGGGGGTTGGGGTGCGTTGTGCCTATCGCAGGTTCCTAATCTCATTGAACCCGTGCATCACTTGTAGCAGTTAATATTTAGAACATGTCGTTTAGGGTGGGTAATTAACAGAGATATTTGTTAAGCGTTAACTACGCATCAGGGGATTTTCGATATCGAGTGTTCGGTAGCGATAACGTTTGAGGAGTCAGCAGGATTATTTCTCGATATTGAAGATGATTTTTAATTTTGAATTGCCAGTGGTATCGTAGAGGATGTTCGAGTGAAACTGCAGAGGGCTGGCTGCCGAATTACGAAATAAATTCTAGCCATTACACCTGTTCAAAAGGGCCTTTTCTCAAACCTCTAAGCCCCATCGAGTACATCACAGTACCTTTATCCAGTACTTTGTAGGTAGGTTTAATTATGTTTAATTTCCAAGTTGAATTTCTCATACTAGAAGATAAAATGAATACATAGGAATTTTCGAAAAGTTTCAAGGGAAAATTATGCTCGAAGAATTCCATTTTATATACGAAATGAACTATTATTCTAGAAAGTTGTCTGGTTTCGCGCGATTATATCAGAATCGTTTATGGAGTGTAGGTGCGGCACACACGGGTGAGCAATTTATTTTGCTCTGGAAACTTAGCAAGTGATTCAGTTATTGAATTTAAATCGCGTATTAATTTTCACCACTACTACAGCTTCTTGTAACTCTTTTCTTTTTACCGATTGCGAAGGGTGTTTTATACCCTACGGAAGCATTTGAACGAGACGTTTGTTATTATTCCGTTCGTTGTTTCGCAAAAGTTATTTAGAGAAATGAAAAATGGAGTATGGTTGTGTAGTAAGTAAGCGATATAGGTAAATTATTCGTTTGTGTGAGATTTTGATTAAGCCTCTAACAACACAATTGTTGTTTAGAAACGGACATTTTTATTATCCTTCCTTAAGGGTAGTAAACGCATTCAAGCAATTTAATTAAAAGTATTAAAATTTTAATCGTTCGGTATACATCCACAAATTTTATTCGACCGTTCACCAAGTGCCATTAAAATCTTTTACGACGGTTTCGAGTAGAATTAAGTGTAATCTAGGAAACATTTTGTTCCAAAACGGCCGTTAAATACAACTGAAAGCCTGTAATTCAATGTTGACGAATACCAAATATGACAGGAAGTCCTTATTAGAGTGATTGGGGAATATTTCGTAGATGACTTTTCCTGAGCCGCCCGTTGTATGCTAATTTAGAGCTGAACAAGTTTTGCTTTCGTCTCTTTTAAAGTGAAAATAAGGTCCTTTTAGTAAATTTAAATGTTATCTCTCTGGATAGGCCCCTCGGTCTTGATTTGCATAACAAAATCGGAAGTGCAGTTTAAAACGCCCCCACCCGGGATACATTAATCCAGCCAGTTTTATATTGTACCAAAATGACCTGTCAGCTGTTATCTCAACATCTTAATTGACGTTTGTCAACTGTCATATTTTGTTCATTAATAATTCACGTTAGAAGTAAAATTCTCTTGCTCTGTGTGCGCATTACGTGGTTATTTTCGGGTTAGAATCCGGTATTGTGTGTTAAATATATGTAAACATATGTTTAAAGCGAGTACCTAATGAAATTATGTTCTTACCTTTCAGATCGGGCCTTCGTCATTTGTTGATAGCGCCGCCATTATGTGTTGTCTTATTTTTAACGTCAGTAGATTAAGAATAGTTTGTAATGAAATTGTAGTTTTTATTTGATAACTGTGTATTTATTATTATTTATTTTTATAAATTAAATTCTGTTGTTGATAATTTCTTTTTTTTACATTGGTGGAAGCGCTTTAATGCGAAAATTTCTAAAGCTCCTGATACATTTCATACCTCTTCGTCACTTCTGCCCTCCTGGTAGAAATCGGTTATTCTAAGCAAAATCGCATACTTTTAAATTTTCCAACACCGCACAAATTTCCAAAAATTCACTTTTTGGTGGATGTGCGCCTAAAAAGTTCATTTTGTGCACAACTTCGTCGATTTTCAAACGAGCTCTTCCCCCAAACATTAAAAAGTATTCTAGAACCTCATAGAATTTTGTGATTTTTTTACATCGCCAGATCGTGCAAAATTTCCTTGATTTTAAGAAAATAATTACAAATTTTATCATCATCTTTCCCCACATTTTAGGAAATTTTGCACCATCTGGCAACATAGCTAAAAACGGTCAAAATTCCACGGCGTTCTAGAACAATTTTTAATTTTTGGTGGATGCGCACAAAAACGCTATGCACTTTGTAAGCAGTTTCTACGATTTGCAAACCAAGCGCGACCGCGAAAAATTTAAAAATGTTCTAGAATATCATAGAATTTTGTGCGACATTGCCAGATCGTGCAAAATTTCCTTGATTTTAAGAAAATAATTACAAATTTTATCATCATCTTTTCCCACATTTTAGGAAATTTTGCACCATCTGGCAACAGCTAAAAACGGGCAAAATTCCACGGCGTTCTAGAACAATTTTCAATTTTTGGTGGATGCGCACAAAAAACTCTATGCATTTTGTAAGCAGTTTCTACGATTTTAAAACTAGCGGCTCCGCCAAAAATTGAAAAATATTCTAGAACATCATAGAATTTTGTTAATTTTGTGCGACATTGCCAGATCGTGCAAAATTTCCTTGATTTTAAGATAGGAATTACAAATTTTGTCATCATATTTCCCCACACTTTAGGAAATTTTGCACCATCTGGCAACGTAGCTAAAAATGAGCAATATTCTATAGTGTTCTAGAACAACGAGTTTTTCAATTATTACGCATCCAACAATGTTCTTGATTGCGATGTTGTGCAAAATTCGTAAGTTTGCTCAATTTTGTCAATTTTTACCAGAAGAGCAAAAATATCAGGCCCGCAGAGGCGTGGGCAAGTTCGTTTTTCAACTATTTGGGTGTGCGGCATCGTTAGCTTGAACCAATCAGATTTCTCGGGATAGTTTTTGAAACGTCGCAAATAATACACACGTTTGAACTTAACCAATTTATTGAGAAAAATAAAGACTTAATAATACATTTCAGTTAATCAACTCGCGTTTTCCGTGTCTGCCGTTGTGAATCGACGGGTAGAACGGGAGTTCTTAGTTCCTCCATATCCGCACACCTGGAAACAAATAGTAGTGTAAATAGTTAGCGAATTTGTTATTTTTGGACGAAGGAAATTTTAAGTTGCGTTAACTTTTGCGTGGAGGGATTTATTTAATTTTACCGTCAACGACGAAATCTGTCAAATTTCAAAAATACCACGCCATCTTAGGTTTCGGCGCGAAAAGATCATTATTAATTGTTTGGCCCTTTCAACTATATAAATATAAATATATAAATATATAATATAACATAATATAATATATATAAATATAATATAATTAAACCTAAATTCAAGTTTCAGATTCAGAACAGAACCTATTGAAATAAAAAAACAACAAACAAAGAAGTTTCGATGGCATGAGACATTGGTTTGTTTAAGTCAAAAACCAAGATGGCGTCTTATCTCTGAGATATGCCATTGGTCTAAGCCGCTTTATCGGCGAAAGTTAAGTAGAAAACGTATTTTCATTTTTTAAAAAACTACATAGGGAACATCTATTTTGAATGACACTCAAAATTATGTACCCAATGCGAGCACACTTCCAAAGTTTCAAACGAGCCTCAATATAAACTTATGACGCCGTGGAAAATGACCTTTTATTATAATACCCAAACCGTTTATTATAATACCCAAACAACTCTAGATGTACAACATTGAAACATCAATATTGCACACCCTAACATAAGATTTTTCCCTGCATCTGAAGAGTAAAAATTGCCCTCATTTGAGGTTTCCCGTTTGGAGTTTCCGCAATTTGACACAGAATGTTGATGTACAATTTTCACATAATCCCGTCGGTTATCTCGATGTCGTTTCATTCACGATATAGGACGGTATGTACATAGATGGATAAATACACATGCTAAAAATACGCCGTTCATTAAAAGTTGAGACCCTCACGCTCTTGCGTTACATTAATATAAGTTTTTTTCGAGCATCCACTACCGTCCGAAGTCATGCGAAATTTCTCATTATACATCCTATTTTCCGTAATAAAGAGATAGAGGTCGCATTCAAAGAAAAAGTTTTCGTCAGAATGCGAACGATCGATTATTCAATGCAGCAACGACAAAAGATGTCGAGCAGATAAACGATGCCTTCTGATAGAAAGCCGAAACAGAAGATCATCCAGCCTAACATGCACCATACAGAAATTAATAATGAGACTGGAAATCGGATGGTGTTGACACGATCTTCTTAAACAGAAGCTGTTTAGGTACGGATTTCGCCGCGGTATTCTTCAGCTAACAGAATCTTATTTACTAGACAGGGAACAGATTGTGGGCGATGACACACGTAAATCCTATTTGGTGAAGGTCTCCAGTAGGGTCCCCCAAGGGTCCGTACTCGGCCCTGTATTTTTTATAGTGTATGTTGCTGATCTATGCCGTTTTTTGGGGTCTGTCAATATTACTTTATTTGCGGGCGATGCCAGTTTTACCTTATATGGTCCGAATTGGAATGACCTGCACAACGTTATTGGGGAACTGGAGAGCAATGCGAACAATTGGTTTAAAAATAATTATTTGACATTGACTACGGAAAAAACTCAAAAAATATTCTTTTCGCTAGGTAAATTCAACAACGGCGAACGGCAGTCGGCTAAATTACTTGGCATTACACTGGATAGTAGACTTGACTGGAAAGATCATATTTTATCTCTTAAGCGAAAACTATCTTCCAGCTTATTAGGGAGAGCCTAGAGCAAAATGCCCTAATAACAGTGTATTATGCTTTATTTCATTCCCACATATCATATGACACAATATTATGGGGAAACTCTGTCAATGCTGTTCATATATTCAGGATGCAGAAAATGGCTACAAGAATTCTTGCTGGGGCTAAGCACAATGAACACGGTACTCCATATTTTAAAAAATATAATTAAAAATATAAGTGACACTGCCCTGTGTCTATATTCTCCATAATCTTTTAGAAATTAACAAACATACTTACATATTTGAAGGTGTGTCTCATAGTTATCCAATACGTGCAAAAAATCTTATGAGTTCCAAAGCAAAGACTTGTTACACTAGTCAAAAATTCTTTAAACATTAACTTGTACAATATGCTGCCAGATAGGTACAGACATATGGCTTTTGAGGTGTTTAAAACTAATATTAAAGTGTTGCTTGTTGAAAATTGTTTCTATAGTGTGGACGAGTACTCCAACAAAATAAAAAAAACTAAATTAAAATCCTTGGCTTACTGAAATGTGTGAAGCTCTTAGCATACTATCTTGCACTTTCTGTACGATTTTTATACTCCGTGTTAGTGTTGTTGACCTTTACATTTGTTATTGTTCGCTATTGTCTTATTTATAAAATACGTTTTTTACACCTTTATAGTTTTTACATTTTGTTTTTGTATTTTACCTTATATTGACAGGCTGCAATTGTATTATTATTGTACAATATGTGGTTAATAAAATTCTTCTTCTTCTTCTTTTTCTTCTTAATAGTGAACTAATCATTTAATGTCATTTATTCTTATAAAATATTGAGCTATATGTTTTGGAAAGTTATATCAAGCAAACAAAACAAAATCTCAGAGTCACGTAGATCAACGATTTTTAGAGCCTGGCAAGAAAATAAACAAAAATTGAAAAATGTAAAACAATTGCCGTACATTAATTTATGTCCCATTTCAAAACTTGTGTGCCTAGTCTGTCTAAATCTTCGTCGTATTGGCTTTCGACGGGCCCTCCCCAATAAAACTTTAACGATGGATCAGCTTTCCCATTTTATTTTTTGATTGGGTCTAGGCAGGTAAGACCACCAAGAGAAAATAAATCTTCAAAATTCGGTTTTAAGATCAAATAAGAATAAAATAAGAAGAGTACCTTAGTTACCTAGAAAGCTGCAATTTTTCAAATTATACAGTCCAAATTACGAAAATTCGACAAACCCGCCCACGGCTCCCCTAAAGGCAATCCAATACTAAGTTTTATTAGTATAACTGTACCAAATTGTTTTTAAAAATTTTTACGTGTTTCGAAAATATTTACAAAAAATCGCCATCACCTCTTCAAATTTAACAACCTGTATGTTATAAACTAAGGCGTTTTGGACCCTACTTTATATGAACTTTTATCCTAATCTTGGGTCAAAGAATACGTGGTTAAAATAATGACGTCTAATTTCGGAACACCCTGTATATTTAATGTCATTGTTTTTTCTTAGGGTAACTTAAGATTATATTCACCTAAATAAACAAAAAAAATTATATTATTACCAAAACCCCAATCTTCTGTCCTTTAATACCTACCGGACCCGCCGGCAGGTAACTTGCATAATTTCGGACAAAAGTCAGCACGGTGACGATTGAGACAGACTTTACCAAAGCGTCCGTATTTTGAGGAGCAAAGGGAACCGAGAGTTGGTTAATTCTGGAGCTGCTGGTACTGAGAATATTAATGAGTACTGCCAAACGCGTTCCTAATGTATGTAGCGGAAAACTACACATAAACAACCAGAAGTCGCAAACACATGCTTACGGATGCTGTCGAAGACTCGAAGATAACTACTGCAAATAAAGCTTCCATGGTAATATGTGCGTAAATCCTTGCTCCCAAGTAAAACAAGCGTAAAACTTTCGAAAAAACGATGAAGTCTGTATCAATTTACAAGGAGTCTTGGGACTAGTTATCTATCGCTTAATGCTTAGTAACAAAAAAGGAAAAAGTGTTTTCCGCCACCAACGGTCACTTCTTCAACAGAATCGAACGGTTACAAATTCCGGGCCAAGTTTTCGGCAACATGGCGAATAATCGGAAGTTATCTCGCGAGAATTGTTTACGCGGATATTCGACCTCATTGTCGGAGGATTTTATGTTCGTGTACATGCATCCGCGTTATTTTACAAATGTCGCTCGAAATTCTCATCGCTCAGATTCCAAATACATAATTTGATTTCGTATCTGCGATAGTGTGTACGCCGTGTTTGTTACGTATCTTGTACGATTCATCTGTCTCGTAAATCGTGAATATATATCGGGGAATAGCAGCGGCGTGACGTAATTCGAAACATAGATTCCCCGATGGTGCCGGAAACAGAAATATTTAAGATTTAGACGTGCGGATTCTTAACTGAATTAATGCGGCACCAATGCTGATTATAATGACTCGAATTTCTTACCTACGATGTTAGGGTAAAGTCTGTTCATAGATATAAGAAAGTGACTAACTGATACGAATTAAGGAAAGACCCGGGCACGCTGTAAGAATGAAATATGACCGTACTTTCCTTAGAATTTAATTATTTGGGCTTTTGTTAGGAAAGATACTCAACAATATTTATTTATCTATTTATGTATTTATTACAAATTACAAATTATTTTTATTCCCTACTTAAATTACTTAAAATTATCCACATAATATATCAGTATCACTACCGCTATCATCGCCTGTTCTAAAATTATTATTTCTTCTATATTATTTGCAATATGGATATACGATTGTTCTGCTTTTTCTATATGTTTAACAGAATTTGCCCAACTTTGTGGAGGGATGTTTAAAACTTCGGTTTCTATAAGTTTGAGGACATTGGAGTTAACACGGGGAAAAACATTGTTACGACGAATGGCAGATTTCAGTTGGTGCCAAACATGGTCAATGGGATTAAATATACAGTGGTCCTAGATTTTTTGCATAATTATGACAGACGTATTCCTTGTGTAGGTTCAAGCTTTGTAGAATCTTAATTGCTTTTTGGTATAATCTTCGTGAAAATAAATTATTATAAATGTAGTTTTGGATTGTTGCTTTTGTGTCACATGAGGTTTTAGTCAACTATCTACTGTGATAACTTGCATTGTCCATTACAATTACGCCATTAGGAGGAATGTTTGGAACTAGTTTGTTTTTAAACCAACTTTCAAATAAATCAGCGGTAGTGTCTTCATGGTAAGCCAGAGACGAATCTTTAATATTTTTCGCAGACAGAGAAAGTCCATTTGGAATCCAACCATCTTTAGAGCTAGAATGCAAAATAGTTATTCTTTTACCTCTTTTGGATAGCGCGTTTGTTTTAGTTGCACGTTTGTTGTTGTAGTTGTTTGTTTAGTGTGTTCAGTTGAGTCAACCCAACCCTTTTCCGTTGTATCGTAAGTGTCGAACCAGGTTTCTTCCAAGTAAATAATTGACCTTTGCTCTTCTCTGTAAATCCAAATTTTTTCTAGATATTCCAGTCACTATTTCCGAATTCTAAAAGATTCCATTAAAACTTGCCTTTTGTCAATTTTTATATCCAGCAAAACACCGCAATTTTCCAAAAAAAAATCTTCCAATTCGATTTTAGCATTATATAAATAACCCATTTAATATTCTTATACTATGCGAAAAATATAATGTTTTAAGCACATGAATGATTGTTGTTTTGTTTTACCATTATTATTATTATTTAGTTCTTATTTACAACTAACCAAACCATTGTTTTTTTTTGTCAAAAAAACTTTTTTCTAATTCTTTAAATAAATTAATGCCCGCCGTAAATAATTCGAAACTAAAAAGAACAAAATTAATCAATAATTCAACGATAAGCTAGTAATTAATTTAACCGTGATGTAATTTGGTAACCGGCAGGGTATCCATCATTAGCAGAAATTGGAGGTCATTAAAATGGTTAAGAATTGCTCATAAATAAAGGATTCGTCAGGCAACGCGTTTGAAAGCTGGACAATTAAAAAAAAACAATCTTAAAAAAGTGAGAAAAAAAAAGAAAAACTTCAAAAATTCAAATTATCCTTGTCAAAATATTTATTGCAAAATGTCGAATACATATCACCTGTTTCACTAAATGCGTAATAAGTCCAAATTCTAAAATAAGAGACCAAAGTCTAGAGTAATAAAAACTGCAAATTTAATGATCGGTAGGCGTATTGATAATAGAAAAATAAAACACTAGTTAAATGATTTGGGCGTTCGAACAAGTCGTCAAGGAAGTGCGAATGGCGAAGTGGCGAATAATGTTTTCCAAATAATTAATACAAACAAGTTTTGGTTGCAGAACTGCTAGTCATTTTCAACCAGAAATCTTTCTTTCAATTAAAAAATATATTTAAATAAATATATTTTTAAATTTTTATATTTAAATAAATATATTTTTAGATATCCATTAGATGCGAAAATAAATATAACAAATTTTTGTACTAACTGTACTGTACGTATCATGATATCATTAATATCGAATTTATATCACCACTAGGGAAGAATATTTTTTTAATTAATCTTCTTCTATTCTCTCTGGCAGAAATCTTTCTTCCAATGCCATAAATGGCCAATTGAAAATTATATTTATACACCGACGTTTTGTTGATGCGAAAATATTAATTATAACTTAAGCTTAATTTAAATCGGCACTGCGTTACCGAAACATTGTAAATTTTAATCAAAGCCAATGGTAAAAATATTTTTCATATACCCAGTGTACTTCCTACTGTGTGTAAATATTTTAATGACGATCCTTCATCTAGCTGAAAATGTTTCCTAAAGAATTACGTTTAATGGGTGAGTTTGTCATGGTAAAAATTTGCAAAGAAGGTCCAATCAGAGCAATTGTGCAGTTACATCATAGCATGACATCTTTATCTAGTTCATTACTGGATGCCGTAAATTGTTTGGCAGTTTTGAAATCCGCATCTAAAAATGGTAGCAATATAGCTAAGGCATACGGATCAATTTTGATTTCGTCACTATATGTGACGTAACTGCGTTAACAAACAAATGATGTTTTGAAAGTTAAAAAGCCAATCATGTGTCTAAGGGTATATTTTAACAATTTTTTGCAAAAGAAGAGAGAAAAGCCATTCATTCAAGTGATTAGTTTTAAGACGATTATATGAAAATTTACATTAGAATTACCATAAAAAAATCGTAATAATAATGGTAACTCTTATGGTTTTTTAAAAATTTTGCGTTCTATTTTTTATAAGTATATAGAATAAGGGTAATATTTCTTGATTTTTTATATTTAAAAATATCATCGAACTGAGGTGGCTTTTACTTGATGGAAATTTACTTAACACAATAAATAAGAACTAAAAGTTCAGATTTTCACGTAATTATATATATTCACATAACAATTGTTTCGACGACACCCTGTCTTTATCGAATATAAGATTTACAAACTACCGGATACGATATATACCGAAAAATGACAATAAAACCTTAATTAAAGTTGTGAGAATTTAAGTTTAATAATGCATTTAAATCTAATTGATCGTTAAGCAATACACTTGAATGTCTCATTTTGTTAATCTCCATGGCTTCCATTAAATTTAATTTTCTACTTTTTATGAATGTATGTAAAATATCAAAATTGTCGTCAAAAATGTGTTTTTCTGTATTTAAGTGTGTAGCATAATTAGAATCTAGACTATCGTCTTTAAACCTGTTTGTCCAATATAAATTTTAGGGCCAGATCCGCATTTCAACCTGTAGACACCTGATTTTTTGGACATTTCGTTTTATTGTTTTTTAAAAATTTTCCTATTGTGTTGTTAGTTCCGAATGCTATATTTAAACCACATTTTGACAAATGTTTTGAAACTTTTTCACTGGGTTCTCCTACGTATGTAATTGTTCGTGTTCTGTATTAGGTTTCACATAAATAAGAGTTTACTGTTGTCTGAATTTGTTTTTTATTTATAATTTTTTCGATAATGGGCGGATTGTAGCCTTTGTTCAGTGCAATTTGTTTAATGATATTAAGTTCTTTGTTGTAATTTTCTGTTGAGAGTGGCGTATTAAGAAGTCTGTTTATAAAAGAGTGAAATGCAGCCATTTTGTGTGTATAAGGGCGATTTGAGCTGTTGTTTATGACTGTGACCGGGTGTGAAGGTTTATGATAAATGGAAAAATCTTATTTGTTTTGCGTTTTCGTAATAGTTAAGTATAAAAAATTAATTGAGTTATCCTGTTCAATTGCGATAGTGAATTTTTACGATTATGTAATGAGTTAAGATACTAAAGATACTATTAAGCAATCCAATAAATCTTTTTTCACCAATGGGTTAACCTGTCTCCGAGTGAGGGTAAAATCTACTTCTACTTAGATCGTGTCCTAAAATTTATATCGGAGAAACAGGTAGATCCTTCAAGAAACGTAGTAACAAACATAAAAGAGCGTTTAAAAACAATAGTCTAGATTCTAATTATGCTACACACTTAAACACAGAAAAATACATTTTTGAAGACAATTTTGATATTTTACGTACAGACACGAAAAGTAGAAAATTAAATTTATCGGAAGCCATGGAAATTAACAAAATGAGACATTTAAATGTATTGCTCAACGATTAATTAGATTTAAATACCTCTCCATTATTAAACTTAAATTCTCACAACATTAATTAAGGTTTTAGTGTTATTTTTCGGTATATATAGTAGCAGGTTGTAAATATTACATCTGATAAAGACATTGCGTTGTCGAAACAATTGTCATGTGAATATATATAATTTCGTGAAAATCTAAACTTTTAGTTGTTATTTATTGTGTTACAAATTGATATAACGCATTAAAAATGGCTTTACACGTGTCACCATCGATATTTCGTCTGTATCGTGTTTCCTTGCAATTGCACGTAGGGAATGAAACCTAAATCAACGTTCACGGCGAACCACCCCCCAATAATCAGATCCCGAAATGAATCTTTTAAAATTAAAGCACTTTTAAGCAACACAAACTATCCGGGCACCTTGGGCAGTAATCGCAATCTGTAGCTAGCGTAATTTTCATTTTTACGCGGCACCTGTAGTTAAAGTTACGATAGGTTTTTAAAGGCAACTTACATTCCCGTCCAGATGGCGCGCGCGTAGCGAAACGATCCCATTTAAACTACGTAATATACCCCGAGATCAGGGAGACCACCAATCCAGAAACCATATCCCAAGTTTGATTACATTTATATTACGGAACGTCAGATAGTCTGGCGTACAACTTGATGTAGTGGGAATCACCCTGACTCGAATGGAATTGGTTGGGGAGTATGGCGCGGTTGAGTTTGCCTCGGCCCATATACTTTCTTCCCCTTATCGCCACCGAAATCAATAAACAGATTTCATTTAAAAGACAATACCAACAAAATCGAAGTTTCGAGCGATTTGATTGATAATAAAATTAATGCCGTCTTGTTCGGTAGACATTGTAAATCTCATTTATTCCGGCGGATTAAAATCTCCCAACATCGATATCCCATTTTGCGTGTAAAATTTAATTGATTTTCCCCGCCCTCACTTAAAGTTTGTTTTCTCGGTTTAATCTCTTATTAAACTTCGATTAATCTTGGCGTGTTCGTTAAAAACTTCTGGTAACAAAGATGAGAACGTACAATGGTGCACGTGGAAAAGACAAATGTTTGCCCTATGTGTTCCCATTATCGCCATCTACATATTACATACAAACACCATCGCGATGACCCTAAAACCAAGCGCTTCTTTGTCCTTTTCGTTAAGTAAAAACGTAGACTGAATCGATTTGCAATTTATTTCGAGCGGAAATCTTTATCAAAATATCTTACACATTATTTCCAATAACGCACTATTTCATTTAGAAGCTAAAAAGCATACAATTAAAGTATAAATAGTAGAAAATGTCACGTTTCTTACACACTTGCACCCTGCATAGGAAACTATATATAAATAATCACGGAACTAGTGTGACGTAGGTTTAGTAATTTTTTTTAGAGCTGCAGAAGTTTGCGATCCAAACAAACCAATTTGTCATGCAGTCTCTACGCTTGTTTCAGTTGATTTGTAATTTTTTACTCATTTAAGACTATGTGGTCATTTATTAATAGTTAGTAATCGAGTTAATAGTAGTTTAATGAAAATTAAAGTATAAATAGTACAAAATGTCTAAATATTAGTATCCCGCCTTTTATATACACTTACAAAGTAGTAATAGCATAGTACACTATTGATTAATAATCACGATCAACATCAATCAATAATCAATTATCAAATGAGTTAAATAGCTAATTAAAAAACAAATAACAAGTTCGTGGCCATTTATCAATAGTTACTATTCGAGTTAAGAGTATTTAATAGAGTCCTATTGAGTATACAGTAAATTAAATATCTATCTATATTAGTTGAAAATGCCATAGTACCAAAGTCGGTGTGGAACATGCAATCTTTTAAGATTATAGGTTATAGGTCTTCATATTTACTTACCAAAGTAGTAATTTCATAGTAAACTATTAACAAATAAGCACAGTCAATAATCAATCAATCAAGTGGTTTAAATAGTCTCTGATAATTAATAAGCAAATAACAAAAAAGTTATTGTGATTTAATTTAAATGAAAAAATTCTGCAATCCAAATTTCACCGACATAACTTTGTCATTTTTCCGTGTGTGCGTTTCTTGATGTTCTACAGCATTTTCCAAAAATAACCACCAAAATGGCGGTCAAGAATTGTGAGGGTTCCCGAAATGTGCTGTTATTTTGTAGGTTTTAACCTACCTATGAGCAAATTTGTAGCTTCCGAATGGGTTTCCTTTAATTTGCGAATGATAATTATCGTTTTCGGCACCCATCGGTCAGTTGCCAAATTAGCGTTATTTCTGGGGTATCAAACGGGTAACCGAGCAATCGAAAAGGCACGGCCATTAGTAGATTCTAATCGCGTTTAAAAGCTTTCTCTTTTGTTTGACACCTACACAATCGTTGTATAAAGTTTGCGACTTCGGTTAATAATTTATTTTCCTTTTGATCCGACACCCAACTTTAAAGCTGCGAGCGTTCAATAATATTTTAATTGATTCGGTCAAACATTGCGAAATCTATAACGGAATTACTTTGATAAACGATTGTTTTCGTGATGGAAAGAAAAGTAATTAGCTTCTACGCCGCACTAACGTCTAACGTTATGCAAATTTCAGCACTCGCGGCGATTCCCATTTTGTTGTTCTCTTAATTTATGAATAATATGTCGGTCGTAAATAATATGTGAAAGTGTTTTTTTTTATATGGCACAGTAAAGCACCATCATTTCAAAAAACCAATAATGACGTAGTTTGCAAAAAAGTTACGTTTACTGTTGGGGTTGCGATTACAAAAAAAAATTTTTGGGTCGCACTTTTAAATAATTTAAGAGTAAGCAGCTCCTCAATGTAATAGTTTTAATACAAACCCTTGAATGTACATATCGACAGATAATACAATCCGTGTTCGTTCATTTTCA
The DNA here is from genome assembly GCF_029955315.1 of Cylas formicarius. NCBI lineage: Eukaryota > Metazoa > Arthropoda > Insecta > Coleoptera > Brentidae > Cylas > Cylas formicarius. Next base: position 9,514,347 of record NW_026844225.1, on the reverse strand, counting down.
GAAAGAAATTTTGATTTGTTTATTAATTTAATAAGTGATGCAGATTGGAGCAATCTTCTTTGATCATTTATTGAAATTTTCCAACCAACTAAGAGGATTACCTAAAATTAAGCCGGGAAATGTCAACTAATAGTAAATATTACAAAGATACAGCTTAGACTTAGACTTACCAATGCCAAAAATCTTAACAGTGTTGGAATATTGTTAATGAACACCGAAATAAAACAAAAAAATTGTTATAAAGGAAATCATAAATGAAAATGGTGAAAAAGTTACAAACGTAAAAGCAATCTGTGAAACTTTTGGAAGTATTTTTTTCAATGTACATAGCCATAATACATTGCTAGACGAGTACTGAAGGTTTTTAAAAGCAATATCAAACTTGCAGACGACAGCAACGTTATTATTACAGGTAAAACACGGCCCGAAATTTCAAATAAAAGTGCTGCGTCTGTTTCCATAGAGATTCTTAAATTGGTGTAGAGTCATGTGGGGCAAGAGTGCGCATTTTTTTTTCTATGGTCATAAAATTGTAATAATTGTACAAAATAAATTGAAATAAAAGTATTTATTTAAAGGATTTATTGATTTAACAATTACGTAACATGAAATTCAATTTACTTAATTGTAATTAAAGAAATAAAATAAAATAAATGTTAGTCAGAATGCGCACACTTACCCCAATATTGGGGTAAACGTGCGCAGCACTGCGGGTAAGTGTGCGCATTTGTAATAATTTAAACCATAACTTATTACATATAGTTACCATATTTAATATTATAAATATTATTTTTTATCAATACTTATCATTTTTTACTTCATTTTTTATATTTATATATTAAATATATAATTTTTGACAAATACTGTTTAACTTGATTTTTATCGAGAATGAGGCTTAGAGTAGTTAACAGTTTTGAATAGAGATAAATTCAAATGAGATCGTTTTTAACGAATATGATAAAATCTTAATTATTAGAACATATATCACATATGAAAGCATCAGTTTCATAATGAGTGCACTGTTCATACCACCAGCTATGACATAAGCTACATTTAATCCAATCCTCTGTAGGTGGATCGACGTATTTTTCACCACACAATGCACAGTAATCATCATTTTCCTTAAAATGATTAATATTTTCTTGACTAGCCTTAACTTTAACAGCCTTATCTTTGGTAGTAGTATTCTTCTTTGTTTTTTTTTAGAATTTTCAGTTTTATTTGCACAAGCATTTTCTTGCTTCAATTCTAAACGTCGTTTCTTTTTAGCTATTTTTTCTTCTTCTTTCTGACTTTTTTTTTCCAATTCTAATTTGAAAGGGCTATCAGTAGCGACAATAGATTTTTTACCTTTTCTACATCTTGTTTGTTCTTTCGCTTTCGGAAACGGTTGGATTGATGACAAAGGTGTATAAAAATTAGAACATGTATCTGCAGCTGGTTGAGGACCTGATGATGGAGTCACTACAACTAAAGCTAAATCTGTTACAGTGCTCACGTGTGATGAAGTTGGTACTCGGTTGAACTTCTGATACAGTTAAAGCATTAGAAGTACTTGGCAAAGACTCTGATGTAGAAAATGCAGTAGATCTAGTAGCTGTGATATTCCGTGACCTACTTTTCTCAGATGATGTAGATGGAAAGTTTATGTCAGTAACAGAAGCTGCTACGAAATCTTCTTCTGAAAAAATTTCTCTATCGATAGGCCATATCCCAGAAGTTCTAAAACCTGAAGTAGCATTATTAACAGTTGCGACTTTTTTTAAAGCTTCATTAACTAGTTGATCCACTTCTGTCTGCCCAATGACCCCTCCTGGGTTACTACTTAAGCATTGGTCACACTCGTAAGCAAATTTCGTTTTCAATGGTCCAAAAAATCCACGATCTAGAGGTTGCATTTTGTGGCTACTGTGTGGTGGAAGAGTAAGTAAATGAATACCATTTTCACGACAAAAGTTGACAGCAGCTAAAGAAAGATGACTACTGTGGTTATCTAATATCAATAACACTGGATTCTCTTTAGTGGGTTGCACGTTGTCTTTAAAGTGATGAAGATATTCTAAGAACAGATTGGTATTTATAAATCCAGAATCAGAAACCATTCCAATACTTCCTGGAGGTGCATTATTTAGTAAATAACCCTTCATTCTTTTACGAGGAAAAATAAAAGCCGGCGGAACATAACTTCCCGTACCACTCATGGCACAAACTAAAGTAATGGTTTGTCCTCTCTCAGCTGAAACTATTTTTCCTACTAACTTTTTACCTTTGATTGAAATAACTTTTGGAATCTTCTTTGGCACAGTATTAATACCACTTTCATCCATATTATAAATCCTAGTAGGCTTAAACTTATACTTGTCTTGAAGACTCTGCAAGTTGTCGTAAAACTGATTGACCTGGAAACGATTAAACCCCATTGCTCTAGCTATGCTAGTTGACGTGGGTTGTCGTAAATTCAAGTCAGGGTGCCTTTTTAAAAATCCGTACACCCAATCACGTCCAGCCATTTTCGACTTTTGATTAAACCGATGAGGAATATGATTTATTGCAGCATACTCGTAGATCAATGTTCTTAGAGTTGTCATATTAAGACCATAATAGAGATCATCACATCTTTTTAAATAATTATATATTTCATTTTCTTGCTCACTTGTGAAAGTTGAAGTAAATCTTCCTAATTTTAGAGCAGTTGAATCAGATTTTAATCGCTTCCTGATAGTACTCTCTTTCATTCCAACCTGTTCAGCTGCTTTTCTTTTACTTAAACCTTCGGCAATCAATCGCTTAGCAGCATCAAATTGATCACGGGTAACAACGGACCTGTGTGGAGCCTTCCGCTTGTAATTTCGAGGCATTGTAGTTTTTTTTTAAGAAATATATAAGTATAACCTGAAACAAATAACAACGAGTGTCAATAGACAAAGAACTCACTATCGGGGTAAAAGTACGCATTAAAATATGCGTACTCTTACCCCACAACCGTATGCGTACACTTAACCCTAATCGCCTTTACAGATTTAGTTTAAAATTACACATTTTTGCGTCATTCTACCAAGTTTTGATGTATAGCTGATAAAATTAGATATATAAACGAGCATAATTGGACATAATTAATACTAATTACCGCTACATAAATATAAAAGTATTTGAATTCTAAATTGGAAAAAATCTTAAGAATAATAACCAAAATTTTTACTTACCAATATTACTAAAACTACGTAACTTTGCCAGACAAGACTCTAGTCTTTTGTCTAACGTCGTAGTGACTACTGAAGGCAGTTGATTCCCCTACTCTACTGTCAACGGTTTTATAAATAATAAGCCTGCGCACACTTGCCCCACATGACTATTTTGGTTTGTTCCAGTCTGTCATCTGCTACGAGCTGTATCAATGATATATTTATTATACAAAAAAAAGCAGTTAGAAGTATTACGGGTATCAAAAGAACAATGTCTTCTAGAAAAGATTTCAAAAAGTTGGGAAATTTAACATTGACATCATTATATATTTATTAATAACTTGTATACATAAAAAAACTTAATATGAAACAGAAAAAAAAAGACGCACATAACCACAATACACGGGCAAAAAATGTGTGTGTGTTTATACTAATATTTGTTTGGTAAATGCCTATGTTGATATTCATTTTATTTATACTTAAAATCTATCATAAAGTGGAGTGCATATAATTTACAATCTATGTATCATCATTGGCATGACATTCAAATGCGAAATAAAGAAACACTGAAACATTGTAACATCAGGTTCGTTCCAAGCACAATCACAAGTGGGAACAACTCGCCAATAAATTAGCACATTTGGGGGCGATAGTCGAAAACTTGGTTAATAGTTTTCACAGTTTGAAGAAATGTTGTATACCTTAGACAGTCATCCATTGTTCATGAAGTTTATCCGACGTCACTCGTGTTTTGTGGCTTTGTGTTTTAAGAAATAGATAATTGTGTTTTTTTAACCGTTTTTCATCTAGTAATAATTCTAAACCACCATCCTTACATTCTTCGACAATCATAGTTACTCTTCAAATAAGTTGAAATAATAATAAATCTCCCAAATAAATAACAAGCAGAAAATCCTGCCAAGCAAAACTAAGAAATTTTGAAAAAATTAATAAGCATCATGGATTGTGATGGAAGTATTTTCTATACAAATTCAATCAATACAAAATTTCAGGATTTCCAGACTGAAGACGCAGGTTACTTTTAACTTTTCAGCTCTGCATTAAAGAAGATTAAGATTTCCCTTCGATTTAAAAAGAAATCCAGGGGTTTTGTAACTTATTAAATATAAGTTGAAAATTTAAACCTATCATATAGGTTTTCCTGTTCTTATAATACAACAAGGTGTCTCAACGTATCTATATAACAAAAATGTCTAGTGAACATATTCCTATCAGCAAGCTATAAAGTTTAATATTTAAAACTGTATTTCTCTTCAAATCGTGAAAACAATTACTTAGTATTCGATTGCAATCGATTAGTATTAGATTCTTCAAAATTCTGCATACTGCCAATTCACATGAAATTATCGATAAACAAAAAATTCGCTTACAGATTGGACAGTTCACAAGCCCCTTTAAAGTTGGGATGAAACAAAAAACAAAGCTCACTGTAAGAAGCTGTTCCTGGCTCTTTTGGAACGAACCCATTACATGACGTAATGGATTAAGAAGAACACAGATGAATTATTCAAGTATGAAGACTTAGTTGGTGCTTTTTTTATTCAAATTTTTGGGACCTTTATTGTTGTATTTTGAAAATACATGATGGGATCAAAAAGTTCATGGAACATTTAAATACTGAACTACAAATAACCATTATTACTATGTATGCAAACATCTTTGACCTCCTAAGTGTTTTAAGAAAATGTAAAAGTAATAGCAACCCGTATCGAAGGTGTAATTGAATTTTCTTGGAAAAACACTGGAGACTTGGCTACGTTCAAAACATATGATATATTATTGAAAAATATGGAATATAAACGAGTTTCACATGACCGTCAAAAAAATTATTCATCAAATATATTCAGCTAAGATGTAGTAGTCCTCAGAAAACACTTGATTCAAGATATATTTTGGAACAAAAAATATTTTATTCTATTATGAGAATAACTATTAATAAATTATCTATCATAAGAAACGTTCAGATGTAGCTACATTATAAACAAACCCCGTACGCGAACCACTCGCACCGTAAAATTATTAATAGTTTCACTTTTTGCGGTAGTAGTGATATCATACATCAATGGGGGTCACTAAAACCCAGTTGCGGGTCCGTTTTCCCATTAAATTTGACGTTGCGATTAAAAAAAAAACGCTAAATTGCTTTCCGATAAAACCGTTAACGTTCATTTATACCTTATATTAACGTACATCATCAACGATATTGTTTACCGTTTTTAATGTGGCGCCTTTTGCAAAAAGTACCGATATTTCAAGAACAATAAATACACGCTCGATTGAAACAGTATTTTTTTAGATAGCTTGAAAAAAGTATACCCTATATACATAAAAGATCTTATGGTCCAATTCGTCATAATTAGCTCCGTGAAATAATAGGAAAGGGATAACCTTTTACATTCTGGGTCAGCCAACGGTTTGGTTACAAATGGGTTTCTGCAGATCTTTTTAAAATTTAGATACTTGAGTTTTGGAGTCTATTTTGGACAATGCTATTAACCCATTTTGTCCCAGTGATGTGTTAATGCACCACTTATTGTATGATTTTTTTTCTGTTACATTCAAGTTCGTAAAATATGCCATTTCCGAGGTATTTAACTCAAAAGGAATTAGAGGCGGCTATGGAGGAGATGGTGATGGATGAGGACAATGACAACGAAAGTCGTACGTAATATTTGGATTTACGTATTCTTTTGTATTGTAGCATTTCATACCTTGTAAATTTATGCTAAAAATAACGTGAAAAAATATTTACAGAACATATCGACGCGGTCTATATTTCACCCGACGTGGACACCTTGACTGACGAAGAAGATATGAACGCTAAAATAAATCTACAAGAGTTTGGGGAACCAACTGATATAGTTGGAACTTTCGAGTTACATACACCGAATGATACAGTTGTCCTTCAACAGTCCTGTAATTCATCAACTACTGAACCTGAATGGGCTCATCAGATGATGAAACCCTGGAATTCAAAAGAAGACGTATGCTTTCTGCCAACAAAAGGCTGTCAAATGGAAGAAAGGTCAGGTTGAGTACACTCACACACCCACATTAGATCATGTGAGGAACTAAAAAATAGGCTTTCTGGAAAAACTCCGCTTGAAATATTTTTTATGTTTTTTGATGGCGAAGTGATTGATTTGATTTTAAATCTTACATTTCTTTGCGCCTTTTAAAAACTGATAAAGCAATTACTCAAAATAATCTTGCACCTGCCATGGATAAGTGCGTTATGATAATCAAGGTCACCTCATGAATGTTCATGCTAATAAAGCCCGACGGAGATGTAGAATCTGCCACAGCCACACAATTTACGTTTGTAATAAGTGTAATGTGCATTTACATGCTTCACCAAAAATGAAACCGAGTGTTACCAGCACCATAAAAAATTTCGCGTTTTTTTCTATCAAATAAGTGCAATGTACATTTATATACTTCATGGTTTGTAAAATATCATCAAAAATGAATCCGGGTGTTACCAGTGGTGCCCTCACGCGCCATAAAATATTATGCGTTTTTTTGTATCAAATCAGGTTCTATTTGGAAAACAATCTACTTTTAGTTGTTTTTTGTCGGATTTGAACTTCCTTTTGTATATTTATGTACAAATTATATGTTACGTCTTATGTGCCCTAAAACATTAATGTTTTTCCCCAGTCTTTCATTTATAAACCAGTATTTTTTTGTATGTTTCGAGTTTATATTTTATTTTTTGACACATGTAATGTATTCTTTAGTGCAACAAAATAAATAATTTCAAAGCAAATAAGTATTTTTTATTTTTTTTATGCTTGGATATTATCCCAACAACTTATGGCAACATGTTTTTTAGATTACTACTACTTCTGGTTATTTTTGCTTAGCTATCATTGAGCTCAGAAAAGGCTAAAATTTTATTTAATATATTTTAGATTTATCTAGATAAAAATTTCTCCCTTAGACGGTCGTTTAACATATAAAGTCAAAACTTTATTTTCTGATATAACGCAACCTGTATATTATTTAATATCTTAAAAGATAATTAAATTTCCTCTAAAACGATATATAGAATAATGATATTCCTAAGCAGTAAGGTTTTTGACTCGTCAACCCAAATATCTAAAATTTGACAAAAAAAAACTGTTCCCTCTTTTGCGTAAGTCTATAACCTTCAAGTTTTTAAAGCTTTATGTTATTAAACACTGTGATTGATACATTCGCATCCAATACAATCTAATCCAATATTTATAGAATTAATAATTGTATAGCTTTTGTTTATTACGTTTGAAATCGAATATCTTGATGTATACTATACCTGTCAGGAAAATTAATAGTAATTACCTCAATTAAAATAAGAACCAACAATTTAAGCCGCATCGGCTCGAGATGTTTTCCTCGAAGTAGATCCACGCTTCAAATTTAACTTTGAACCTTTTTCCCTGACGATTACGAGACATTCTTGGAGATCAGGTAAATTCCCAACTAATTGGCAACAATGTTCGTAAGCATCGTGCGAATATGTCTGGCAAAGGTCGAACGTTGCATCTGACCCTAGTTACCATTACCCGTGTTGCGCTGTTGTGAGATGCATTTATCCCACAACGGGGCTTGTACCAAAGGAATGAAAAAAAAAACCCTAGACACGTCTTTAGTTACATCGTGCCTTCTAAAAAGCTCTATCTTTTAATGCCGAAGAATGTTACGGAGCAATGGTAATTGTATTTCTAGATTTATGCATTGCCGATCCGTGATTCTATGCTTAATTGATACCTTTACCGTCTTTAATGTTAAAAATATATGGCCGGGCTCGGCAAACAATGAGGCGTGCGTTACACATCGATAATTATTACTCGATTTAAGTGAAATAAAATATATTTTACGTCCCACTTCCGATTTGCCTGTTAATAAAATTATTATTATGTATATTAACGCGAAATTTTACCCAATATGGATTATTTACGGTCCGTTATGATTTATACGTCCAAACAACGGAATTTGTAAATAAGTGCCGTTTTTAAAATACGAATTAAATTTAATGGCTTCGATTTTCGGTTTACATCACACCCACGCATTATTTCCATAAAAGCGCACTCTAACTAACAATCGAAATAGCCGAATAGTGTTCGTTCAAAATGAATTTTGCAGTTTATTTTCCAAGCGCAAGTACAAAACTATAGCCCATTACTAAATCCTGCAATAATAATAATATTTTCATTTAATTATTCAAACAAACTTCCACAGGGTACTGTAATACTTTTTATAAAATTTCTGGATTCCTACTGCATCGGTTTTTGTTGAGTCGAACTAGCTTGTTATTTGGCCTCATGGTCAGGAATCCCTAGTACACATTTAAACCCTATACAGCCTAATATACGTTTTACCGTTGAAATTTAAACTAATAACAACCGTTCATTCTTAGATATTCTTATCAATAGAAAATCAGACCTAACATTGGGTCATTGTGTTTACAGAAAACCTACGCACACTGACCGATATCTTAATGCATCGGTTATCAACTCTCCTGTTTACAGAAACGTAAAACTATCTCAGCCCGAGTCACTGAACTCAGAATTAAAACACCTTAGGGATGCTTTCTCTCTAATAATTTCCACATTAAAGATATTAAGCGTTCCGTCGCAAAATATACTTCACCACAACCTTAGCAATGAAGACGACGGCAATCGCACACTTGCCACTGTTGTCCTTCCTTGCATTCAAAACATCACTGACCACATCTCAAAAGTTCTAAAGAAATATAACGTCAAAGACAAAATTCCATTTGAGATGCCAGGAGTTTACAGCATTCCATGCATATGCGGCAAAGAATATATTGCAGAGACTGGACGAAAAATGTCAACTAGACTCAAAGAACATGAAAGAGCTTCAAGACTAAGACAAATAAACTGATCAGCGGTTGCCGAACACAATCACGAAACCGGACATAAAATTTTATTCGATAAAACTAAAATTCTTGAGTGTATTAATTCTTCCACCAACGAAAAATCCGAGAGTCTATAGAAATCTTTAAACTAAACAACCTAACAATTTTAACCGCGACTCAGGTCTTTAGCTGTAACCAATATGGGAATCAATCATCCTAGACGGTGTGTATGCCCCTCATTTAGTTCCCCTTAAACGATATAAAAGCAGGGACAGAGTAAAATGCGAGCCAGTTTCATTCAAGCTCTGAAGAAGCCAATAGGATGATTGGCGAATCGTTAGTTAGTTCGAGTCAACAGAAAGAATTCCAGAAGTTTTATAAAAAATATTTTCATTTGTAGTTCGAATAAGCATAAGCAATGAACCGAAAGCACAGTGCATAAAGCAACGAGAAAACAATTTTAAAAAGATTAAAGTCTAGTCCCTAATTTCCTCAACTTACGAGGGGGTACCCAAAAAAAACCGGAATCATTTTTTATAAACTATATATTGTTTCAAAAATCACAGAACGACCTTATCTCCTTCAAAATACTCTCACCAGTACAACTAACATAGTTGTCCCAGCGGTGCTTCCACTGTTCGAAACATTTTTTATATTCATCTTTGGCTATAGCCGACAGCTCATCCCTCGTTTTTTTCTTGACCTCTTCAATGTTGTCAAATCGCTGTCCTTTCATGTTCCTTTTCATACGTGGAAATAAGAAGAAGTCACACGGAGCGAGATCAGGCGAGTAAGGTGCATGGGGTAGAGGAACCATGCCATTTTTAGCCAAAAACTGCTTAACCGAAATGGCTGTGTGTGGTGCATTATCGTGGTGAAAGAACCAGTCCCCTGTCCGCCACAAATCGGGTCTTTTTTGTCGAATACTGTTGCACAATCTTCTTAAAACTTCCAGATAAAAAGCTTGATTAACGGTCTTACCTGGTGGAACGAACTCTGCATGAATTACGCCGTTGATGTCGAAAAAGCAAATCAGCATCGTTTTGATGTTTGATTTGACCTGCCGACATTTTTTTGGACGGGGAGACATTGACGTCTTCCGTTGGCTGGGCTGTTGCTTCGTTTCTGGATCGTAAGCATAGCACCATGACTCCTCACCAGTAATCTTTGAAAGAAAATCTGGATCCGTTTCAAGCTGTTGATTCAAAGCACGACATGTTTCAACTCGATGTTCTTTTTGCATGTCAGTCAGAACACGAGAAACAAACCTGGCACCAACTCTTTTCATTCCCAAATCTTCGGTTAAAATTCGCTGAACCGTGCTCCAGGACAACCCACTAATCTTTGATAATTGTTCAATTGTCTGTCGACGGTCTGTGAGCACAAACTCTCGAATCTTTTCAATAATTTCGTCGATTCGAGCAGTTGATGGACGTCCAGAACGAGGTCGGTCATCAATTGACTCGTCGCCATTTTTGAAGCGAGCAAACCACTGGTACACTTGAGTTTTTCCCATCGCATCGTCTTTATAAGCTGCTTTTAACATTGAAATAGTTTCAGCAGCACTTTTACCGAGCAGAAAAGAAAATTTCACAGCTGCACGTTGTTCTTTTAAACTTGCCATCGAAAAAACCGAAATAATAAAAAAACAGCGTTAACAAAAAATGGCACTGCAAGTGAACAAAACAAGTTAAATTTAAAACGAAGGTGGCGCCGAACTCGCAATAAGTTGTGCTATCCACAACCTAGCGGCAGAAAGGTGTACTATACAAGCTCTGCGCGCGGCAATTCAATTCCGGTTTTTTATGGGTACCCCCCCCCCCCCCCGTATATAAAAAGAAAGAAAAATATTATACCATATCTTATTAATAGAAATCTACTTCGGCTATTTAATTAATTATCTTGGGATAATAGATTGATTGTATAACTTTTATTTAATAGATGTGGGTATCATATTCTTGTACCATTTGTAGACATACACACAGTAAATACAAACCAGTTTTACACAATTTCTATCAAGATTTTTAGAACCAGTGAATCGTAGTACCTTTGTCAAAAACTTAGAACATCTGCACAATAAAAGGATTTCAACGTCTGAAATGAAGTGATTTCGTCCGGACTAAAAACAATAAACGGTCTCAAAGTGGATAAAATAAAGTCCAAATAACATCGCCCGGAAAATATGATATTTTACCGACCATATGCGGTGAACGTACATGTAATAATAATTATCCCCGCCTTTCCAACTGCCACCGCCGTTGTAAACACATTAAAGCTTTAGGTGCCTCAAAGCTCCCGAATTATTCTTCGCTTTTTTTTTCCGGTCAAAATACCCTTTAATCTTTAATATTTCAACTGTCGGAAACATCCACTCACTGGTGGGTGCACGTATAATAAATTCATCCTTTTGTGTGTATCCTAATCGATTTTTTTTATTTGTGTTGAACACCGAGGTCGGCTTTCTGGAGGAGGTTTTCTAACCTGCACAACTAAATAATAAAAACAATGGCAAAATATTTCGAAAAACCAGTAACATGGATTTGCCACCTTAAAAAATTGCTTTATTAAGAGGTATTTTTTAGTGACTTTGTTAAATCTCCCTGTTAAACACATTTGAGCTCATTTAAAAGGTAGTATTTTGCTTGTTACGAAAATATTTTGTGTTAGTAGCTAGTTTTTATTAGTTTTTTACTAAATGTCCTTTAACGAAATGGTGAGTCCGAAATACATTTTTATTGCACCATTTTTGGTGCACGTCCTGGCATAGACTCCAACTTCAATACATGACGATCAGATACTTAAAACAAGGTGCTGACATCCGGAAACATGAAAACATGATGGCTGAACTCGATAGGCAGGTTGTACATGGTAGAGTAGAGATAAAAAATTATGGTATCCGATACTCCAATTGACAGATTGGTGAAAGGGTCGACCAAATGCTGTCTTCTAAGAACAACTTCCGAAGTTTTACATTTCGCGCTTGAAAGTATGTGAAGCATATATTATTATTTCAAAATAATAGTAATCGATACAAAAAAAAATTATGAATATCACCTCTATCTTATTGCTTTCTATGTTTTTTTTCATATTTTATTCTCTTTATTAAGTGCCTTATAATTAAATATTATCTAGATTGAGACTTTTATTGGCGACTTTTACTTAATAAATCTATATATTAATATAGATTCAGCTGCAAAGCTTTAGCATTTTTGACAAAATCTAAATAAGAACTAAAAGTTCAGATTTTCACGAAATTATATATATTCACATGACAATTGTTTTGACAACACCGTGTTTTTATCACATTTGATAAAGACACGGTGTTGTCCAAACAACTGTCATGTGAATATATAAAATTTAGTGAAAATTTAAACTTTTAGTTCCTATTTATTTTGTTAAATGGGTTTTCATCAAGTAAAACCGCCTCAGTTCAATTTTTGACAAAATCTAGCTCCGTGAATCAAATCTACACTCATTTTGTCAATATCTGTTTTTAAAGAGTTAATGGTTAGAACGTTTTGAAATTTGAAATACTTTTTTTAATTAATTTAAGGTCAAATATTCGAAAATTTACTTCTCCGAGGAAAATGGAATCAATAATACATGAGTTTATTTAACATCGTATAATATTGTATAATATTTTTAAGACTTTGCTCTACGGGAGTCAGGAAAGTGGTCTAACCGTTTAAATTCTACCATTTTCAATTGCGTATGACTTCGAAACTTGTTTGAGATATATATTTGTGTTTCCTATTAAATGTGTTTAGCCATATACAAAAATTCCAAACGCCGCTGCATTTCGATTAAACTGGAAACATTGCTTCATTAACAAATCGACTGAAATTCAAGAATATAAACAACCAAATTTTCAGAACTATGCTAAATCCTATTTTCCGTAGATGTATGTCAATTTATTCACAGCGAATCACCCGATTTAATAATAATTATAATAACAATCTTTATTTCCATTAATTGGAGAATGTTAGTCAAAATATTATGTAAATAACAGTGTTTAAAATGTGTACGATTAATAACAAAATTATAGTACATAATAAAAAATGGGCCATATTAAATGCAAGTTATATAATAGTATGTTTTTAACTCACTCGTTTATGACGTTTACCGCACTTGTTGCATACTATACTTTTTCTACGACCGTTAGTTTTTGGTTACATTTTCGCAAAAAAACACGAATCCATTCACTGACATGACCGTCAGAATTCACAAACGTTAAAATATCTCCGAACATCCGATTGCTCCCAAATCCGTGCGGTAAAATCGCGGAAATCTCCAATACCAATACTAGACTTTTTCTACGACGGTTAGTTTTTGGCTACATTTTCGACAAACAACGCGAATACATTCACTGACATGACTGTCAGAATTGACAAACGTCAAAATTCAAAGCGCGAGAAATATCTCCGAAAACATCCGATTGCTCCCAAACCCGTGCCATAAAATCCCGGAAATGTCCGAAGTGGTAAAACGACGCTTCCCGCACGCGTAATTAGGTATTTTACAGACAGGAGTAGAAAAAGATAATTTCAAGTGCTTTTGCAAAAATATTTTATATTCTGCAAGGTACCAAACATTTTCTTTCTCGAAATTTTGGAAACTTTGATGATTAAGATGAGCTCGTCAGCTTAGAAATCGTTAAATACATAGAAGCGGCAAACAAATTCGGTCTTGTATAATATAATTGAAGAAAATTCCAAATTAGAAAGTGGAAAATAATTGCCAGAGTGTTGATGGGAAGGAGGCGTACAATAACGGAGCTAAAGTTTGCCCCGGCAAATGGCTTTTTCTTTTCGAAAATTGCGACAGTGAAATATGCGAACGAACAACAGAACAAAGCTTGAAGTTTACGCTGAATCGAGGACGAGTCTCAATTGTTCTCGCCTTGCCAATCCGAACAACCAAACGTTAAAGATATAATATATATTATTTTTGTACGGAACACTTTATAAGGTGGGTACGACAACATATGATCGAATTTAAAAAAAAAAAGGAACACATACAAACAGAGAAAATTTACCTTAATCGAAAACTACTTGTAGATTACTTAGCTGTTTAAATGAATAATTCAAGGGTTTGCGTCGCATTTCATGCTTTTATAGCTTTATATCTTTACAATTTTGCTTACTTCGATTACTAAACGAAAGGCGGCTGGTCGATACATTTGCGGCCAGGGGCGGGAGAGATTTTATTGCCAGGGGAGACGATATTCTTGGCCGTTATATTTTATTATAATCTCAGCTTTGTTCTCAGGTATTTCGGAAAATTAAAGTAAACACGTCGAAAATATTTTCCACTCGTATTGGTTTTCTGAACAAGACGTATTTTACATTGTATATCCGTGGTGCATTTTTGTTTCTGCGGTATGAAGTTTTAATTGAACTCAGCATTCTGAAAGAAAGTTGGCAAGCCTACTGTCGGTTTCATAAAATGTAGTTTATAAGTTTATACCTAAATCTGTTTGTAGACATGAGAAAGTGTTTTGTATCAAACGAAATAATAGATTTTTTATTCTCTGATTCTCTTTATTCTTTGATGTTGGTTACTCCTTTTACAATCCTCTTGTTTAATGCAGGAAAAATTAACCACTTCCTTTCAGCAATTGGATTCCTGAAGTTTTTGGGCAAATGCTCCGTAGTTTCAAAGACCTTTTTACAAGAAGTAAGGGGCAAGAGCAAAAGTTAATTTTTAATGCGAAAAGTGCTTGAGATTTTACTATTTACATGTCTTCTGATGAAACTGAAAAGCAGAAAGAATCCAGAAAACCACGCTTGACATTTTGTTTAAATCGATAAGAGCAGACTTTTTTTTTCGGGTCTTAGTACCACAAACGAAACCGGTCTCTAAAAAGACTAAGACATTTTAAAAAATTTTATTATAGTAAGTGGTTATTTTTTAAAGAAATAACTTTTTTTTTTATTCAAACCGTATAGTATGGTAGTGCTGAAAATTACTTTTTTTTATTCAAACCGTATAGTATGGTAGTGTTGAAATACGTGAATTGTTTTCGGACAAACATATTACAGGCGATTTAATAGATACTGAAGGGATAAGAACAATATCACATATTCCAATCATAAAGTTTGATGACTTCTTACCCAACGACTATTAAGCAAAAAAATACATTCATAAAATTTTTCCATAAGCCCACTCCGAAAGCTCTTATCACTAAATATTTGAATCCACATCAATCTAGAGAACAAATTTTATTTGGTCGTTCTTAGATCAACAAAGAGATATATGAAAACATATGCATAGGCTAACTAGCATCATTTTTTTATTCAATAGAATTTTTTCATTGCAAAGGTTACTCTGAACGCTGGTCAACTGTAAGAACATTAGTCCTTAACGATAAGTCAAGAAGCAGTTGATATATGATATATATACCATGAGAGAAGACATTAGAGTTCAACTTCCTGGAGACTTAATGGGGAAAGTAAGGACTCAAAGAGCAAAGGCTCAAAGTCTTCGAAATTGATTTGAATGGACAGAGTGACCAATACAGCAGCGATGTAAAATGATTTGGAACGAATGGCGACTACAAAGAGCTTTAAAATAAAAAATCCCTGGTAACAGGTTACGGGAAGAGGGAAAATAGCATTGGCAGTGGAGAATAAAGAAAAACAGTTGTTATAAAAAATATTTCTGAGTTATTTAGCTCAGAAACATGTCTGAGACTTACTCTGTTTTTACCAGTTTTGGTGTAAGTTTATAGATCGGCAAAAATCAAAATAAACTCTTCGATTATTGGTAAAACGCGATTTTGCTTGGATCACACAATATTTAATCATAGTAACGCGTGGAAGGCGCGCCGGATAAATCCCTATCTACCTACCGAAAAATCCAAGAAAAATATCAAACATATTGTTAAATTTTTTGCTACGCGCTCTCCCCTATTTTATGGGAGCGCGTCTTAGCCCCGATGTTTTTTGCTACTTTTCAATCATGTAAGCCCCTTTTGAAAACGCGCCCCGTATACGCTTAGACCGCCATAGACGAATAAAGTCCCACTCTTATCGAATGGAGACATCTCTCTGAATTTTTCGCATCAATATGAGTTGAGGAGGGGAAATTTTCTTCACATATTCGTCTCATCCTGTGATTAAATTTCACAGAAATTCCGCGCAAAGTACTACTCGGAGTGAGAAAGCGTAATTTTTTAACGGATACGATGTCGCTTCAATCTTCCAGAAAAATACAATCGCATTGTTGACGATCGTAAGCTTCAACGTGTAAATAAGTGCTGATCAAGTATAGCGTTTTCAATGAGGCACACTGTGTTTATGTCATAACCCTTGAGTTGTTAAAATAATGGATAATTCTGAAAAATATTGTTTTTATTAAAGTGCTTTTGTATCTACGTAGCTATAAATTTCCAATATCAACATACCTTTGCCTAATTGTCGGTGACTATAAATTGCTAAGCTTTAGGCCAAGAAACATTTTTTTTAATTTTTTGGAATCACACAAAAGAATTATTCAGAATTATGGTCTGTTCATAGATATAAGAAATTGACCAATTGCTTTTGGTGGTCATTAACATACAACGCAACAAGATTATTACCTAAAGTTTCGGAATTTAAATTCAGGTAAAATTGTGGTCCGTAATAGAAAATAATTTTATACCTACCTGTGTTTAATATTCTTTGGTTTGGTATACTACTTAGTTTAAGTTTATTAGTAATCATTCTTATTTCGTGTTAAATACAGCGTGAGTTGAATCGTGTGCGAATTATGCAAAAGATGTGCGAGTCTAGTGTATTTCAGGAGATGCTGCCGCCCAAATGTAGAAAACAGTATTCCAGTTATTTACTTGGAATACTTAAAGAATAATTATTTTGCATGCTGGGACTAAAGATGGTTGGATTCCAAATGGACTTTCTCTGTCTGCCAAAAATATTAAAGTTTCTTCTCTAGATTACCATAAAGACACCACCGCTGATTTATTTGAAAGTTGGTTTAAAAACAAACTAATTCCAAACATTCCCCCTAATAGCGTCATCGTAATGGACAATGCAAGTTATTACAGCACACAGTTGGTTAAAACCCCTTCCTCATGTGACACAAAAGCAACAATCCAAAACTGTATGTATAATCACGACATTTATTTTCACGATTATACCAAAAAGCAATTAATTGAGGTTCTACAAAGCTTGAACCTACAAAAGGAATACGTCTGTGATAATTATGCAAAAAATCTAGGGCATACAGTGTTAAGGCTTCCACCTTACCACTATATATTTAATCCCATTGAACATGTTTGGGACCAACTGATATCTGCCATTCGTCGTAACAGTGTTTTTCCCCGTGTTAAGTCCAATGTCCTCAAACTTATAGAAACCGAAGTTCTTAACATCCCTCCATAAAGTTGGGCAAATTCTGTTAAACGTATAGAAAACGCAGAACAATCGTATATCCATATTGCAAATAATATATAACAAATAATAATTAGAACAGGCGATGATAGCGATAGTGATACTGATATATTATGTGAATAATTTAAGTAGGTAATAAAAATAATTTGTAATTTTATTTTAGATTTAAACATAAATACATACATAAATAAATAAATATTGTTTAGTATCTTTCCTAACAAAACCCCAAATAATTAAATTCTAAGTACGGACCTGTTCGGCCATACTTCATTCTTACAGCTTGCCCGGGTCTTTCCTTAATTCGTATCAGTTAGTCACTTTCTTATATCTATGAACAGACTTTACCCAATGAGATAAGCCATATGTACTTCAGCTTTCTAAAAAAATATTTCAAATGCTGATGATATATTTGCTAACTCTTTTTCAACATAGGACAGGGCAGTTTTATATACATTGCACCGTTCGCTTGTTTTAACTCAGGTTTTTAAATTTTATGTTACGTGGGATGTTTCTGGGAATTATGCTATTATTATATATATCTATATCTAGTCTGTGGGAAGAGGGTGTGACAATATCAGAAATTATTTAGCGTCTGCAAGAAGTATTTGGTTAGTCTGTACAACCAAAAGTACTGTCTGTGGGTGTATAGATCATTTTAAAACCGATAGAAAATCACCAACTGAAATAAGGCAGACAAATTAGTGTTTTATTAAAGATACAAGATTTGAAAGTTTAACTGAAGTAAAAAGTTGAAATGAAGATTATGTCAAAAAACCAAGTTGTGATACTATCGAAAGTAACCAAAATATAAAAAAATCCCAAAAGTTTGGAACTATCCCTAGTATATTTGCGTTTTCCCTACTAATTCATTTTAAATCCTGAAGGTGGCACTGCCTTAGTGCCAGCATACCCGCGTTATGTTAAATTCCAGAATTCTCGCGAAATGTTTTGCTAAAATTATTATCTCCCTTAACCTGCGGTAGTGTTAACGAAATGCGAAATGTTGCAATTCAAAATTTTCGCAAACGCCCGACCTAACCGCACTAGCTCCGACGGTTTTATTAATGAAAGCTCTGGCCAGTGTTATTCCGCTAAAACGTCCAACTTTATGCCGGTCCCTAAATATTGAATCGGACACGCAAAATCTTGTCTTTCCAAATGTGTTTTACGTATGCAAAATTAAATTAATGGAAATCCTTCAAGTTGAAATATACATGACCTCCATGTCCCACGGGATGCCTCCAAGAGCCTTATTATTTAGTTGGTACGAGCGTTCCATTATTTATAGAGGACCTTTTAAGGTAAAAGCAGGACCTCGGTATCTATTTAAATACGTCGAAATTAAGATCCCTTGGCATCGTCATGATTGGCGATTTGACAAAAATTCGATAGATCAGCTGTTATTCAATTGCCGCCCGTTTACGGACGGGCCGTTTAAATTGCCTAAAAATTAATTTTATATTGTTTCATGCAACAATGGGTATTATTAATCGCGCTTCAGCTTGAAGCCTGTTTCTAGACTATTCCCTAACGGTATGGACCATTCTACTAAACGACAAATATAATTTTATTTCGGAAGAATACTTTGCAACAAAATGGGGTTTAAATTCAATTATGTTTAACTTAATACTTATATAGTTTAATTATATATATATATATATATATATATATATATATATATATATATATATATATATATATATATATATATATATATATATATATATATATATATATATATATATATATATATATATATATATATATATATATATATATATATATATTGAATTTAAATTTAATAATTATTTCATTATTGTGAACTTACGTGCCTACTGTACATGGTTACAAAAAATGTGTGAAGTAAGAAAAATATGAAAATACTTATAACAATAACCCAATTATCCATCCATTAGTGTGGAGCAAAACAGATATTTAACAAGGAGCAACACACTAAGAAAATCAAGAAAACTCAAAATTTTAAAGTTAAAAAAAAAAATTTAAAAAAATGTTTTTTAAGTTAAGGAGACGAGAAAGAATTTTTGAAAAAAATGTGAACATCTTGCGCATTACTCAAATAATTGAATAAATCTTTCGCATGGTCATTATTTTAAATTTTGATTGATATGGCAATAGTTTTTCTAATTTTCTATCCGACCATTTGCTTCAAAAGCAAAGACCAAAGGAACCTATTCTTCTTGAGATGTTTAACATGTCCCTCGTACTTTGCTTCCAAATTACTGAGGTAAACGATAGTTTGCGATACACAAAAAAAAATCTTTGGTATTTTTTTTTAATAAAGCCCGCAAGTTTGTTAGAATCGCTAATAACTTTCTCAACATGTGGTTTAAACGTCCATTTCTCATCCAAAATGACCCCGTAGTCTTAGATTTCAGTGATTTTTTTTAAATTAGTGTTATTTCTGTAATCAAAGTGTATCTTTTTAAATGTCTTGCAAAGTTAAATACTTCGAAGTATTAAGAAGTAGACTATTTTCTTCGCAGAAATTTTGTAATTGTCAATCTATCTTTTTGAACCCTTTCAGGTCATCTACAAATAACAAAAATGTTGTATTTTTAAAGCGAGATTAAATTTTATTTATATAATTTTCCTATTTAATTTAGTTTTCTACAGTTGGTTGTCAGTTTCAATTCAATTATTCAATTGTTATCCAGGGAGTCAGCCAAAACGAATATTAATATTAAGAATATTATTATTATTATACTAGTATATCGTATTATTATTATTAAGTTTTATTATGCACAACAAACGTCAGAAATTTATCATGGGCGTCACATTTACGTAAATATTTTTAAATATATCTTTTTTTCCATCAAATTTTTATAGCATTTAATGTCCAAATCAAAAACTACATCTTTTAGTAATATGAAGTAATTGATCTTGATCAGCGGCACCAGTGTAAAACAATTCAAATGCGGATATTTTTCGCACATTCTGAACCACAGCTGTTATTTTTGTCGGTTAAATTTTTCTCTGCCCTGTATATAAGTAAATCGCGCGATACTCTTGCTTTTAACCCGTGGCTGGTCATCGATAGACCACCTTGCTTTACGGAACTAGATCTATTAGGTGGGTTCATAAAACTGTAGCAATACGGAACACCTAAATGTGATTTATCTCTTGGAATCAGTCGAATGTAACAGCATCAGTACTCCGTATCTCCAAGGCTGAGAGAATATTCAATAAATCATTTTAAATAACGCAAATGTCTTTAGCGTTACCGCGGAACATGCTGTTACATTATGAACACGCAATTTTGAAAATTACCAAGTTCCAAAACGAAAATCCCTTATTAAATATCGCGGTTGTTATAACGAATAAACGACAATAATTTATTAACCGGTTAGTTACTTTTTGCGTACAGTGTTTTGCGATTACAATGACGGCCCTGTTCAGCGATTTTATTAGTTGTTATTTATAAAGTAAACCTTAGATTTTTTAAGGAAATAAAGCAAATGCGAGCAAACTCAGAAATTTACAAAAATATACAGGATCAATAAAAATTTAGTACAACATTTCAGATGAAAATTAGACTACATTTATCTCATACATAACACGTAATCGTGATAAGCTTAAAAAAGAAAAGCAACAAAACAAATATTAGTTTTGATGAATTCTATCCTTATCGGATTCTCAAAAAAGGTGATCCGCCCGTAGTTGAAAACTACCGACCTATTTCGATCTTATGCAATTTATTTAAAATATTGGCTTATGTCCCTGTCGTGGTATGTCTGCGACTTCCTGAACAAGCAAGACTTCCATAAAGCGTTTGACCAGATACATCATCACTTACTGATTGAAAAAAAATATAAAAAAATTGATTTCTCCGATTCTCTGATTACAGTGTTTGAGGGGTTTAGATCAGTTCGTTTTGTTCCAAGTTCTGGTGTGCCTCAAGGTGTTCACCGTGGACCACTTCTATTCAATATAATTATAGACGATCTCATATCTTTGACAAGGTTGCCTATGCGAATGATCTAAACTTATATGCATGCATCGAAAACGGCATGGACTGCCTGACTCACCAGGACAACATCAATATTGCCAGTCAACATCACCAAGTGTAATGTGGTTTCTTACCTCATACATACACAATATGGATGTTACTATCCTGACTAGACTTGGCACTGTAAACGGCTTTCTATTTTGTACCTCACATTGCTAAAACGGTTTGCAATGCAATGCAAATTTCACTATTCGTAATAAGAAATTGCAGGTATATTTGTATTGTTATTTAACTGTTACGTTAGGTCCATGCTTGACTATGGCTCGCTGGTATGGTCACCAATCTATAGCTGCCACTCTCAGTCCATTTAGAGTGTGCAGAGAAGGTTACTGAAGTATTTAATGTTCAGGGAAGACACTTCCTATCCTGAAAGGGGAGTTGATCATGATCTTCTGCTCTACGGGTTAGTTGTGTTAAAGTCTGTTCATAGATACAAGAAAGTGACTAACTGATACGAATTAAGGAAAGACCCGGGCAAGCTGTAAGAATGAAATATGGCCGAACAGGTCCGTACTTTGCTTAGAATTTAATTGTTTGGGGTTTTGTTAGGAGAAATACTAAACAATATTTATTTATTTATTTATGAATTTATGTTTAAATCTAAAATAAAATTACAAATTATTTTTATTACCTACTTAAATTACTTAGAATTATTCACATAATATATCAGTATCACTATCGCTATCATCGCCTGTTTTAATTATTATTTGTTTTATATTATTTGCAATATGGATATACGATTGTTCTGCTTTTTCTGTATGTTTAACAGAATTTGCCCAACTTTGTGGAGAGATGTTAAAAAATTTGACAAACATTGTTACGACGAATGGCAGATTTCAGTTGGTGCCAAACATGTTCAATGGCATTATACAGTGGTAAGGTAGAAGCCTTAACACTGTGTGTCCTAGTTTTTTTGCATAATTATCACAGACGTATTCCTTTTGTAGGTTCAAGCTTTGTAGAACCTCAATTAATTGCTTTGTGGTATAATCTTCGTGAAAATAATACTATACATGTAGTTTTGGATTGTTGCTTTTGTATCACAGGAGGAAGGGGTTTTAGTCAACTGTCTACTGTGATAACTTGCATTGTTCATTACAATGACGCTATTAGGAAGAATGTTTGGAACTAGTTTGTTTTTAAGCCAACATTCAAATAAATCAGCGGTGGTGTCTTCATGGTAATCTAGAGAAGAAACTTTAATATTTTTGGCAGACAGAGAAAGTCCATTTGGAATCCAACCATCTTTAGACCCAGCATGCAAAATAGTTTTGTCAGTTGAGTCAACCCAACCCTTTTCCGGGGTATCATAAGTGTCGAACCAGGTTTCATCCAAGTAAATAATTGGCCTTTGTTGTTCTCTGTAAATCCTAATGTTTTCTAGATATTCCATTCGCCATTTTCTAATTCTAAAAGATTCCATTAAAACTTGCCTTTTGTCAATTTTTTTCATTCTAAAACCCATGTGTCGAATACACTTCCATAAGGTAGTTCTGCCACATTAACACCGGTATCATCTTTTTCAAGCCTCGTAATTAAGATATCTAATGTAGGCACGCTTTGTTCCTCGTATAACTTGTAAATTTTACGCCGTATCTTGACCACTTCATCTACATTACAGAAAATGTCAGTATCGCTTCTTTTTTTCCTCGCTGAAATGGGATTATTCACAATTTTCCATACGGTTGATGTTGAAATTTTCGTCAATATGGCCGTTTCTTCTAAATATGCTTGCTTGCTGGCACGACGTTCAATGAGAGTCAAATAAACATTGTTTATAACTTCCTTAGTCTCAATAGAATAGTGTTTTCTACATTTGGAATACACTAGACTCGCACATATTTTACATAATTCGCACACGAGTCAACACACCCTGTATTGCACACGAAATAAGAATGATTACTAATAAACTTAAACTAAGTAGTATACCAAACCAAAGAATATTAAACACAGGTACGTATAAAATTATTTTCTATTACGGACCACAATTTTACCTGAATTTAAATTCCGAAACTTTAGGTAATAATCTTGTTGCGTTGTGTGTTAATGACCACCCTTGTATAATCCCATTCAAAAGCAATTGGTCACTTTCTTATATTTAGGAACAGACCATATCTTCAACGAACTATCATCGCGATTGGCGTCGGCTTATCCGCACTGACAAGTCTTATCCTTCTTTTTTCCTTCTTTCTTTTTTTAGTTATAAGATTAGTAGTAGATTAGTTTTTACATCCCCTGTGTATATGTATTGTATGATCTATGAAAATAAATTGCTATTATTATTAATATCAATTTGCATAATAAAATGTTTCTAAAATGGCCGCCATAATTTATTGTTTGTCTTGTTTGTTAAAGTATTTTTACAATGCCATTTTTAGCTCTGCCTAGCGAGATTATATTAAAATGTCGATGTCTGTACTGCGACAATGGCCGATAGGAAAATAAAAGATTTTGTTCAATTCTATCTAAAAACTGGATTTAGCTAGGACTCTTTATCTCTATGTTTTATCGCAAAAGAATTTTTTTTAAAATCCCCGTACCGATTTTTATAGGAGTTATTGTTTTACCGAATGGTTTCGCGGCAGTTTAAGCTAAAGCTTAATTCAAAGGACAAATAAAACACTCCCGATATCGAAATTCCACCTCCGGATACTTTTCAAGCGAAACAAAAAAACATCCAACAAGGGAACGGGTTCCTTGGACCATGTTAACTTCAAAAGATTTCAGCGATACGCGCACTTTCACGACTTCTGTGGACGGGAAAAGGTTAAAAACGCTTAATTAAAAGGGTTGCCGGAAAAATTTATTTGTGTGTTATTTCAATTAAAGTCGAAGAACACACATGCTAGCGCGGGAAAACATTAAACGGAGTTATTTTCACAAGACACGATAATAGGTAGAGAGAAATATAAGGAGTCTTCTTTATTACATCATAAAATTTCATTTATGGCTGACAATTAGGATTGCGAGATTGTCTTCCCAAAGACCGCTACGATTTCGGACCTTTTTTATATATATATTTTCGCTGGATCCGCCAAAACGGCCTCGCAGGGGATGAAAAGGACGCCTTTTGAAAGGTAAACGTTTGAGGACGGCTGTTAATGGACCTTTTCATTTCCGTTAATAGTTTGAAACATGTTGAATACTTTGCTATATTTTAACGCCCTGCGGGGTTTATTCACGAAATAATGACACGCCTGGCGTTGGTCATAATCTAACGGCATTGTCATTAACCCCCAACACATTAATTATGTCAAAAATCTGAGTAATATGCACGCCTTACTATACTAAAAAAAAACAAATGAAAACATTTAAAGCTGTAAAAAAAACTACATTTCGTGTCACCCGGTACAAGCAATTAGATACTTCGAAACCTGCATGATGAAAAATCAATAATCAATCATTTATTGAGAATTGATTTATATCGGACGTTTTATTCTGTATAATTTTGGCCTTCCAAATTGAAATCACATAAAATAAAATGATTAAAAAATGAAAATTTCCGTTGATTTAAACATTATTGTTACTAGTACAAGAATAAAACCCTAAATTTAAAAGAAATAAATGCTCAAACAATAGTTAAGTCCATTTAAACTTCGTTCAGTGGATTTTCTTGTACATTCCATTCCATTTATCCCCATCCATTGCCATCATTGCGACGTTCCATCGAACTTGATGACATGTGCATTCCATTTCTTAATATCTTGGTGGAATCTCTCACCTTGCTCCTCACTCCTCACGGTACTAAGATTTTCGTAAAAGTAGTACAGATGTCCAGAGTTTAATATTTGTTGTTTCTATTTGCACAATTCTGATCACTTTGCTTACGTAGATTCAAAATAATTTAAATAGATTTACCAGCGGCTGTCAATCTCAGACTATTAAATTTTCACGAGAAGTCAGCAGCCAACAACTGTAAAAATCTTATCTACTTATATATTTATATTTCTTTTTAAGATCTTTGAGAAAGTTATGCGGAATGCTATAACTCCTTTTATGCAATCCGGTAGTACAACAATGTAGCACAACAACCGCCCTCTTAAAAGTAAGTGATGATATCATAGTTTCAGTTTTTCTTGATTGTATTAGAATATTTAACACTCTTAATCATAATATTTTGTGTAAGAAACTTAAAATTAATCAAAACGCCACAAGGTATAGGGATTTTCTGAGAGGCAGTAAAATATTTCTGTCTCCCACAGCATTACTCGAGCATTGGAACATTCAAGAAAAAGCTAAAAGGATCTGATATTTCTATGTTTCTGTGCGCGTTCGTGTTTTATTTTTTACATCTTCCTTACAACATTTCCTATCACCACTTATTTTGTTTTGTTTTGAAAAATTTGTTATCTTGTTTTATCGTGATACTATTTTGTTAGTAACCATACTGAGTGGTTATAGATACTTCGCCACTCCAATTACACTTTTTTTATGTATTGACTGCAATAAGAAAAATAAAGGCATTATTATTATTATTATTATCATAATTTCCCCTTAAAATAAGTGATCACAGTATATGATTTGGGCGTTATCTTAGGCTCCCACCCAACTATCGTTTCAAAACTCATATTGAGCAGAACGTTATTTAGAATTTCTACTACGCTTTAAAAACAATTTGGAGCCCTTGTTGTGACAAATATATTGCCCACATTAAACTGAATCTCTACTAGTACTAGCGAGTGAGGTTTTGAAGAGTATTTTGCTTATCTACCTTAATCGATAGGAAGCTAAGATTCACCTTAATCTTTAGTAATTTTGCGTCGCAGTAAAGTCATTATTATTATAAACAATCACACTGTTAAAAACTTGTACTCGACTCGCTGTGCGAACAAACCTAATTAAACGAAGGGAGCGCAAAAAAAATCGCGAATCTTTTTTTTCGCGGGATATCCAAGGATAGAGGCGTGAAATTCCGGCAGCTGTTTTTTCCCTCCTTGTTTTCGGAACGCGTTAAATCCCTTACGTTCGCGAAAAGGCTTAAAAAAAGGAACGTTCAATAACGTTTTATTTACATACTTATCAATAAACTGGAAGTATTAAAAACGCTCATCTGAACGTGGAATATAAATCGAACGGCCGGGAAAACGTGAACGTTTACTTTTCGCAAATAAAAAATGCAAATTTTTGTAAAGGGAAAATCCATTAACCGAGCAAATATAATAAAAAGTAAAGCCTTGGACGTGGAGGGTGGGTTCTTTTGTTGGCACTATAAAACGGCGAATATATAAGTGTTCATTAATATTTACAATATCGAATTTAACGGGACGGAATTCTTGGAACTACGTTAAAAACTATCGACTAATTTAATGTCTCCAAAATATAATTTTATTGTTATAGTAGTTAACAAATTTGAAAAAAATGTTTCAAACTAAATTATTTTACGCTGTAATATTAAAGAAAACATTCCAAGCGATAATATTTTTGAATGTGCTGACCATGAAAGTACTGAAAATATTTCTAAGCAATCGTTGACAACTTCGCGCTTAGTTGTTTGTAATTAGATTGCGTTTTAATTAATTAATTTTTAAAAGCTGTAAACTGTAATATTTAAACATATTTTTCATACAAACCTGTTTTTGCGTTTCTACCCCGCTCGCTAATTACATACATGCCCTCTGGTGCAAGTATAACATAGCCTAGCATAGCGTAGAAAACATTCGTTAATTAGCGAAAATGTTGATCAATAACTGCACAATAGAACAACGAGAAATGGAACAACCTATTCATCAAATATATTTAAAAATAAAATTGATAACATTTTAAATGTCGTTTCGAACATCCATTGTCTAAAAATAGACCATCTGGTTAGGGATTTTTTTCAATTTAAGCAACAAATTATTCTTGTTTCTTTTTAGAAAATTGCTTGTAAGCCTTGCGGAAAAAATCATCTATCTGTATTCTGGTTACATATACTGCAATAAACAATACAAATAAACATAATGTGTTTGAACGATACCGACGTATTGAAGAACAAATAGGTGTTTGGTTGATCACAGTTTGAAAAACGACTGTAAAATATGGTAAACCCTGAATAAGCCACAAATAAAAGATCTCGATCAGTATAGATTTTTTTAAATTTAACTAACAAATTATTTTGGTTAGTTGAATATACAGTGTGTGGATGGTAATGGAAGAAGATTTTACGTATACTTACGTATACGTATATACAACAAAACTATCAGTTTTCTGACATCCGAGGTTAGCGCCAAAATTTCCCGGCCTGACGTAGATGCAGCTTCAGTATCACGATAAAATTTTGTCTTCTTTTAAATATATATCTTAGTAGGCTGCAAAAAAAAATTGAAGTCTTGCATCAAATAATTCTTTATTTTAAACAATACGTGTCCAAAAAAATGTCGGAAATAACGCAAATTGAGTATAGAGCAGTCATAAAGTTTTTGAGAAAAGTAGGGTTAGCACCTAAAATTATTAAAGAAAGGGTGGATGGTGTGTACGGCCAAAGTTCTCCTTCGTATTCTGTAGTGAAAGAATGGGCAAAACGTTTTCGAATGGGACAGAAGTCCCTTGAAGATGATTCCAGGGCTGGTCGACCAGTGCAGGTCATAACGGAACATATTGTTGGGATTGTGGAAGAGGTGGTATTGAGTGATCGACGTTTAAA
Source organism: Cylas formicarius (assembly GCF_029955315.1). Lineage (NCBI taxonomy): Eukaryota > Metazoa > Arthropoda > Insecta > Coleoptera > Brentidae > Cylas > Cylas formicarius. Next base: position 9,486,242 of record NW_026844225.1, on the reverse strand, counting down.
GGTCAAGGAAATCTCAGAAATTCTAAACTTTCTGATACAAGTGTTCGTCGAATCATGCATGATCATTTAGGTATGCATAAGGTTAGTGCAAGATGGGTTCCTAAAAACCTTTCGGCTTATGCAAAAACAACGCAGTGTCGAGTGTGCGCGGTCTTTCTGTAACTCTGTGGGTCGGAACCGAAGCCTGTGATAGAAACTATTGTGACGGGAGATGATATGGTTCTCTATTATGACCCTCTATCGAAAAAAGAATCAATGGAGTGGAGTCGTAAGGATGAAGCACCTCCAAGAAAGAGCCTGCCAGTCGACAAAAAAGGTGATGGCCACGATCTTTTGGGATTGTGAAGGAATTCTTTTGATAGATTTTAAAGAAACTAATACCACTGTCAATGGTAAATATTACGCAACATTATTACGTAAATTGCGAGACTGCAATCACCTGTCCATACTGATGGTGAGAATATTTTTTTAAAGGGATTGAAGTTAAGGGGGATTTTAATTGAAAACTAATAAAAAATTGTTACTCTACTTTGTTTCTTTCATATTTAGAAAGGGAAATTTTGGCGCTGCAATCGTATAAGCCTACATCATATTTTTTTAAATGGAACGCCTTGAATATCTTATTACCATTACAATGGTGTAACACATTTCGGGAAAAATAGGAAATTTTTATATAATTTCAAAGAGTGCCCTGAGTGGCAAATAAAAACATTTTTATGTTTGACAAATTAGAAAACAACGTTGATGGTTGAATTATTGTCCAAGTCGTTATTGTTAAACTGTTTCTTTCTCGAATTTAGCATACGTGAAAGGAGTGATATTGTTCAAGTATACTTTCTGAAAATAAAAGTGCAACCGCAGCTCATCGTCAGTATATTAGACTTTATCCAGAGCACCGAGCTCCTTCAAAACATATTTCCAAGGCTGGCAAAGAAATTTGCAGAAAACGGTAACGTATTAAATGCTAAAAAGGTATGCCGGAAGCATAATGAAGAAAATAAGACAAACATTTCAGGAATCTATGAAGCATATCCAGTTTCCTCTATTACTAGAGTATATGAAGAGACAGGGATCAATCCACTCCGTTTGGAAAGAATATAAATATGATGAAAACATTTTATGGACTGATCAAAGTTCGTCCACTATAAGAAATTATTTAATTTAGTAATTGACAAAATACGCGACACGGCTCTTTAAATAACCCTAGACAAATACACGAAATAAAAACACAGGGGTACCAATCAATTAATGTATGCTGTGGTGTCATAGATGAGCCGATGATGTCCGATATTTACAGATCAAAAGTTAACTAGTGGTCATTATTTGCAGTAAATAGAACGACATATAGAAGATTTACCTGTAAATATATCAGCGTTGATTATACGGGAGCAAGACAGTGCCCCTCCTCGCAATGTTGTGCAAGTTAATAAGGAATATCCCAGGGGTTAGATAAGGAACGGCGTAACTTTAATGGATTTTTTCTTTTAAGAGACATTTAAAAAATCACGTGCACAGAACTCCTTGGAATAATGTCGTGAACTTCGGCAAATGATTTCAGAGGATATTAATCATGTATGAGAAATGTGTTCAGGAAAATAGTGGTGGTATTTAGAATTGTTAAAGAAGTTTTTACTTTCGTATGTCTTGTCATTTTTAGCGTTTTTTGCGTTAATTTGCAAATAATTATTATCACGGCACTCTTTGAAGTTATATAAAAATTTCCTATTTTTGTCGATTTTTCAAAAACGAGTGGACTAAAATATAAAGTGTGTTACATCATTGTAATCGGAAGAAGATGTTCTATTAAACATATATATAACATACAGGGTGTTCCATTCACAAAAATATGATATAGGCTTTAATGTTAGAAAATTGATAGTGTTTTGTTTTATACGACACTTTGAAAAAACTCGGCTACTAGCCCAACATTTTTTTTTTACCTTGATATCTCTAAAAACAGAAAAGTTGAACGCACGATACCAATGGCAACATTGGAATTTCAGTTGGAGTATCGCTTTTATTTTAACACCTATCTACACTTATGGTTGTATCGTATTAAAAATCGAACGGAGTTGTCAAGCATTTTCTATATTGTTTTGGGCAAGCAGAATTTATTGCTAATTGTGTGATGAAAGGGTTGGATGACTTTTAGTCCGTGTAGATTAAATAAGCAAAAAAAATAAATAAGTTAGGGGAAAATCCAGATCTGACGCGAGGAGTCAAAGTCATCCTCCTTCAAATTCCGAGTATATAAGTCGTCTTTCTGTTTGCTCTCCCGAATTCCCTATAACGCACACAGAGACGTCAACTTTAATGAATTGGTCGATTCGGGAACCGAGGCCTGTTTTCCACTTAATGAATATTAATCACAATATAAATTACACGTTATCCTTCACATCTCCAGAGTGCCTCCTCCTTGCGGGTGCGGGAGAAAAAAAACCGACACGAGAGTCTTTAGGCGAAATGTTAGATTGCCGCGGGGCCATTTAAATTTGACAATTTCGGCTTTGGAACGAATGACAAAATTAAGCGTCCCGAAAATTCCCTCGCCCGCTTCCCAAAATCTCCCTTTTATGCTCCCTACCCCGTTTTTAAATTGCCATTTTACGGCCGTCACCTGTATCCCTATGACCATAGGGTTTTTTTTATTTGTCACTTCAGGCAAAAAATTTACCAGCACGCATAAACGCGTCTATTTAACACAATTAAATTAGAACAAGAAATTTTCAGATTTACTCAGTTATTTATTGATTTATGACAGTCGTTTCGGCAACACCTTCAACAAATACAGAATATTACAATATTCCGACGTCTATTTATATATAAACAGAAAAATAGATTCGAATATCTTAGTTTCAAATAACTCTGAACTCTATTCATCCCACACCGAACCCACAATTTATAAAACAATAAAATTCATAGGAGAACCAAGCAAGAAACTTTCAAAACATCTTTGTAAATTTGGACTCAAGATTGATTTTCAAACTGAAAACAGCATAGAAAAATTTTTAAACAACAATAAAAGTAAGTTTACAAGTTATTCATCATGTCCCAAAATGTGTATCGGACAAACAGGTAAAATATTTAAGAAACGCATTAACGAACATAAAAGAGAACAAATAAGCTTTATTGTTTAACATATATAATACCCAATGTCAAGACAATTAATTCGCTAAGTATAGTAATCAAGTCAAATAAAAATTCCGAATAACGAAAACCTACCAATAAACAACATAGTAAAAACCAACAAAACCAAAAGCAACCATATAAAGAACTTGATATATATAAACAAAACTCAAAAATAATCACCTGAAGCGTAAAAATCTATCTTTTAATGTCAAAATAAACTGAGTGGGCGTTAGATCATTGATAACTATATTACTACAAATACAATTAAAAATGTCCATTGCTTTAAACAGTGGACTTCTGACCAAGAAGTTTGTGGAGGGAGTTGGAAGGTGAACTATAGGAGAGATCTAGATAATTTAAATAAAAATTGAACTGACGCATAGTTCCTACGATTCTAAATGAAGAATATATTTATTGAAAATAAGCTGTCATATAATGACGCCATACTCCAGCTTAGATCTAACATAACTAAAGTAGAGTGCCTTTAGTGCCTATTCGCTCTCAGGTGTGACGATAATTTATAACATAAGCCTCTATTTAATATCACCTTGACGTCTGTTTGACAGAAAATTATTTTAATTATTAATTTTATTTTTTCTAATTTTTCTTTTTTATGTAAAGTTTATTAAATAGCGATAATGCATACACATTCGTTTTGTACGTTAAATATAAACATTTTTATATTTTTTTCGCTGTTAATCTTCTAGGGAATAATAATAAATAAACTGGTATTATACGATGCGAGGTTTTTTAAAAATTGTTTAGTTTTAAATATACCTTCGTTTTGGTTACAGGATATTTCCGTTATACGTTCATTTTAAACAGTAAAACTCGATATAATGTTTTTATTTTAAATGACCCTGTACATCATTTTCGCAATAGCAGATTACATTAGGTGATGGCATATTTCCTGGTGAATAGAGAAATCTTAACATTATTGAAAGAGTAAAAAAGTTAATGTTAATACCCATAAAATATAAATTTTTTTAAAAGCATATTTTAAAAACTGGTAAGGGATATATACCTTAGCGTTGTAGGCAAAAGATGAAATCATTTTTTACGTTTACCAAAAATATAAACGTAAACTGAGCCTTGTCACAGACATGTGGATTTAATTAAACGTCCCTTTTTTTAATGGTGGCGCTAAACGTCAAAGCTATTTACCACAAAGATGTGGTCAAATTTCTTGATGTGCTTGCGCTTTAAATGTCCACTTAAAATTACTGCAAAGTGCGCTGGGAAAACCCATTATGTTCTGACTAAGTGTTTATTAAATTACAAAGGCGAATTGTCGGGATAATGTTTACTAAATTCCAGCAAAAAGCCAGAAACTTTACAATATCTAAAAAGATGGAATAATAGGCGAAGTATCATCCAAAGAACCCCTTTAAACTTTCATAGTAAAAAAAACTTTTGTTTTTGTAATTAATTAAAAGATTTACTGTTAATTTGTTGATCATTTTAGAAGATAAGAATAAATTGAGGATAGCTTGAGGAATATAAAATATATAATTTTTGACTCACACAGAGATAATTTAGTATTCATCCATTGCCCTAGGTTTTTTTTCTTCAAATTTAAACTCTATATTCATAGTTAGTTTTAAATGATTAAATGATTTTTTACATAGTGGACCTGTTTTTTTGGACTGACATTTTGGTACGTTAGGTACCAAATAATTTATATTTTCAACAAACTTTTGGCTGCGATATGTTTATTATTATATTATATATTAGGGGACTATATTCAGGTTTAAATGATAGCAGTCCTTGCAGCACCACTCGATGGTTAAGTCCACTGGTGTTTGATCGTGGCTAAAGGACATGGGAAAACGAAGTATAACGTTAAACAGCAGCGCAAGTTCCTTGTAAAAGTGCAAACCGTACTCGAGTGGATAACGAAACTCTTACTTACCCTAACTTTGCAGTCGTTGTCACAAACTCGAATCTATCTTGACAAATCGCAGAACTTTTCACTCCCTCCCTTAAGTGGCTCCTACTTCGATTCTTGCCCGAGGGTGGCAAAGTGACATCACTGGGATTCTTAATCTAAAAAAAAATCACAAGATGGACAAAGATTGAGATATCAATTTAAACTTTACAATCCTAGATAATTGTATCAAATCATAATTACAATTTTTACGTAATATTTTCTATATATGTTTTATATTAACTCACTTCAACTTAGACGGTGGTCTAGCTAGTGCTTGCAGGTAGTGTAAGGGTGTTTTCCGATGCGACAAATTCGGTCAAATCAAACAACAAAAAAGACTCTTCTTTTGACGACATTCACTTGTTCTATAACAAAAAAAAGGGGTTCAACAAATTTCATGAAATTTAAACAAAGTAGACTATTCTAAGTAAACCTCGCAAAATAAATAATATAAATATAATAATAACCTAACTATCTAAACTGGAATGGCGTGACGCAACTTTTATAGTAGGGAATTAATGACGATTCTTGTCCTTCTGTTTAATTATATATTTTTATATGTTCGTTGTTTAATGACTTTATTTACAGATATCATTTTCACGAAATTATCTACATTCTGTAATTTGATGATCAAACAATATTTTTTTTAATATTTGGAGAAATAAATTTTCCAGTAAACTAACTTGAGAGCCTCCACTGAAAAACGCCATAGAAATTGATGTAAATGGAAATTTAACATGTTTAAGTGTTTGTAACTTTTTTAAAAATTATATACTTCACAAAATAGCAGCAAGAATTCGTTTTTTAAAAAGTTTATCAATTAACAGCTGCCAAATTATCACATAATTAAAGAACTATATAAGTGAAAACTGAAAGTATTTGTTTTGGAGGTAAAAAAAATAATTTGGGCAATATATAATAATATTATTATTATTATTATTATTAGAAAAAATTGTAATAATAATAATATTTATTGCCAAAAGTACCATTTACATAAAAAAATCTTTTTACAGTAAAGGACCTATAGGGGGCAAATACTGCCTTACTACTCACAGCTACTTACTATAACTTACAACTACGTACTATTGATTGTTAGTTTTGTTATATATGTTAGATAGATTGTTAGGTTTGGTTATATATGATTCTTCTTTAAACATTTTTTTAAGCACTTTTTCGTCGATATTGAGATTTTTCGGTTCATCGGGTAATTCATTAAAATATTTGGCTGCATAATACACATAGCTTCTTAGCCCAATAGCCAATTGGTGTCGCGGTAAAATAATACTTTTATTACGAGGGTTCATTTAATTTTGTATATATTCATCTTTTAACTTACTATATTGATACACTATAGAATTCATTACAAACGATTGTTTGATAGTCAGTTGTCTATCTGCATCTTGTTCTTTTACTCTAATAATTTTAAGACTACGCGTCTGAAGCCGTTCCAACGAGTCAAACGATGAACTGTAGAGACCTCCCCAGCCTATGACTGCAGACAGAAGACCATAATAAATTTGTAATAACTGCTTTCTACTTAGCATTTCCTTGAGTCTATAAGAAACATATACTAGGCATTTGTTTTTTTTACTGTGCGTGTGTGTCACGTGAACATTCCATTTTATATTATAGTCATAAGTTATTCCTAGATATTTACTACTGCTAACTCTTTTCAGTCTCACACCATTAATTTTGTTTCCAAATCCCGTGGAACAGAGTCTCTATAGTTTCCAAAAGGGACAAACAACTGTGTTAAGTACCAGTTTATTTGATAGAACCAGGAGGCTATAATATTCAGAGTTGATGATATAACTGTCAAAAATTCGGGACACTGTTTTACTTTCATTGGTACTGCAGTATTATCCTCATATGCTACTAAGGTATCTTGCAAAACCAATAAATCATTTACATTTAAAATGAACAATATTGACCCAAGTATTGAACCCTGAGGCACTCCAACATTTGTGTTGACTGGTCTTACGCGATCAACTGTATCAAAAGCTAAAAAATTCAAAACTGTTGGTAGGCTACGACTTAAGTTTTCATAGACGAATTTATTAAGTAAAACTATAGCATCATCTGTGCCTTTCTTCTTGAGGAAACCAAATTGTCTATTTATTTATATATATATTTGTAATAATTTTTTGTCAGAAGTACTGTCGACAATTAATGCGGCATTTCCGATCTCCATAGATGTGCTATCAATTCGTGACTTCCTTGTCTGGTTTTTGAAGTTTCGCCATGCATTCGCACAAAGTTTAGAAATTTTGGTATCGTGTAGTTGATTTGAAATAGTAAACCCGGAGTTTTACGAAAGAATTTTGGGCGCAAATTCGACGGCAAATAGCTAAACCGACATTCAAAACAATCTCGTTCAAAATTCTACCGATTCTTTTATTGTTGAGAGAATGTCGCTCCGAAAGTACTTCCTTTGCCGACCGCATATAAACGCAAAATATCCCGAATCGTATCCCGTCTGGATATCTAATTGGGAAAAGGTTGACCGTTCCCACGGGACTTCGGGTCCCCACGTTCGGACGTACGCCATACGTTGGACGGCATAATCTGGTAGACCTATACCTACATGTACAAACGTTTCAATCTACCATTAAGGAGCGTCTAGGGTTATTTACAAAACTATAAGTTTATGCATTGGCGGTTCGACCCCTGCAATTAACTTAGGTTTCGGAAAATAGCTTAGTTTCCCGTGGGGATCGATATACCTGGCTGGGGTAGGTGCTTCGTTCTCTATACCGGATGGCCCAGGTTTTTGGAATAAACATTTCTAAATTATGCTTAGTCGTTTCCTAGCTTGAATAAATTTTTTTAATTTAATTTTAAGCAAACGTGATACCACTTTTCGATGTTGGAATCCCCGCTTAGCTTCTCACTATGTCCCATTAATTTAACCAGTAAATTTAATACTGTTTGACCATAAATTAATACGATCAATATTCGAAACACAAATGATGATAAAAATAAGTAAAAGCTGTATAGAAATGCTCAAATAATTGCACTAACTAACTGGGCTAACTAATTTTAACTTCCCAACAGAGCATTTTACAACAATTTTGAAAAACATTATAAATACGGGACGATATTCATTTATATGGGATGCCATTTTGAAAACAAGCGATTTTAGAAATTCTCAACCATTAAAAAATGTACAGCAAGTACATACAGGGTTTGCAAAAAATACATTTCGCATTTCGGTATATACCGGGTGTCCCGACAATAATTTTGCGGTTTCATAGCTTGCCCCACCAGGTGTTTTTTTCTGAGCAAAAGACAATCTTGCATGACGGTCACAACCCTGTGGGAAACGCGTGTAACCCTATATCGAATACCTAAATTTTAGATTGTGGGAAAAATTTCCACTTTATTAACGTCTGATTATCTCGAATTTACCAAATAATACGCTCATTTATTAATTACTATACCAAGTGATATTAAAAATCAACCAAAAATGTTATTCATTTTTATTTATTTTTTTAAAATTCCTTCGAAGAACACCAAGCTGATATTTTTACGTTTTGACATGTTTACCTTAATATTTGAAAACTACGGTGGTTTAATTTCTATTGTAAATGTAAAATAGTAATAAAGACAATTAATCACATTTTAGTTTGATTTTAAATATTATCTGCCATACTAAATAATAAATTAGCGTCTCATTTGGTAAATTCGAGAGAATTAGATATCAGTATCAGTCCGTCAAGTCGATAATTTTCCCAAAAACCAGGTCAAAATATTGAGATACGGTTCTCATCTATCTAAAACTGATACGGTAGTCCAAGTTTATTTGTTTGTTTGCTTGCAGACATGGAGCAAACAGTATTAAAATAAAAAAAAATAGAATTTTTCACTGTAAATATGGTTAACGTTGGACATTTTTTTAAAAATTAAAAAAAAATCCCAGTTCAAAATTATAACAATTTGTTCGTTGTTTTTTCTTGCAAGTTTCCTTTATAATAATAATAATAATAATAATAATAATAATAATAATAATAATAATACATAAAACATATCACAAAAGGCGAAGTTGAAGTTACTTCCTCATTTAATCTAAAATTGCCGTATATTAATTATTTGATATGATAGGAAGAAATAACAGTTAACAGTTAAGCATTTTGGTTTAGTCACAGTATACGGGGTTTGCCAAGTAATACACCCCATTTATTATTTATTTATAAGAAAATGTTAAATACAAAAGTGATAGATAAACCTAAAAGAAAACCCGGAAAAGTGACGGAATTTAAAAATTGGCCTCAAATTATCCATTTTTTTTTTGTTCAGCCCCATTTTCACTCAATTTACTTCTCTTAAATGTTTTTTTTTTTCTTAAGAATATAGAGGGGGTCTCAAATCAAGACTAAGATTTATACTAATCTAAAATCAAAGCAGGTTTTTCGGACAAGCCAACCGCTGTTTATAATTTCAATATCTAACTTCAAGATTTGACTAACACCTTATTTATCTGGTTTAAAATTATAAAAATTCGGGAGAATTAGATATAAATATCAATCTGTCAGGTCGATAATTTTCCCAAAAACCAACTTTTTTTGAGGTCAAAATATTGAGATACGGTTAATGTTAGAAATTTTTCTAGAAACGGAGTTTTAAAATTCAAAATGACATTTACGCCCCCTGGAAACTTGAAAATTATTTGCACCATTTTACCTCGGCAGATTTACTTTTTTTTTTACATTTCTAATGTACTACACTCGTTACTGGGACACCCTGTATATAAATTATGTTTATCGCGTTCCTTCCGGTTTACGATAAAGCATTATTTAAGAAGGCTCTAAAAATTTAAAAGCGTGCTTCTATAAAATATTTACTTGACTTACGGCGAGCATAAAACTCTTAATATTAATGTATGGGTTATTGCCCATAACGGGTCTAATCAATCGTAGTATTGATATACTTTTATGTGCCGAGGGATAAAAGGGAACGCATCTACATACGCGCTCATAGGGCGTCGTTAAATATTTCATCTAAGATACTCATTCGCTGTTTCCTATATTTACTGCTTCAATTCTGCCAGACTCAAAAAAAGTTTTTTTCCTTTCTTTACTTTAACCTTGTTGCAGTTCTTAGTTCTTTAAACACAGAAATAACTAACCAAAACTAGCAACGAGTCTTGCCCAACTTCAAAAATACAATTACATCTAAATCTGGCAGTTCGATTTTTAAAGTTGCTTTGAACGTATTTCACAATGTCAAGAAGTTTTGTATTATGGCGAAAACGCAGTTTTTGTAATCAAATTCAATTTCGATATTATTTAAATGGAATATTTAAGATGAAATTGCGTTGTAAATACGCAGGATGAAAGCTGTCAACAGAACTTCGAGATTTGTTATTATTATCTATTAGAAATATTTTAGTGCCAAATTGATATGTACCAGGATCGAATCCATCGGTTGAAATAATTAATTTTCTTGTAAAAATTTAGAAAAGCAACGCAGTGTTACTTTCTTACTGCATTGTACTTTTACCAAGCTGATTTTATTATTTTTAATCTGCTTTTCAACTTCTATGTCAGCTAAATAATTAGAAAATATCCCACGAAACGTCTAGAACAGAATGAGATTGAATGCAAATTAAACATCAAACGTACCAAATTAATATGTAAAATATGGTACCTGGGATGGAATCCTTCAATACTCCATCGGTTGAAATAAATAATTTTCTAGGGAAAATTTAGGAAAGAAAAGTATTACTACTTTTTTACTGCACTGTTCTTTTACTACCATGCTGCTTTTAGTATTTTTAATCTGCTCTTTACCTTCGTTTGGTGCCTTGTTTATTATTTAATCCATATTAGCTAAATATTTAACGTCTAAAACATGGTAGATCCGACATAAAAGACGTTCCCTGTGATTCTGGAAAATTAGTTCTTTGATCATCCATCCTTTTGCTAAAAAAAAAATATATTAAAACGTGGTTTTGCGTTGCACGCAGAGCCATTTCTTAATCAAAACCACTTTGGTTTTAAAAAATATGACAAGCTAATTAAATTGTCCGAACTCGATTCGGATTAGCCGGTTCATTTTGGCAGTAAGCATTTTATTTTTTCCCAAAGGATAACGTGAATACACGTCAAAACCAGTTCCTCCTGTTAATTCTTCATATCAAAGACCAACGGGCAAGAATTTTTTCCACTATCCTCTATTTCAAAGCGTCGGAGGGCAAAAAGTCGTTTTAATTTAACTGTTAATTAATTTTTTTAACTCATGCCTTTTTTGTCTGCTTTCAGGTATGTACCCGAGCTTTTTCGAAAATCTCCTAGCGGTAAGTCGGCGATTTTTAAATAATTTTAATTTACGTTATTAAGGCTTTCATCCGCAACATAATCGCTTAAGTCCCTTGACACTATGGCGATTTTGATAGTAAGAACCGTTTGGCACGGGACTTAAATTAAGTACTGAAAAGTGGGGAAATATTTTATAAAATATTGTATAGAAGAAATATAGTTGTATGTCACAATACATGATTTAAAGTAGTAAATTTAGTACAAGTGCATGCGCAGATCGCATCTTGAAAAGGACGATGGATGCTAAAAAATGTTTTATTGTCGTTGCGGTTCCACACTTTCCACAAGAGTTATGAAACCTTTTCCATGTCGAAGGTTAAGATATCAACAACAAAAATTTAACTACAGACTTTCTAGAGCTCGTCGAATTATAGAAAGTACATTTGGAATTTTAGGTAATAGATTCAGAATTCTTTTGAATCCCATTCATTTAAATACAGAAAAAGTTGAAATAATTACTTTAACATGTGTCGTTCTTCATAATTACCTGGCTCTACAGAAAACTGGAAAAATTACACAGAGATATCTCAAAATGAAATTTTAGCAAATTCATTGGAAAAGATTCCACAACAAGGAAGTAACAGAAGTGTAGTGTCTGCACAATTGATACGGGAGAAATTTAAAAATAATACATAATATGTAAACGTTTTTACTCAATAAATGTTTTGCTTATATAAATTGCAATTTTTGTTTCCTAGCATCATGTAAAACATTGTTAATAATGTGTTGAGTATCTAAGAAGAGTTCTTCGTCCTCCTCAACTGCTGTTAATTACTTGATAACATATTCACCAAATGTTTCACTTTCTGAGCGGATTTTAGGTTTGTTCTGATGGGTGGCAGTTGCAGGTGCTGCAATAGCTGTACTTATGTCCTTCAAGATTTTACTGGCGCTTTAAATAGTCTCATCTTCAGTATTCTCACATCTTTTTCTTTTCTGCATATTGTTCGTAATTAAATTTGGAGGACTTAGACTTTTAACTGGAGTTACCTTGGGAGTAATTGCTGCATATGTTGATTTTACAGTGCTGAGAACCAATCAATTGAGGAATCTTATCAACTGTATTAATATTAATTTTTTGGGTAGACTGCGCCTCTTGAATATCTGTTGCCGCAGTCATAAACCGCAATTCCTAAAATGTGAGCACAGTATTTACTTATACATGTCACAATAATGTAAATACAGTACCTTTTCATTTAAAATACCAGTTTCAGAATTATATACAATTTATTCAGATTGAGAGTTTAAAAGTAAATCTCTAGAGTTCTCACAAGACTCAGTTATTGCAGGACTTGTGGGCGATGTTAGCGGTGCCATAATGCTATCTACAGATTGACGTGGAATACTATGTTCAAGAACAAATTGCATCTGCTCATAATACCATATGTTGGGTTTGTAAATCTGTACTCAAACTGTTCTCTCTGACTGTTCATAGTATATATACACCACTAAATTTAGTATCAGTTCCCATTCCGCTCTTTAACGAATTCACATATTTTCTGTTTTCAAATAACAAGTTAGCACGTATGTTGTTAAACTTTGATTTGATGTCTGTTATTGATACAGATGGCCGGATACGCTTCAGTTCTGAATGAATTTGCCAAGTTGGTCAAGTGCACTATTTCTAGCAGGTTTATTTTTGTATTCTGTACTTTTCACTGCATATAAACAAGGGTGTTCCTTATACAGCTCTATAAGCATTTTTACCTGCTTCTGAGACAACGACATAATTTCATAACTACACATCAACACGATATTTGAAAATTAACTATTTGAATTAAACCAAAGATCGCAAAATCACAGCCAAACAAACATAACCTCATTAATCAAACAATCGGAATTAGGAAATGCGCATGTTCAGTCAATTTTATGCAAGAATTTAGGACGTGTTCTATTTTATTGTACGCAATTTGACTAAAAATGCGCGCGCAACCAATTGTATACAATTTAGGTTAAAATATTGTCCCGTGTCAAACGGTTCTAACACGATCCATTTAACCCAACGTTTGAAACGATCGTAGAAGGAAACAAAGGATTAATCGAAACGCAAGCAAAACCAAACCCGTTCGCCCTGTATAAAAAGTGGCTCTTTCAACTTCCCGAACGGTGGTATTCTGTTTGATTTATAATCGCACTTGTTTCCGAGCGGCCCGATTAAAACTTTGCTGTGTATTAAATTCCGGTTAAATAATTGCTTCGCAAAAAGAAGAGCGTAGGTAGAAAATATGCCAGCGTGAAATATGTCCGGGAGGGGGAGGGGTTTTTTAGCAACCCCCGTCGGGATTTGGGCGAAAAACTTCATTAGATATCGGTTCATTACTTATTTGGCGCGGACTAGAATTCGCGAATATAAACAACAATTACCAGTAACCGTCGGTTTGATTGGAAAAAAACCGGAGCTCCCACTAACGCGGAAAAGTGAGGAAATTTCAATTATTAAATTTTTCTTATTCAGCCAATTTTATGTTATTTTTTTCTCTTGAGAATTTAGAAGGGGTTTAATATCAAGACTAAAAACTAAATTCAAATAAGTTTATAGGAAGAAATAACAGTTAACAGTTAAGCATTGTGGTTTAGTCACAGTATACAGGGTGTTATAATAAAATGTTAAGTACAAAAGTGATAGATAAACCTAAAAGAAACAATTTAAAATTATTTTCAAAAAATACTGTGTGATTCATAAACATGTGGGAAACTAAACTTATCTTTTTTAAATGAATCATAACAACCCTGTATATTATTGCATTAGTAGATACTCCCTTTTATCTCAATCACCCAATGTTTTTTTATTATACCAACAATTTTACAAAAGTCAAAATGAAAAATGTTAATTTTCGTTAAAAATCAAGTGGAACATCCTATATATTATAATTTTTTTATTGAATATTTTTCGAGAGCCAAGAAAAATGAAAATAAATATCTAAATTTTTAATTGTGTGGCAAAAAAACTGAGCTCCCACTAACCCGAAAAACCCGGAAAAGTGATGGAATTTAAAAGATTGCCTTAAATTGTCCAATTTTTTTTTGTTCAGCCCCATTTTCACTCAGTTTACTTCTCTTTAATGTTATTTTTTTCTCTTAAGAATTTAGAAACGGTTTAAAATTAAGACTAACATTTAAACTAATTTAAAATCAAAGCAAGTTTTTTGGCCAAGCCAACCGCTATTTATAATTTCAATATCTAACTTCAAAATTTAACTTGAAACTTATTTACCTGGTTAAAAATTGTAAAAATTTGTTTGTTCGTTGTTTTTTTCTTGCAGATCTCTACTTTATTATACAAAGTGTAAAGGATCACTTAGCCTAAAATTGCCGTATATTAATTATTTGATATGATAGGCAGATATAACTAACAGTAACCGTTAACAGTTGAGCATTGTGATTTACTGACGGTATGCAAGGTGTGTCAAAGTAATATATCTCATTTACTAGTTGTTTTAGAAAAAAAAATTAAACATAAAAGTTACAGATAAGACTAAAAGAAACAATTTAAAATTATTTTCAAACATACAAGGTGGTTCATAAACATGGGGGAAACTAAACTTATATTTTTTAAACGAATCATAACAACCCTGCATAATATTGCATTAGTAGATCCTCCCTTTTATAATCAATTACCCTTTTTTTTATTATACCAACAATTTTATAAAGTTCAAAATTTTCGTTCAAAAATCAAATGGAACACCCTGTATTTGAGGCATACACATTTTTACCAGCAAAACTCCGAACATTTGTGAAATTATGAGAAAATATCGTAATAATCCAAGAAAAATAAAAATAAAAAAATGAATTGTAAGTATAATAAAATATTTTAAATTTTAATAAAATCAAAATAATATGATGCCTAACAAGATGTAATTTTTAGGCTAAACTTTAAAAGAACCTACGATATAAAAGGCTTTAATTTGTTTTATTTGCGCTTTAGTTTTGTATTTGATCAGATTTTAGGTGAAAAAGGCAACGGAATTTTGTCCCTACAGTAATTATGAAACATTTTTCCAGAAACCAATAAGAAGACAAAAAAAAATATTTTATTAAGGAGAAGGGATCCATTTAGAATAAACATCAAACCTGCTCACATATCCACCCCGATTCTAGGTGTATGATTGATGATTATTCAGTTGTTTCACAAAAAACTACACATTTACATTCAACACTTCAAAGTTTTATCACGCAAGTCAGCAATACTGTTAAAATTTAGACACATTTGACAAATTGGTGATTTAACCCTCAAAATGCGTAAATTATACAGCGTGGAATTAATTAAAAAAGAGATCAACAATCCCGTCTAACCATGAGAGACTCCATATCAAATAAAGGATAACTTAGAGTGAAAATATTTTAAGCAATTATGTTGGGCACTTCAAATTAACCTATTTTAATTTTCATAGATAGGTCGTCATATTATAGATGAATATTTGTTATAAAAGTTGTGTGAACAAGTTTAAGGGAAGAGATATTGAACAGACTTATCCAGTTCCTTACACAGTAGCCTTGACCTTGCCGTTATTCTTGATACGTACTCAATAAAAGTAAAGTTAGTGTCCAAGGGCATATTGTTGAGTGTATAGTCGAACAACATTTCACTAATATTTCTATAAAAAGACAGGACATTAAGTTTCAAAGACTTCATAGAGCATCAATCATTCTGTTTTGTGTTGTCGACAAAATTTTACGAACTACCTGCACGATCTGTTTAAGCGATGGCGTTATATACCGATTTAATCTAATTTTTGCGATGCTTTCACGTTCAGCGAATGTGTTGTTGCTCTTTTGAGACTACAATGTGGTATATACCTAACTTCCACAGCTTAAATATTACTGATTGTTTTCCAAAATACCTCAGCTCTAACTAGTACAACTATTATTCTAGCTCAACTTAGACTAACGAATAATTAAATATTTCATTAAATTTACGTATAAAAGTTTGTCATGTAAACGAATTAGTGCTCTGAAGATGACGTCCTGCTAAAACGAAACGGACACAATTTTAAATCATTGCATCGTCTTCAGCACACCTCAAAACGCCCAGAACCACTTTCAAATTCCAATTATTACGTATTAGTTCTCTGAAGATTGCTTGCTGGTAAAAACGAAACGTTGGACACAATTTTAAATAATAGCATCGTCTTCAGCGCACCAAAAAACCCCGGAATTTCCTTGAAAATCTTAAAATATTTCATGTTTCGATATTGTTGTCATTGACGACCTTTCTCCAACGAAAATCTATAATGAAATGAGTCTTCAACGACATGCAGAGCTTACTATTTATAGTCAAACGCATAGACCAATAGGATTAAAGCTTAAGAAAATTACATGTATAATCGGCGAACTAATCAAAATAACGCATACAAATAAATCTCACAGCCTACTCCTGAATTAGAGACATTATTGATTTTTTTTTTCAAGATGTAGATCAATAAGGTATATTTGCAAATAGTATAATGTTCCCCCAAGCCCCCTAAATTTAAATATAATTAATTATTTTTTAAAAATTTGCAGCCTCACACAAAAACCGTTCCCGACCGTAAACGGTATAATTTGTGGGAATATTTTTGGACTCATTTTATAGAGGAAGGACCGACGTATTTAATGTACAAGTTTTAATTTCTCAAAATTATAAACAAATAAGATGTCAAACGTTCAAAATTGATCATCGATTTTTAAGCCGATTTTTCCATTTAAAATGAGATTTTAAGGTTATTTCTCAAGCTATACTGATCCGAGAAGGTTGAAATTTTTATGGAATATGGAGGTCAATGAGGTAGATCCGTAGACACCATAATGTCCCTCCCACCCCCCATTAATATTTTCGATTTATTATTTTTATGTTTATCATGGTTTTCCTTAAAAATTTAAAATTTTTATTTTTTAAAAATATCTACATTTCTCCCAGAGGAATGAAATTTTTACCGAAGATGGAGGTCAATGAGGCCTATTCGCAGATACCGTAAAGTTCTCCCGAGACCCCTCCATTTAAATATAATTAATTAATTTTCAAAAATTTGCAGCCTCACACAAAAACCGTTCCCGACGGCAAACGATATAACTTGTGGGAATATTTTTGGACTCATTTTACAGAGGAAGGACCAAAGTATTTAACGTATAAGTTTTAATTTCTGGTTTTCATTTTTTTTTTTAAATACCTACGTTGCTTCGAAAAGATTGATTTTTTTTTTTTGAAAATGAAGGTCAATGAAGTCTATCCACAAAAATTATAAAGTTCTCCCCAGCTCCCACTATTTAATTATAAATAATAATAATTATAATTTTTTAAAAAATTGCAGTCTCCGACAAAAACTGTTCCCGACAACAAACCGTACAACTTGTGCGAGACTTTTTGGTATCAATAAATAGAGAAAAGACAAAAGTATGTAACATGTAAATTTCAAATTCTTAAAATTATAAATAAGCAAGATATTAAATATTTTATCGAAAAAACTCTTTTTTTTGCCAATATTTTGGCCCCCGAAAAGACTTATCATTAAACTTATCATTGAACAACTTAATATTTTTTTTGAATACCCCCCCCCCCTGCCGACCCCCTATCTTCATGCCATATTTCAGCCGGATCGATTAATATCGACCTCGATCCAAAATTTTCATGGGTATTGTATTAATTGTAATTAAGCATTTTTTAAAAATTTGCAGCGTCCCACAAAAACCGTTCCCTACGGCAAACGGTACAACCTGAATGAGACTAACCAAAGTATATAACATATAAATTTCAAATTCTCAAAATTATAAATAAGCGAGATATTAAACTTCCAAAAATGACCATCGATTTTCGGGCCGATTTTTCAACCCGAAATGTGATTTCGAGGTGATTTCTCAAAAGTGTGTAAAATTCTGCATAGGGAGTGAGGACAAGAAATTCGAATTTTTAATTATTTTTTAAAAATATCAATAAACTATCCACATTTTTTCGAAGAAAACCGTTTTTTACCAATATTCAGAGCACTAATACGTAATAATTGGAGTTGGAAGGTGAGTTCCGTTTACATGACAAATTTTTATACGTAAATTCAATGAAATATTTAATTATTCGTTAGTCTAAGTTGAGCTAGAATAATAGTTGTACTAGTTAGAGCTGAGGTATTTTGGAAAACAATCACTAATACTTAGCTGTAATAAAAGTTAGGTATATACCACATTGCAGTCTCAAGAGAGCAACATTTTCGCTGAACGTGAAAGCATCGCAAAAATTAGCTTAGATCTGTAATACAACGTCATTGCTTAAACAGATCGTGCGGGTAGTTCGTAAAATTTCATTAGACGCGACAGGGTGGCAGCCATTAAGTCAAAATAAAATTTCGGAAGCGTTGTTTTGACGTACCGCGTTACTCTAATTTAATGAAAAGTATACGTTTGTTCGGCTTAGTTAATTTGGTAAGTTAAAATCGCGATTTAAACATGAGACGGGAAGTCAGCGTCAACGTCATATTACCCGCGGCGCTGCAGGCGCCATTTCCGAAAATTATTTCTCATAAAAATATCTCGAACTTACGCTGCGTTACAGTTTAGGAGATTTACTGTTGCCGTATATAGTTGCGCAGAATAATTTCCGACAGAATTCCGATATTCCTTCCAATTTAACTTTTTCAAAGGTTCTATAGTCTGTTTTCTTGAAATTTAAAGTACTGGGAAACTTATGAGATGACGTTAGTTGTTTTTTTTTGTTATTATAGCACGCCCAAGAACTACTGTCCGATATGTGATCTATTTAAATACAGTCTTTAGTCTATTAACATAACTTTTGAGGATCTTTTTTTTAGTTTTTAGTTTGGTATAACAGATCTGCGAGGTTCCCAACGGCGTATAACAGTTGGGGTTGTATCAATTGACCGAAATAATTTTGAAAATACCATGAGATTTATATTTATTTATTTATTTATATTGATTTATATCAAATGACCAGTTCCAACACTAAATTTGAATAAAGGTTGTTTATTATCAGAAATAAAACTTTGGTCAGTTATCTCATAATAAACTATCAATTACCTTAAAATTAAATATATTAAGGCAACTTTTCATTAACCACTCAAGTCACAATACGCTCACGGTCAAGAAGACTATAAAACATAATAAAAAGAAATAAAGGAAAAAGAAAAACTGAAGGTGCATATTTCTCTTTATAGAAGTTACTTTTGGATGATAAAATAAAATTTTTTCAATACTTTTTTTATGACGAAATGCACATATATTTTGGATATAATTTCATCAGACCCGATAAGGAAAAATACCAACCTTCCAGAATCCATTACACCACTGGAAAAGTTACGTGTTTGTTTAACGTAGGAAAATAAACGATTTAAAATTATTTTCAAATATTCAGGGTGATTCATAGACATGTGGGAAAGTAAACTCATATTTTTTAAATGAATAATAACAACCCTGTATAATATTGCATTAATAGATACTCCCTTTCATTATCAATTACCCATTTTTTTTATTTTACCAACAATTTTATAAAGTCCAAAAGAAAAATATTAATTTTCAAAAATCAAGTGGAACACCCTGTATATTTAATTACTCCTATCAATGCACTTTAAATTTTATTACCTAAACTTGGTATTTTTACGAGCAAAACTCCGAAAATTTCACAATAAGCCAAGAAAAATGAAAATAAATATTATTATTAATTATTAATAATTAATTAGATATATTAAGGCAACTTTTATAAAAATTTAAAAAAAAAGATAAACTGAAGGTGCATTTTTCTCTTTGTATAAGTTACTTTTGGATGATGAAATGAAATTTTTCAATACTTTTTTTATGACGAAATGCATATTCAATTATATTTTGAATACAATTTCATCAGACCTGATAATGAAAAATACCAACTTTCGAGAATTTATCACACCATTGGAAAAAGTACCTGTTTGTTTAAAGTAGGAAAATAACCAATTTTAATCAAAAAATATTATTATTACCTTCTTTGACTCTGGCGACAACAAAAATATTTTTTGTTTGATATAAGTAACAACTTATAAAATGTACAGTTATGTACTTTTCTTTCTCTTTCTTTCCTCGGGTTATATAGAACAGTATAATAATATTTTGTCACTCCCTTCTGTCAAATACATTATTTTACATCGACGACGGCGTGCGGAAAGTGTCATTTTACCGCGTTTGTTTCGTTTCTCACGGATCCGAGCCACTGCGGACATTTCCGGGATTTTACCGCATGTCTTTTAAAAGCAATCGGATGTTTTCGAAAATATTTCCTAAGTCTTGAATTTTGACGTTTGTCAATTCCAACGGCCATATTAGTGAATTTATTCGTGTTGTTTTAGCGAAAATATACCCAGAAACTACCGCTCTTAGAAAAAGTATAGTATGCAACACGTTCGGTAAACCTTTTAACTCACTCGTTTATTAAACACTCGCTCCGCTCGTGTCATATAAACTGACTTGAATACAATTCACCACACTTGCTGCATAATATACTATTTTTCTCTTTATTCCAGCACGAACAAACTGCAGAAAAACCACACACAGAATTATTCCATATTAACTTTGATCAATTTTCCATTTAACCAAGAGAATACGAGTTTTGTTTTATTTAACAAATTAAGTCACTCGTTTATTAAACACATTTTTGATTCAAATGCTGTTTACCACACATTAGTAGTTATAACATTATTGGTTATAACTCAAGACCTTTTATTATTATTATTATACCTACAAAGGTGTAAATCCAAACTAGCATTACAAATATTTGTCACATCTGAACATTTCAAATCTCTATACATTAGGATATAACTAAATGCGTAAAAATTATATTGGTTCTTCATACGAGAAATTTTCATAATATTAGGAGGCTGTTGAGGAAAGTGTATGTCTTTGACGCCATTCCTTAACATTATGGCCGGAAGTGGATTGAGAACCATGGAGAGTCTAGAGACTTCTAGGCAACGGGATTTGGTATTAAAACAATTGCATAAAAAGAGGAAGGTTTTCGGGAAATTGTCATTTTCCGGTCATTTCCACTTCCAAATGGAACACATTTTTGGAGCGGTGAGACAATTCTGCTAAATAATATGCATCACTGTCATTCACAACGTCCTTAACAAAAATAAATAAATTGTTATGCGTGGTAATTTTCGATCCAATGTCTATGCAGACTGAACTGTTAAAAGACTTGCACATCAAAAGACGAATTATGAATATTAAATAGGGATAACTAAAGGAAGTGGCTGAATGGTGGCAAATATGCGAAAACTCCCCACTTTTATTACCATTTATGTATACCAAGTCTCGTTTTGATGTCCAAATAGTCTAGAAGCGGTTTATCTAATAAATTGTTTAGTTAAACTACAACTAGAACTGTAAATCCTGTATTTATTATTGGCCATCCGCCCGTTCGTTGGTCGTTGTCCCAGAAAATAAAGCAGTTTTAAAGTCGCTCGTATATTATAACGGGTTTTTGGGAGGCAGTCGAGTTCGGGTAAAATTTATAGCCCGACCTGTGTAAAAGTAACAACTAAGTAACAAGAATGCAGTTAACAACTCTCGTGCTCGCCGCACGTTTCTAATATGAGGGTTAGGATTAACGAAGCCCAAAGACCCCAAAGTGGTTTTTTTTGGGGGGGGGGGGGGGTAGAACGAGCGTCGAATTTCTCCTACCGAAAAGGGGACAGTCCCCCTCCCAAATTTCCTGAATAAATCATAATTACATCGTCAAATATTTAGTTATGTTACGACGCCTCCCGCAGCGAGGTAAAGTATCCACGCGGTCTATATACATCGAGCTCTGGGCTGGAGCTGAAGTTTTGAAGGCCAACTTTCCCGATAAATTTTAGCCGCCATTTTTTCGTTTTGCTATAAAACGACGAATAACGAGAAACTCTTATTTCTTTATTTACTAGGCAGCATAAGGTTAAGCTATATTCATCAATGGATTGCAACTACACGGTGCATATATTAATGTACCGGGTGGCCTATTTATTATGGAATCGCCAGCCCATAACTGTAAAAATATTAACAGAACATAAATACAAAAGTTGTTTCGATTCACTTATACACTTTTGTTTTCGTATCTTAAATACCCACGCAATCCCCTGCATTCCATTTAATTCAATTGTTTTTGCTTTAAACATTTAATCAGGTATCGGGAATGAACGACATTTCTGTGATTGTCGATTGTTGCTGCTATATTTCCCAGTCATCTTCTTGG
The DNA here is from genome assembly GCF_029955315.1 of Cylas formicarius. Classification (NCBI taxonomy): domain Eukaryota; kingdom Metazoa; phylum Arthropoda; class Insecta; order Coleoptera; family Brentidae; genus Cylas; species Cylas formicarius. Next base: position 9,463,687 of record NW_026844225.1, on the reverse strand, counting down.
CCAATTAATAGCCGTATTGTATTTTTACAATGGAAAAACGTTTCCCTGTTACCATTTCGAAATCTACAAATGCAGTCATCTTTTTTAAATGCTAAAACTTGTTACGCCTGCGCGAAAATATAAGCGAATCCAAATAACTTTTGTGTTCAAGGTTTTTTGATATTTTTTACACAGAAAGCGACATCCCAAAATTAACAGACCATCCTGTACCACAATTGTGCGCTAAAATACTACCTAACTCACATCGAAACATCACAGTATAGTCAACTATTTTATGGAACGAACATTTGAGATACATATTTTTGTGACATACGAGGTCTTTTTTAATATAGTCGCTCTATCTGATAACTTATCGAAAAGCTAATAACTTTTTTTGGCGCAGAATTCAGTGCAAAACACCCTCCACATTATTTTTTATTTTCATTGAAAATGATAAACGGGTCTTCACTTTTCACAAAAATACATGGTGTTTAAAAGCAAATAAAAATAAAAAGGAAGTTTGTTGGGTCAGAAGCCAAATATTAAGAAAGTATTACTACTATAAAAACGCATCACATTAAATGAATGGATGGGATTGAATTAGACTATTCTCATCATTCTGCTTAACAAAATATAATAAAAAAATTATACGACATAAGAAAAATTATTTTATATTTTATTTTATCTCTTAATTTTTTTTATAAAACTTAAAGGTCCCAATCAAAAAAGTAAAATGTGAAAAGATAATTATTTTAGAAAAATAATCTACTTGTGTGCTGTATTTTTTACCAACGTTTATCATTTTTTATCATGCGTAAACTATTAATAATTAAAAACGTTTTATGTAAACAATGTAACAAATACGCAAGACACCTAAGGCAATACAAAAATACAATTTTTATAGTAAGTGTTGAAATTGCCTTCCTTGCGATATGCATTTATGGCTTCCAAGGAATTTCAGTTTGCACGCCTGTATATAAAATACACATCTGCCATTTCTGCATTAGTGTAACTCACCATTATTGAATTAAAACTCTTATTATTGAACAATTAAATGATTAGATAATACATTTTGATTAAATTAATGGCATTTCGCATTCAAACTAACTGAGAAATGTCAAATACAGCAATAATAGAAGTGAAAGCAGCCCGCTAGAGCCTTTTTATCTAATTTTTTTTTTATCTCGTCCTGCATTTCTTTGGATTTTATTTTTTGATGTGAAAAAATTGCAGGAGATAAAAAAGTTTTTAAAGAAAACATACAATTAAAAAGTCCAGTCTAAGAAAGTGTGTATTTGTAGAGCGATATCTCCCTAATGGCTGCCTTTGAACCCAACGTTTATATAACAAACTACCCGTTATTTTAATCAAGGAATCACCCCCTTATGTTTTTCGCATTTATTTTTAAAACACCCCGTATTTAAAAAAATCTTGGCATTAAAACTAGGTTATATAAGGATTAAATGTCAAATAGAAAATATACGGGGTAAATCAAAATACATTTTCAAGAAGGCCTTATATCTTACAAACGAAAAAGTCTGGGGAAGTTCGGTTTGTGCTATCCTAGAAAAGTAGCACGCCATGCGCCATCGCGAACAACAAAAATGTTACTAGTCGCCTGTCAGTTAATTTATTCAATATACAGTGCTCCTAGCTACCACCCCACTTAATACCCCGTTAAATCTGTAATTCAGGTGAAAAGCAAATTTCAGTTTTACTTAATATACTGTGAGTTTCATTAACGATTTCACACCGATCGATACGGATCTCGTTATTGTTCCAAAGGCAATGAATGTTTAAAGCTGCGCCAGTTCGGACTACTGTCAGCTTGGTAATTATAGTGTTTAATTAATACATGATTGCTTAAATAAATATATAAACTCTTGCTGTGCAAATCGAAACAGCGACGGCTATTTAATTGGATACAATGAAAAATACAAGTTTATATTGCGAGAAGACAACTCAAGGTCATTATCAACATGATCGTTTTTTTTATTGTTTATTAATAATTAATAGTGGCGGTTTTATTAGCAATCATTTCTACGTGTTTTTTTTATACAAGGCGATTCGAAATACCCATTACAACCTTTGACATCAATTATGAATCTGATAACATTTCTGCATTTGCCCCAAAATTCAACAGAACACTAAGGAAATTAGCAAATAATGAAATGTCATAAGGATAATGAATATATAATAATATAATAAGTTCATGTCCCACTTCGGTGATGTTTGTTGGTACCCACTCTCACCAGACTTGAAAGTTGTTATAGAAAAGTGCATTATTATTGAGCTATAATTAAAACAAAATAAAAAAAAGTGAAAAAAAACCTAAAAATGTCTATTTGTTCTATTAAAATTAGTGTTCAAATCTGGAAATGTTATTAAATTTATCATAAATGTCAAAAGTTAAAATATGGTATAAAAAAAACGCTTCATATCACTAATAATTTTTAATAAATTGTCAATTTTGTTGAGTTGTTTTCTTGTCATTATAAACTTGCAGATTTCATGTAATGCAGGACTGTTACAAAAATATTTTTTTTGCGCCGAATACAAAAATATGCCAATATGCAAAGGCTGGAAGCGGTATTTCGAATCCCCATATTTAAAAAACAACATAGAAATAATTGTCCATAAAATCGCCACTATTAATTATTAAAAAACGATTTCAAAACAAATGATTGTATTGATGACCTTGAGTTGCCTTCTCGCAATATAAACTTGTATTTTTCATTGTATTTAATAACATTTCATGGTACCAAAGTCAGTGCTCTACAATAAAAAATATAAATTTGTAAGCCGTTCTATCTGTTGGTATTATTATTAGCCAATTCGATTTTAAGCATAAATAATAACTCTGTAATTGCTCCGAAATTGGACAGAATGCCAATAATTATAATGTTTATTTGAAGTTTCTCTGAAAAAAAAAAATCATGGAAACATTGTACTTACTTAACAAAACTGTTTTTACCAAAAACATTATGCCAAGCAAGAACAAGTGCGGTAAACAGCATTTGACGAGCGGAGCGAGTGTTTAATAAACGAGCGAGTTAAAAAGTTTACCGAACGTGTTGCATGCTATACTTTTTCACGACCGTCAGTTTTTGGGTACATTTTCGCAAAACACGAATACATTCACTGACATGACTGTCAAAATTGACAAACGGCAAAATTCAAAACGTGGGAAATATACATCTCCGAAAACATCCGATTGCTCCCAAAACCCTGCAGTAAAATCCCGGAAATGACCGAAGTGGCTCGGATTCGTGAGAAACGAAACTGACGTGGTAAAGCGACGCTTCCCGCACGCTAGATCGGTGAGTAATTAGGTATTTTACAGGCCGGAGAAGAAAAAGGAAATTGTTGCCTCCTCAGGTTCGAAATACTGCTCAATTCATACCCTAGCACATGGGGTGGAAGGCCAACAGATATTTGGGTTTCGGATACATCTCTGCGATTTATTTTTGCAAAATAATAATAAGCCTTTTTTCTTTTAACGGTGACAGATATTGCGGACGATACTAGCTTGTATTGTTGTTTTGATTTTGATAGTACCGCTGCTGCAGAGGATTTTGTAAACCGTAATTACTGCACTTTTTCATGACTATAGTTTAAAGCTCTTAAAATCTCTTTTAAAGATATTTGGAAATAAAAATGAAATTAAGCTCCCAAAGCAAAATATTAATTTGATGTTAGATAACACTATACTTATACTTAGTTTTTTTATATACCTGTCACTCAAAATTTTACATAGGAACAAGTATATTTTTAATTTTAAAATAGGGACACAGTCACAGATGGTGAGTCTAGACGTCAGAGGTTGCAGAAAGCTTGTGTACGTTTTATTATGGGTCTCCGAAAATATGACCTTGCGTATATGCTGCATATCGTCAACTTAATTGGCTTAAAACGGAGCAAAGAGGAGCTCCTATATAATTACGATTCGTCAACTTTGCTAAGAGAGCGACTTATTCCTAGAAGTACCATCCATCTTGTAAACATAAAGTACAGAAACAATACAACACAAAGTGCCTGGTTTGAGAGATCCTCTACGTTCAACACAATTCGTTTCTTAAACTTAAATGCATTTGAAAAATTGTACACAGGTCATCTGCTGGAAATAAAATTTTCCTAAAATGTGTTGCTGTGTGAATTTGATATTTTTAAGATGTCATATCGCTTTTTCCACCCCTTTATATTCGTTACTTTTGCTGGTCAGTGTTTTTTTTTTCTTTCTTCTTTTACATCTCTTCTCCAATTTTACAGGTTTTTTCCATAGTTTTAATAATAAATTAATATAAATTTGTACGTACTACATTAAGAGTACCACAAAAGGGTGCTGAAAGCTAGACTGCGCCACTATCGAGCTCTCTAGTTAGTTTCGGTTGTAAAATGCTATTAATAGATATGTTGTTTCTTTTTTTTTAAATAAATTAATCATTAATGTTATTATTCAATTGTCACCGACTTATCGGATTCGCGCACTTTGTGGCTTTAAATCGGTTTCAACGGCCCAATGGCTAGTATTAAACGATACTTCCGCTTTTTTTTTCCACAACAATAAAGCCCGTTCTCTCATTTATAAAAATAATTTCGGACTTTTAAACCGAACCGCTCCAAAAAAAAAGTCCGAAATTTACGAACACGCTCTGTGCAAAAATCCACAGTTTATAGTCAGGTTCAAGCTGGTGTGTATATAAAATTATACAATATATGAGAGCTGAAAAATATCCCTCTCTTTCTCGGAACAGTGTAAATTGTAAAAAAAAAGCTATCGGAGATTTATGTTTATGGGGTTCTGCCAGCTCTCAGGTTGATAGCCAAGCCGAAATAAATATATCAACAATGTGTAAATTTCGTATAAAACGGCATAAATTTCCACACCCTCTCGATTATTTTCAACCATTGTCGGGGGATAACGTATGAAAACGATTTACTCGCTTAATCTTATATATGGCTCAAACGGAATTTGGAACGTTATGTATTTAATGAAGTACGTAATTAAATACTGGCACGTCTCGGGAGATGGTCCGTTTTCCTTTACTTTGATTTATAGGTTCCGAACGGCAACGGTACGGTAATGTCAAGTCACGTTTTTTAAATTAATCGAAGGATCGTAAAAATTCTTGATCCGGTCGGTAAAAACGAAAAATTAATTGAATTTGCCGGAGCTTATGGTCGGACGCACAGTACGCTAAAACTGTAAAATATCGGACCGTGGGGCCCCGATCATTAGGTCTTGTTAAATTGACATACAACGCGGTCTATAATTCTAATTTTTATGAAATGACGCCGGGGCATAATGTCCTCGCAATTAAATTAAATGAGTTTTAAAGAATGCTCAGAGCGGGCACACGCAGAAACGATTGCGCTGTTGCCAGCTTTAGCAGACTCACGCAGATAATCCCATTTGATGAGTTGTACTATACCAACTCATTCTATTTTAAACATACATTTTACGAATTTGCCATAATATCCAGAATAATGCAGATTTACGAACGTAAATTCGTACCTCTTTTTTTACATTTCTTCTATTAAAAAAAAACAGAGAAAAGACAAGATTGCTCTCGAAAAATCGTCGCTGGGCGAGGCAAGTTCGTAGCGCATAGCGTGAAGCAGCTTTTAATTTGAAAGAGAAGCCGGTTCGCGGTTTCTTGTGCTAGAGGGACGCATTGTTTTTCTATCGTGCTCCTGCGCACCACTCAAAATCGATGTAATTTAATTGTGTGTGCACCCTGTATAAAGTGTCTTTCACATCTCGCCGAACTTCGAAGTTACGGCAAACTTTGGTGAACATGTAAATTTGTAATGGTAATGATATTTTTTTTCAAATATTTCGCGCGCCCTGTATAATTGACGAAACCTGAAACTCTGTCCACACAGTTTACTGTTTAAAGCAAATTATATCATCTTTAGCAGTTTTTTATTCATCTCCAATAATTTATCCACAAAAACGGAAATTTTTAGGATGTTTTAGATTTTTTTGCCTATAAATGACGCACCCTGTATATAATTCAAACAATGTTCGAAATAGAGGTTATAACCCTGGATCTCCCACGTTTCCTGATATATGATTTTTATCCAAAAGAGTCAGTGGTTTTTGAGAAATTACTTGTTTTCTGAAACCATGCAGTACGTGGAAGTAATAAATGACATTTTCATATGAATTTTTTCAATGAAAACCGTAAATACAAAAATTGTAGCTCTTGATGCGGCGTATGACACTGTTTAAACCGACTAATAATATTTTTTACGAATTTTGATTTACGGTTAATAAGTTTTTATAGAAAAAAACAATTTTCATGGTTTTTTGGATTTTTGTCCACAATTGACAAACCCTGTATATAATCGAAAAAACGCCTGGAATAAAAGTTGTAGTCCTCGACCTTCCGCGTTTTACCGTTAGTTATATGTCCGTCGTTCAAGAATTTTGCCGATCGTTTTAATAGTTTTCGAGATAGGAATTGTTTATACAGCCCAAAATGACGGCAAAAATTTTTTCGAAAATTTTTAAAAAATATTTGGCGATACCGAATTGTACTAGCTAGTGGGGGCGGACTTCTACCAACGTGCCAAATTTGAGTCAATAGTTGCAAATTCCGAGCACTTGCTGCATTTTTCGGCATAACACGTTATATCTCTAACACCCTGTACAATATGCGAACACTTCAAATACAAAGGTTTTAGCTCTCTCTATGGGCTAAACTGTCATGTAGAAGAAACCGCCTATTAAGTACCAGTAACTCAATTTTCAGATTTTTGGTAATACCGGTACACCTTGTATATTTTCAAACAATTATGAAGAATAAAAGTTTATGGGCCTCAATATTCTGCGTCTTTCGTTCAAGAATTTTTTCGATCCGATAAACGATTTTCGAAAAATAGACACTTTTTGGTTTTTGAAAAAAAATTTCAATAGGTTCCGTCACGGGCCTACGCCCTATACTTTTAAAAAATTTCAAATCGATATATTCAAATTTCGAACACTTTTCGTGTTTCATAGCAAGGTTCAAAAAAATATTCGAAAATTAAAAAAAAAGATGGACGCCAAGGTCGTGGACGGTAAAAAAGCGAATAATAAGATTACTTTATAATATTCCCTACAGACAATGATGTGAAGGAATGTTTAAGACATATAATTTTAACTGTTTTATATTACAATTGCTTACTATTACTTTTAACAATAAAAGTAGACTAGAATCACTAGGTGATCGTCACTCATGCAACACTCGAGACAGGAACAACTATTAAATAAACATCATAATGGGTTTTACAAGAAATCTCATTTTTTATTTGGATAGTAACTTATTTAACCTTCTACCCAATAAATTAAAGCTCTGTGCATCAATAAATAGTTTTAAGTGAAGGAATTACTTTTTCGCGAAACAGTCAACGCACTCAAAGTGTTTGAAGCTTTTATGAAGGTTGATAAAGGAAAGTCATTAATGTTTTAATCTTTTTATATTTTTAACTATGTAATTTTATACTTTTCCATCTTTTTGTTTGTTTTGTTTTTTGATTTTTGAATTGGTTTGTTTTGGTTATAACTTGGTCTATTTATACTATTTTGTTTGTTTATGTTGTTTTATACACTCATCTTATTTGTATTTTAATTGGACGACTTTCTTATTAATTACTTTTATAGCTAGATTTTAGATTGAAGAACTTTTTTAATATATACGTTATTGTATATCTAAACGACGTCGATGCAATATTTTTTTAGATAATTGAATCCAATAAATACATATGTTATAATAAAATGTGATTTTAATCTGATTTTAAATAATGGAAGTGTTCTACTATTATGCAATCCTATTATTTTTTGTGAAACTGTTGCAGATAGATACAGAAAACATCTGTCTTCTATTGTTTTAACCACCTTAGGTTTGATAGTGTCTTGATTCATTCAGTATATATAAAAATAAAATATTACTTTGACACCCTCTGTAGTATAAAAATACTTACGTATGGGAAAAACCGACATATTGAAAATTTCGAAATATAAAGTTTTAATTTCACCGAAAATTTGCACGATCTAGCGTTGGGACTTGTTTGCTTTTTATGCAAATAGCCGAATAAGTTACGTAATACGTGATCATTTTGTAAGAATGAAAAGATTTATTTAGCGTATAACGTAAGTAACGCCTTATTGAAAGTCCATGTTTTTCGAAAACTACACACTTATTCACCGTTATTTGACTACATTTAGGCAGTTATAAACTACATAACACTAAAACAAAAACTAACAAACACTAAATGACGTCGAAAAACCTTTAACAATATCTCTGTTAGGAACTCATTGTTTTGGTTTTGCCATCGAAGTCACGCGATTGATGAAATATCATGGTCATTAAAACAAGATAGATAGATGTTGCCGCCGTTTTCCTTTCCTTCATTTCTGCGGTTGGTGAAGATTCAGAAAATTCTGATATTTAAGTCAAATTAGAGTTCAGTATGTCTTAATATCTTCCATCACCAAAAAATATTTTTTATCGCCAATGCCACCACATTACATACCAAATGTCTTTCTATGCATTTTTTATGATAAAAATGTGTTAGGTATATAATCCCTAATTTGTATCGTTGTAAATATAAACAACCCAAAATTTCATTTAAAAAAGTATCCATTACGAATAAAGTTTTAACCATGTTAATTAATTTTTTTTGCGCAAATAAAAATACTGCAAACACGCAAATAGTGCGCGTCAATGAATATTGGATTTTTGCAGTGAAAAAAAAATCATAGGGTGGTTGAAAATTCAGTTGTAGGAAAAAATTGTGGAAGAATGAATACAGTTTTTAGCGCTTATAATAAAAATGCGTATTTTACGGACAGCGCTTCGGGCAGTAGGAATATTAAATGGGATTTATATTAATTGGACTAAGTATTGCCAAATCTATGCTGTAAAATCATATTTTACTTTTTCTCGTAGTCTTGATTACTTTTTTAAAAATCTCTGACAAAAATAGTAAAAGCATTGTGGTTTTGTTTTAACGCACATCGCATGTACGTAAGGCCGCCGTCATTTGAAATTCCCCGAATTACAAATTCAACTACATTGTGGCAACAGTGGCGTACCGTAACTAGGAGTTTTACTCTCCGACGTTTAATTTATAATCTGACGAGATCCTGAACTATAATAAGGTCAACCACAGGCGAATGTTCCACGTTTTATGCTGTAAATGTTAAATACACAACAACATCGCACGAAACCCAAAATAACCATTAGTTTTGGTCAAAGTATGAACGGGAAAAGTGAAAATATGCAACGCGCAATTTCGAAAACCAATTAAAGAAATTATATTCGATAATCATGGAGCCTTTTTAAATATTTTACATCGCCGAGCATGACGGGGGAAAGCTTTGGGAATTTCCAATTTAGATCTGAAATACCTGGAAAATATTCGGCGTCTGAAAAAAAATGCCCAAGCATAAAGGGAAATCGGTTTATATTGCGAAGCAGCCAAGGGCAAGGACGCCAAATCATTTATTTATATTAATAACAGCGTTGCGAATATACGGGGTAAGTGCTTCTTCAGGAAACATATCTTAAGAAACACCAAATATTTACTTACGATATTCATTTTAATATCAACTCAACCATGTGCCATTTGGAAATAAAATAAAAAGTAGATAAAAATCGGAAAATATTGACGAAATGCTCAAACATTGTAGCAAAACAAGTGCGCAAAAATTTTGACTTGTATTTGATTAGCGACCATGTTTAAACCACGACAATAAGATTCACACTTCAAAAATTGAGAGAGGACTTTTTTTCTCTCCTTTTTTATATAGTTTTTTAATATAGTTAGTTAATATAGTCTAGTTATGGTCAATTATCATCATAGGGAGAACCCAATTTTCAGTTTATTGCGAATACCGGCACACGCTGTATATTTTTGAAAATTCGCTCTCATGTATCATCAATTTCAATAGATGCAGTCTATGACCTAAGCACATATGTATGCCAAATTTGAAGTCGATTTCGGACACTGATCGCATTTCATAGCGATGTTCAAAAAACAGTCGAAAATTGCAGAATCCGGCATCGTACCAGGGCCATTTTTTTTAAACTTATGTGCCTTATGGAGGCTTGAAAAGGCAGTAAATCTTTTAAAATTTTTATTAATTATTAAATTTTAAAGGTTAAAAAGGCCAAAACGGTGAACGAGAAGAAAAAAAATATTTTCAATATTGCCAATTGTCCTATTAATGAAATTGAGGTCTTTATTTTTTTGTATTATAAATAATATATTTCTTATCAATGTTGCTACATTTTTATTATTGTTGTACTGTTTGCTCCGAAAGTCAATCATAATAAAAAAATAAATAAAAAAATTAAACGATTTTTCAAAATTTCCTCGGTTTGCGAGACAGATACATCACTGCCGTGTATAGAACGAGGTCCTTGCTGTGTAATAAGAGAAAGAGCTTTGCATCTTTCGAGTTCATGTTCCTGAAAAACCTCATTACGTATGCGGAAATTTCGTTAAAATAAAGTCTATATTTTTGATGTTGCTATATCTCCCCCGGGGATATGCTTAAAAAGCTTTATGAGTTACGAAGTTGTCAGTCCCGTCTTAACAACTATTTTCTTTAAAAGTTTCGTTTCAACTCGAATTTTGCCGGTTTGTATTTGAGACGTTCAAATTTTGCTTGAGATCCGCTCGGGTTTCGTACCATCAGAAGAGGGATTGGAGAACACGAAAACTATAAGTAATATTTTTAAAAATTTCGGACAGGGTCAAAACCGAAGCGGTAAACGCATTAAGGCGATACGTGACTGAACAAAAATTACGCTAAACTTAAATATGGGGAAAGGCACTCGAGTGGCCTTTAAATTTAGCGAAGGAAATTGTCGAGCGTCTCGACGTGCGACGCGACAGCATGGAAAGCTTCTGCAGAACGCCCGTTTTTTTTTATATTTTGAAACGTTTCGTCCAATAAAAAAAAACTTCACGCAACCTAAACGATTGGACTCGCATCGCCACTCGAATTCCCGCTCTTTTATGCAAAGATCTTAGTTGCGTTAAACCATCGTTTTCTAGAACTAACAAAAATATCAAAAACGTTCTCAAAATTTCGAATTAATTAGTTGATTAGTTAATGATAATGATTTTTTTGTCACATCCAGGAAATATTTTTGCACCACCATTTAGAAATTTTATTATTATCACTACTCAAAGTTAACAAAAGCGACACATAAATTTGTATCACATTTTCAAAAAATAGTAAAAAAAAAAAGTTTTGGATTTGTATTGCCATTTTTGTTAAGTCTATAGCATGTAGATTATATCGCAGAAAACATACATTGGAAATACTATAATGATTATGCTTTATTTTTTGAAAATATTTACTGGCGCGTGAATGCATTTCCGAGGTATTTGACACAAAAGGAATTAGAGGCGGCTATGGAGGAGATCGTGATGGATGAGGACAATAACAATGAAAGTCGTAAGTATTATTTGGATTTACGTATTCTAATGTATTGTAGCAATCCATTCCTTGTAAATTTATGCTAAAAATAACGTGAAAAATATTTACAGAACATATTGACGCTGTCTATATTCCACCCGACGTGAATACCTTGACTGACGAAGAAGATATGAACGATAACATAAATCTACAAGAGTTTGGGGAACGAACTGATATAGTTGGAACTTTCGAGTTACATACACCGAATGATACAGTGTCCTTCAACAGTCCTGTAATTCATCAACTACTGAACCTCAATGGGACTCATCAGATGATGAAACCCTGGAATTCAAAAGAAAACGTATGCTTTCTGCAAACGAGAAGCTTTCTTCTACTGTCAAATGGAAGTAAGGTCAGATTGAGTACACTCACACCTATATCCGATGAATTTAGATCATGTGAGGAACTAAAAAATAGGCTTTCTGGAAAAACTCCGTTTGAAATATGTTTTATGTTTTTTGATGAAGAAGCGATTGATTTGATTTTAAATCTTACATTGCTTTGCAACTTTTAAAGACTGATAAAACAATTACTCAAAGAAATATTGCACCTGCCATAGATGAAGTGCGTTAGGGTCATCAAGGTCACCTCATGATTGTTCATACTAATAAAGCCCGAAGGAGATGTAGAATCTACCACAGCCACACAATTTACGTTTGTAATAAGTGTAATGTGCATTTACATGCTTCACCAAAAATGAAACCGAGTGTTACCAGCACCATAAAAAATTTCGCGTTTTTTTCTATCAAATCAGGTTCTATTTAGAGAACAACCTACTTTTAGTTGCTTTCTTGTCGAATTTGAACGTTCTTTTGTATATTCATGTATAAATTATATGTTAAATCTTATGTGCCCCAAAACATTATTTAATGTTTTTTCCCAGTGGTTCGTTTACGCACCAGTATTTTTTTGTATGTTTTGAGTTTTTTTTTGACACATGTAATGTATTCTTAAGTGCAACAAAATAAATAATTTCAGAGCAAAAAAGTATTTTTTTATTTTTTTTTATGATTGGGATAGTACGGGTTAATAAATGAATAAATGAACTAACCAAAAAATTGTAATTTATAGTGTAATAAAAAATAACACATTTGGAGTGTTTAGGATAGCTGTAGCAGTATGATTTAAAAAATCAAGTAAGAAAGAATATATCAAAATGGCCTCCCTGCATAGTTTTTCTTCTTCTTTGGATTTTTTTGTCTTGGTGCGTTTAATCTGAAGAATTTAATGATTTAAATCAAAAACTTTGAATCCTTTTTGGTTCTCACGAAAATACTTACTTAAATACTGGAGTTGTTTGAAATGAAAGCAAGAAATCTATGCCGCATTCCACAAAAATATATTATTCTGTAAATAATTCAACTTCATAAACTGCCATCATCACCTACTAAACCTAAACTCCTTAATAGATTTTTATGGAACACAATATATATTAACAATATTATTAATAAGTCAACGAAATATTCTGGGGTTCTCAGAAGTTTCGCTGTCATCATATATATTCACTATTTTTTTTTTCTCAAAGAAACTTCCACAGGCTACTGTTATACTTTTTATATAACTTCTGGATTCCTCCTGCGTCCGTTTTTGTTGAGTCGAACAAGCTAACGTTTCGCCAATCACCGCGTTGGCTTCTTCAGAGCTTGATTCAAACTGGCTCGCATTTTACTCTGCACCTGCTTATATATTGTTGCGGAGCTAAATGAGGGGCATAAACACCGTCTCGGACGACTGATTTCCATATTGGTGACAGGTCAACACCTGAGTCGCGGTTAAGTTTGTTAGACTCCTTATAGATTCCTATAGACTCTCGGATTTTTCTTTGGTAGAAGAATTGATTACATGCAAGAATTTTATTTTTATCGAATAAAATTTTATTGTCGGTTTCGTGATTGTGTTCGGCAATTGCTGACGGGTTTATTTGTCTTAGTCTTAATGCTCTTTCATGTTCTTTGAGGCTAAAAAATATCACCTGGGGAGGGCAGAAAACTGTCAATTCTGCTGCTAATCTTTTATTGATATCATTGATATATTCCAAAAAGTATTGGAGATAAGCTGCAGCCATACCAGATCCATTTCGTTGATTTAATTATTCTTCCATATATCTGACTTGTCTAAAATATAAAATAAGATGGGTTTCTTGATTCCACACTCGTCTGTTTTTGTATGGTCTGCATAGTAATATGTCCATACAGTCTTCCAATGGTCGTTGATACCTCTATAGATCTTAGTATTATTTTTTGACTCCTTATGTATTGAAAATTAGTATGCTGTTTTCCATTTCCTTGGATAAATACTTATTAAGAATGTTCTCGAGGACGTTTTAAAGCAGTCCCACTGGAATACCTCCCTAACTAGAGGAATTTCCATTTTATAATTAATAAATCCGGACATAACAGCGCAGATTTTCCAAAATTCTTATTAGAAATTATAAAATATTTAGTTTTTGTTTTTTGTTGGAGATTTTGAATTCTACAGGTTAAAACGCATCGCTCCTAACAGTTCTTATAATTCTAATAAATTCAAAAAATTTCTACCAACTCATGATGATGAACATAATATTTTATTATCAATCAAAAATTGTTAATTTCTAGGACTTTACATTGGCTTCGACCACAAATTACTACTGCAACTCAGCTAAATGTTGACCTAAAAATGATTAAAATCATCTCAATTCGTTGCAATCTGCGACTCAATCTATTTAAATGTTCCCTTACCATTTTTGGCACAAAACAAAATCCGAGCCAGAAATGTCTTAACTAAAATTGATAACCATGAAGACTGGTCGTAACCATGATTTTTTTTATGTTTACTCACGAAATTATTACGTCAAACACCCAGATATTTATCCAACAAACTAATTAGGCTTTCTATTGTCTACTCTACCCCAGCAATAATTTCAAATTCCTAAACAGAAATATTTTTCATTGTGTACTGTTAAAGCTTGCAATTTATTGCCTCCTTCACTCAAAAATCTTTCTAAAAATTCTTTTAAAATCCACAGAAGGAGAGTTTCACGCTATAATTTAATATGTGTATTTAGTCTCAATATTTTCATCACATTGTGTTTAAATCGCTCGAAAGTTGTTTGTTTTTTTGTAGTTAGGTTGTGGTTTGTTTACGTAAAAATAATTGTAGCCCTTAATTTCTTATAAATAAATATACTTTTTTTAGCAAAATTCAAGAAAATACAAGAGAAAAAACAAAGAAAACGTTTTCTAACTAGGCTAAAAAACAGAGAAAATATTCAACTATTTAATATTTTCAACAGACTATCTATAAAAATAGAAAAATTTAATAATCATCAATTAAACGAGGAGGTTTGAATTATGGAATTTATTGATTTTTGAAGCATTCAAATTTCATTTCTAATAGTATATTTTATATTTTTGTTTTTTTAATACTAATCGCTTTTCTGATAAAAGACAGTTTTGATGGTTTTTTTGAACTGTGACAAAGTTTTTTGCTTCAGTGAATCAGAATTACAGTATACTTATCCGATTTGAAACGAAAGTGATTAACTTAACTTAAATTTTCCAGTACCTGATATATTTGCAGATTTATGTATGCCGTTTTAACGCAATGCGGTGTAAATCTCAAAGAGCTGTCAAATGTCAATCCACGGTTTCCAGCTTTTCGCGGTTTTTTTTTTTACTTTCTTTGTTCTAAAGATCATTCTTCAGGTTATGTGTAAGTATAACACGTTACCACCTTGATGAAGGAGCTAAACTTCGCCTTGATCAAATGTTCCTTTGTGTACAAGGTGTGCTCAAAAAGCAAGGCGACTTTTAAGTTTCCTCAAAAAGTATTTAATTATTCATCAAAATTGATGTTGTCCTCTTCATTTTTTACATCAAATTTTATATAAATTATTGGTTCCATTTATTTTGACAGCAGAAAATTGCGGAGCACACAAAACAAGTCTAACAAAAAAAAATAAACGTGCAAACTGGCTGAAACTGTGAAGAAACGTTGTGGAAATGTGTACCAACATAACAAAAAAGGATATCGGAGATCGAATGTACGTTGTCGGCCCTATTGCACAATTCGCCTTACTTTTTGAACGCACCTCGTATATCATTTTTCTTCTAACATTATTTTTTTGCTGTGTTTCATTTTGTCTTTATTTATTTTTATTGACCAAGGAAGACCGTTTATTAATAATACTGATGACATAGAATTAAGAGCTCGGTGATCATTAAAAACGAATAAATCAGGTCCTTAGAAAAATACGCTATAACCGAAGTCAGACGTTCTCAAACATTCGCGTTAATTCGTACGGTTTTCGTCGTCTTCAACAAAAGAAATATCATTAGTTAGAGTTATAATGCCGACACGGTCGGAAGTTGCAAATGCTTGCAAACTTTCTTTTGTCCGAAATTCTAAAATTATGCGCCCGCTTCTCTGTGTGTACATTCGGTTTACTTTTGATGCAAAATTTTGCTGTTTAGATATTTGGTATGCGAGGCAATTACACTTATGGATATGCCGTTGTAGTGCGTCGTTCGTGCCAGTGAAACTCGGAAACTACGTACAACTTCTCAATTAACTTGTTTTAGCCCACAGAAAACGCAATACCTGAAAGCCCTTTAAGCTTTTAAGCCATCTGCCTCATAAACACTGCCTTGAAATATTAAATTTAATACGAAAGGCTGTTTTACCTAAATATTCGGAATAAAGTAAGCAACGCTGGTAACGTAAAGGAAATCGTTGAAGAGGGTTTCAATATTTTCAGCCAAACTACCCCGCCAGCGTTATTTTAAAATACACGCCAGATCTTTTCGATCGCGTTACAACATAAGCAAATTTTCAGATGCGATTAGTTTAATCCCTTATTAATTTAATACCGCCCAAACTACATACCTTGACGTTTTATTAAAATACAAAATTAACTTGTCGCTTGCACAAAGGTACGCAAGTTGGCATCAAACGAATTTTGTGCGGTGCGTTTGACTTATTACACAGTTCTACTCTCGGAAAATATCTCTTTGCCTCGTTGCTGTTAGAATGCAAACTGTTAATTTGACAATTTCGAAGTTGGAGGAGCTTTGTAGCAAACTTGACCCAACGGACTGCAGCTACTAAATACGTACTTCGCATAACTATGTCCTAATACCGCGCTAATTTGGCCAATTAAAATCGAGGTATTATCAGTCCGATGCTCTCTCCTATACTAATAATGAATCATATTTTTATACAGGACGATTCATTCATAAAGAATGAAGTTTAAGGGCAGGTATATTGGATTAGTTTAATATGGTATTAATAACTCACATGACCAAGTCAAAACATCAGATTTTAATTGAGAATGTTTTTGACATTATTTAGACAAATCGATTCGTTTTTTTATGTATCGAGTTGTGGTTGAAATATGATGAAAATCCGAAAGAATGTTCGATTTTTCACACAACTCTTGCTTGGATCGTCTAAATCTGCCTGTTTTTGACTCGTTTGCATTTAAAATGTTCCCGGTATTTTTTTAATAAATACTCCAAAAATGAAAATCTACGCGGAGCACAACAAAAAAACAATATTTAGCAATAACGATTTTGGTCTACCTCAATACACCTTAGAATGTCTTAAATGTCAAAACTTCTCTATTTATTTATTTTTTGCAGCTATTGTCTAGTACTTTTCATCGTATATCAAATCCTTAAGTGGAATGCAGAATATTTAGGTCTGCACTCCCTGGTGGCCAACGCATAAACCACAAATTTTCTCTTAAGGCGAATGATATGCCTTCAAATGGTGGAGGTTTAAGGTCCATTATCCACAAATGATTATTTTTCTAATTAAAGATTTATCGTACGTCGTGATTAAAAATCATCTTATTAAGGAAACATGGATTGTTGGTTTGCACATAAATTGAGGATATTGAGGAAATAACTGCTGAACCGGGGAATAATGATACCGATGGAGTATTTCTGTTCTTAAAAATTCTTTAGATTTAACCGACGAGCACTCACACCCGAATTAAAATTTCGTCTTCTAAATCGAAAGTGATACTTTTTGGTGCATCGTTATATTTCTTTGGGCTAAATGTTCCTAAACCTAAACGTTTTTCCAAATTTCTCAAAAGTTAAGAATTGGATATAGTTGTGGATATCTTCGAGACGTGGCGAATCCACTAAAATTTGCTTTGGCAAAAGCAAAGATCATATTTTTATTATTAAATATTGGTTTTTTATTGCTACCCATACGTTTTCATCTTGTAAGTATTTAGAACAAAAGTAAAAAAAAAACTTGAACCTTTAAATCCAAATAAGTCAAAAACCGACAGAGATTTTGATCATATTGCAAAGATAACTAGGCTGATAAAAAAGTATCATTCGACTTATCTATAAGTCTCTGAAAGCAGCGACATTTGTATGACGCATGTTAAGCTCAATCGTAACATTTTGGTGTCTACTATTTCCAGCTTAAAAATTTTCCGTTCTTTATGAATCACTATATAATATATATAATGTAATATAATATAATAATATATGCATATCTTTGTTCCTGCACCAAACACTGCGTAAAGCAACAAACGATAAATCCGCCATGGCCTTATTCAGTTACTGATTGGTTTTCTTTGAGATGCACTCCGTTTGTGTTTGCAAGGTAGAGTAGTGAAACCTTATTCGACTAACTGTTCATCCAAATATTATATATAATCTAAATTTTAGTTTAATTAGCAAAGATGAATTATGACAGATTATAAACAAAATTTCCACAAACGCGACTGGAGAAGGTGTAATTTCTATAGAAGATGTCAAGATACTGTCCTTCCTTTAATAAATCTTATTAACAGCTCCATTGTTTTTTCACTGTTTAGAAAAAGGCCATTATGTAACTATCTGCTAAAGTAACAAATGCCAGTGAGCCAAAGATCTAAAATAAATGAGTTTACTTCCAATTTTTTCAAAAATATTAGAGGGGCAAGTCTACCAACAAATGTCTACTTTTGTAAATTTGGCCAAAATCATTTAAGGCTGTCGATCAGGGTTTAGACCACATTTCAGTACAACTACCAGTTTAGTTAAGTTAGTGAATGACATTCGCCACAAGGAAGATAGGAGGGAAGCTACCTCTTTGGCACTTTTGGACTTTAGTAAGGCACAATATGTTGTTGGCAAAACTTCTTTTTTTTTCTCATATATTATGTTCATGGAGCAATATCTGAGCAATATTCCAATCGCTGCTGGACTGCGCCAAGGTTTAATTTTGGTACCTTTATTGTTTAGTATTTATGTAGCATATATCAATATTCGATTGATGCAACAATATGCGGATGATTTCCAAATTTACATTTCTTTTTCTACGGAGGACTTAAAACGTTAAAAATGTTTTCTGTTACGGGAATGTTTTAAAATTACTTTCATACCAAAAAGGTTAAGGTATGAAAACAGGAAAGAATAAGAGGTGTGATGGAAAAAGAAGAAAAAGCCTATATGAAGGGAGCATGATATAAGCTTGAAACTCGCAGAACGTCTCTCAAGAGAAGAAAGTAATATTTTCACAGAAAACACTCCTACCCAATGTAACCAAAATTATTCTCTAGTAGTTGGACCAATGCATCAATTTTTTTTGACGTTTAATTTTTTAAAATTGAGAGCTTTAATTGATTTTTTTTAAGCCGAACCCCATTTACCATTACTACGATTACCTAAAAAACCGGAGAAAATAACCCAATTTTTTCCATCCAAATGGCACGAGATCGGAAACAAATTCACTTGTCATTAAGCGCAATTATCCGAAACGTTTCTACGCGTCGTTTATTAGCGACATTATTAAAACAGGTACCCGCTTTTTGCAAAAGGGTGGCCATTCGTTCACGATAAACTCATCTCGCCCCCACCATTCCACATTACTTTAACCTAATATATTTCGAAGCAAATTACTTCGCCTCGAACGGCGTTGATTATTTATTTTTCGACAAAACAAAAGGCCCGTCGTGACTGCCGTCTCTCTTTTCCGTTCTTCTAAATGAAAATATTTTCGAGTAAAATTCGGTAACTTGACGCTTTGTGCGTGTCGAATGGGCCGATAGAGGGTCGGTCGCAGGCGGAGGGGGTGGGGAGGTGTTCGCGGAGTCCTTTGGCGAATTTTTTTTTCTTCGTTGCTTCACACGACTGTTCGCAAATTGCCCGAACTAGATTAAGCAAAACGCGATCATTAAACGTCGTCGTGTCGCGAGTTTTTTTTTGTTACTCTTTCCGGTGGCGATTTTCGAAAAACAACGTTTCGGAAAATTAAGGGAGGGCAGATTAACATCGGCCGATGACTCATGTTCGCGTTTCATTTTTATTTTTTTGCTCCTTATATATATATATATATATATATATATATATATATATATATATATATATATATATATATATATATATATATATATATATATATATATATATATATATATATATAATTATAATAAATATAAATAATTTATAATATTTGTTAAATATAAAATAAAATAATTATAATATCTGAGAAGCATAGAAACAAAATATCAAGAATAATGAAAAGTTGAAGAGAATGGTGTATTATCTTGAGGAAGGGACAACATAGTGATGAACCCTTGAAGGACCAAATACAAGACAGGAGTTGCAAGCATGTGTAAGAAAGGAGACCAAAGCAATATATGCAATAGACTTGCGACAAGGTAAACAAGTTATTAGCCAATTTGTTGGACCTACCCTTTATCGAATATGGTCATAAATATTGATTTTTTTCTGGAATTAGCAAGTGTTTTATATTTTTTCGATAGGTAACCTCTACCTTTGTATAAGTTAATAGGAACCACCAATAAATATTAAATAATTTTTAAAGTCTTACAGAAATATATTTAACGTTTATTAATAAAATTACTGGTAACTCCTAATAAGGTGTATAAAGGTACAGGTTACCTTTGTCATAAAAATAAAAAGTGTTATTATTATAGCTTTTACTTGGACAGGGCACGGTGGATTATACGTCAAATACAAAAAAATGTGGATGTAAAAAAATTATTATAATACGTTTTGAGAATAATTATTAATATGCTTGTGCTTAAAATTTTTGTTTCATTTCAACCATTTGAACAGTTTTACATAATAAAAGAGAACAATCTGTACAAATATTTTCTGCTACACCAATGCAACAACAAAATATTTGGTGGGGCCATTAGGGACATTTCTGGGCCGCTCGGGGGCTGTGAGTCCAGAAGCCAGGTCCACGTTGCTGTAGATTTAAAGTACTTTTGTATCACCATAAGTACATTTTATGTGATTCTCATGTGGCTATGGGAAATGCCCAATCTTATTTGTAAAGTAGGCTAGGGATAGGGGCCCATAAATGTGTGTTACCCCAAGGCTCACTCGCAACTGGCTAAGACAAATTGCACAGTGAATTCAGTTTTATTCCCATCACGAGGCATAAGCCCTACCTATTTTGCTAAAAAATGAATTTTGTTTTGGACGTTGTCATTCATAAATTTGATTTGAAAGACGTCAACTTTTACCTTACCCGGTGGCTGTAATAAATAGGGGGCGATAGTGACAACAAAATATTCAAAATATACTCACGGGTTAATAAAAAATATTGTTTTGAATGCGGGTTGCAGCACCCTTCGATAAAATTAACCTATAGAAATTCATGTGTCCTGTGCGGATTTAGCGCCCGATGTACGTCCTGTATCTTTAAAACAAGCACCCTTTTCCTAATTCGTATTCGGATTATATTTATCTAGTATCGACTGTCAAATTACAAACTATACCATTTGACCGTTTACTACATCGAGATCCCTCCCGGGACGAAACTCACCTTTCTTTTCAGTTACATTAGTAAGAACGCATAACTTAGTCCAGACTTTAGAGATCAAACAATAATGTAGACTTCACAAATTTATTTTTAACCGTTTAAATGTATTTAGTAATGGACTTCGATTAACAGGGCGCTAGAAATAATTTTCACTAGAATTTATGGCACTTCAACGGCTATAGCCTGCAAACGTTAGATTTTTTAAAATACAGACTTTTGGTATCATTGACAATTAAATAAACAAAGCCAGTGAAATTGAACTAATATGATTTTATTATTAAAATATACTCTTTACGAAATTTAATATTCATGCTATATTCATACGACAAACAACAACAACCTTTTAAAAAACTTTTTCCTTTATTTGCCTTTATCATTGGAATTCGTATTTTGTTTACATTCATCATTAAGCACGGGCTTTTATTTTTAACAAACATTTTTGTCGAATGCGGGGGGTAATCAAATTTTATATTTTAAAAAGATATAAACTGAAAAAATCTCCATTATCTTTTGGCCTTAATGATACGCTTGTAGTGTTCACACGCGCTGGCCGTTGAAGAGATCCACTTCCACCCTATCCATCTTACATTAGCCATTTTATTAAAACTAATCAATTAAATCGTCCTCAAGGAAGTCTAATTTGACGCTTAATAAAAAAAATGTTTTCTTTTAGTTATTTTTATTAGAACTCATAACCGAATTCAGATTTTCCATACCTTTTAGCTTTACTGATATCTTTAGTTCGGAAGTCTATAGTGAACTGAACCAAAGAAAACCCGCAAAAAATCACACGATTCAAGATCTGCCGACCTTGGTAGCCAATGAACAGGTCAGCTGGAGTGGGTCTCTGTAATTCGTTTTATGTGAAGACGGAGACATTATTTCGGTAATGGCAATTTTTAAACTCAGATACGTTCGATGGAGCCGGACGTATTTCCGAATTTCAAGGCAAAAGATCCCTAAGAGCAAGTGACGTCCACTTATTATGTGCATATTTTTGAAATGTAATACTTTTCTGCTGACATAGCATCATCATCACATCGCATTTTCATTTTTCTTTAAATAAATTGAGTACTAGCCTCCTTATTTAGCCGATACAATTCAATGAATCTATCCTCTCTTGCAGATCACATGGATCACTTCTTTTCTTTCTTTTCCTCCTTATGCAGTAAATGTCTCAAAACAGGATACATCTGTAATTTA
Source organism: Cylas formicarius (assembly GCF_029955315.1). NCBI lineage: Eukaryota > Metazoa > Arthropoda > Insecta > Coleoptera > Brentidae > Cylas > Cylas formicarius. Next base: position 9,441,246 of record NW_026844225.1, on the reverse strand, counting down.
AGTTGGGGATTGTGAACGCAAAGTTTTAAAAATTTTATGTCCTAAGAGGTTTCAGGATAGAATACGAACATAGCAAATACCTGTAATGCGGTTATTCTGTTCTATATTTTATGCTTATTTTAATTAAATTAAATTAAATGTGCAAAAACGAAGTAACAAACATCAGTCAACCAAAATAAAAAACGATTTTTGGTTGGGTTGGGATTTTCTTCATCATTGTTTCTGTGTTTGTAACACGTGCCCGACCGACGAAACGAATCTTGGCGAATGATAGCCGAGAAGTCTAGAGAAATGCTTAGGGAATAAACCTCGGTATGACGGTTTCCCTTCGCATCGGAACTCTTTCGCTTAGAAATATGATACAAGTTACAGAATCTCACTCCTGGCATTCTATGTATTTTATATAATTAACAATGCGGACGTGTTACGTCATTTCTTGTTCAAGATATTTCCCGATACGAATATCGAAAAAGTCAGTCGACGACAATTAATGGCAGCCGCGTAAAACGGCGCAAAACGATTTAAATCCGCCGATGAATCTAATTCGGATCACGTGACGAATAAAATATCGGAGGCTCCTGCTCAAGACAGATCCATCAATACAAAACGCCCGGCCCGTAATAAATCCCTTATACCACGAAACAAAAAAAAAAACTAAAAAGAAGCGCAAAGTATATATACGGGGAAAAGTTTTTACTTGAAATCAAACACCGGGACCTGAATAAAGCACATCATTTATATGCAAATTAAATTTATTTAGGATTGGATTTGTGCAGACCTGACGGGAAAAAGACAACCGCAAGTATTCACGGACAGGAACGAGCGAGATATGACAGGGGAGAAAAAGAAAAGATATATCATATAAATGAAGTAGCTGAGAAAAGTTTTCTGCAGATTCGTCTAAGCTGAAGATTGATTGGTCCAGGAAGAATGGCCCGTGTTGGATCGGTCTCCGGCGGCTAATAAGAAAAGTGACAGGAAAAAATAGTAGCTCTATGGGAAACCCGGTACGTGTATCGGACGAGCTCTACTTACCACGCCACGGGTTAATAATTAAGTCGAGTGTTGATGGGGGGGGGGGGACTGGTCAAACATAATTACGAAGGGATACCTCATTAACTGATATATTGCGTTTATAATTGATATTGCTTACCGATATTTAAAATTATCTTTAGCGGATTTTAATCACGCTTCTTGCAGACGCCTCGAGATACGTTAAATAAATAACTTATACCGGTCGGCGTCTATTGGAAGTTTTTTTTATGGTTTTTCCAACAGATTTTGATATAAAATACTATCACTAATGGCGCTACCTTTTGCGGTTTATTATCTGATGCTAGTCGAAACTTTTACGAATAATAGGTCTTTAGAGACGCATTAATGGATCAAAGTTAACTTATATAAGTTCATGTTACATGTGTGCCAAATCTGATTTTTACGGTATGTCAAAATTTAAAGAACCATTTTTTGATTATTATCTCAAAGGCCCGGTTGGCGATTCTGTTGGATTTTGATAACTTGACGATAATTATGAATTTCAAGGGTGGTATTTAAAAAAAACAAATTTAATTAAGAATATCGGAGGAAAAAATGTAATAGTCTACCTTAAAACGACGGGGTAAGATTGATCAATTTAAACTTTATTTTTGTTGTAATTTATACATTTATACATCTCTAACCATTTTAGTTGCTACATTATGGACCAAAAAGAGAAACCTCAGCAATAATTTTAAAACATATGTTAAGGGAGTCGACTGTGCTTTGAATATAAAAGTGAACCCTCGAACTTTTCCGTTTTTTACAAAGGGGTTAGATTGATCACACTGTTCCTACTGAATTATCGTTTATTTTCTAAAAAGAGCAAATATTTTAGAACTTGAAATAATAGAGAACATGTTTTAAATAAAAAAAAAAATGTTTTAACATTCGTTTATGTTAATATCTCCGCGGAAATGGTACTTTTCTATCTGGTAGTAGGGCAACAATTTCCTTAAAGGGTATCGTGGAGATGTCGTTTTCAAGTATTTCGAAATTCCGTCTAAAATATCACCAGCAGGAATTTACCCTTGGCGATGTTTTCTAACATAGCAGAAAAGTATTGGACGTGCTCTTCGTCTTTCCTGATATCATTGTCGTTATCCTCTGATTCAACATCGTCGCTCGACTCTTCCAATGGCTTCGGCGATGAGACCTAGTTCAGCTGATAACAGTTTTTTTTGATCCTTCGAAAAATTGGTAGGAGAGCACCTACGCTCGTCTTCATTAATGGCGTCTTGTGGTAACGTTTCCAAAACCCGATTGGGGTTGAATGGTGCAATGCCACTTGCTTAAAGCCGAAAAGTATCCAGGATGTTATAATTTTCCCCGGGTCGTCTTTTTGGAGCCTAAAAAATGGGTAGAGTTACAGGGCAGGCATGAAAATATATATTATTATCATTATGGTATATTATATATATTATGTCATCATTAAAGGTTGACATGTCAGTCCAGCCGTGTGAGGTTCGGTTATATCGTGTACCCCATTAGCAACATGGTAGTTCCCAGCATGGGCCGCCTTTCGGAACCATCTTCTGTGCAAATGACCCATTAATTTTCTGCCTTATAGATGACGTAAAGTAGCAGAAGTGACTCGTTCTTCAGTAAATTTGCCGTATGTTCTACTTCCTAAAATCTCCACATGGAAAAATAAAGGTTACTTACCTTTTTTTTTTCTTTACCATCAAAAGTACCGTAACGGCAAAGTAATCACAAAGTGAACTAATCTCAGGCAAGCTGAAGTAAATGTAAGTGCAACATGCAGCATGGAGCTTACATTGATTGTTGCCTCTTGTATCAGATCAATCTCACCCCACTTTACGGTACAAATTAATTAAAAAAGTTGGAATTGAAAACAGTCCGTGTATCTTCCAAAGTCGATATTGAATTGACTTCAATTAAATTTGATTTATCATTGAACCCATGGAATGCTATCAATTGTATTTGTCTTGCAAAGCATTAGCTGAGCATACGCAGATGCAGCTTTTAATTTTTAATGTTTATTAAGAACTCGCTCCGCTATTGCCAAATACAGTCGTGGCTCAAATGCCGTTCATCACGCTTGTTACATAATATATAGTATCCAAATATTAAGTAGATTCACTCATTATCGCAAATAGAATTTTGAATAGTTGACTAGTAGGTATAGTGCATCTTTAATGTTATTCTTTTACTGCCACAAACTAATAATTTAAACCACCCCCAAAGAAAATGGATTCAAATCTGGGAAGTTAGGTGATCAAATTTGACGCTCAAAGTTATTTTAGTATTTTGGAATTGACCGGTATATTTTTTTTGTGACAATTGACCGAAATAATTTTAAAAATACAATGGAATTTATATTTGTTTTGTATTCAGGTTTAATTTTGTATTAATCTTAACTATAATTTAGGTTTTATTGGCATGATCTGTTGGAGTATTTATTATTCTTATGATTAACTATTACATAATGGGACTATTTTACGATTTATTAATAACGTTTCAAGTTAACTTCCGAAATTATCACTTGAGATTACTCCACTTCAACGTTTTTGCTTTTTGCTGTACTCATCCATAATAGCCACAAATAATTTAAAACTTAAAACGGTATTTTAGTAATATATAAAATATATTGCTAAAGTAAGTTTATTTTATGTACTAACATTTAATAAGGCAATATAATATAACATTCTTGTCTATTGTTGCCAATTGTTTAGTGTCCAAATAAATTCTATTCTATTTTTGCTAATCAATTAAACATTGCCATTTTATAGCTTTATAAAAATTCGCGAATCTGTGATTCTTACGCTAACAAAGTGATTAATAATAATAAACAAGTTGGTTTTTGGGCTGATTATAGTCCGAATGTAACTTTTTACATTTCAAGTGTATTGTAGAAATGATTTTGTTATTTAGTATTTTATGTTTGTTTAAAACATATGAGATGTTACTAAAAAAATTTCTTAGCCATACATTACTAAATATTATTATAATTTTTAATATGAGACAGAAATGAACCAAGTTTTTGCAAAAAATCGGACTGAGGTGGCCTTAACTTGATGAAAATCCAGTTAACACAAATTAGATTAGAACAAAAAATGTTCAGATTTTCACAGTTTTTAATACTTTAAGGCAGCGGTTTCGGCAACACCGTGCGTTTATCAATATATATATATATATATATATATATATATATATATATATATATATATATATATATATATATATATATATATATATATATATATATATATATATATATATATATATATATATATATATATATATATATATATATATATATATATATATATATATATATATATATATATATATATATATATATATATATATTCTCACGTATTGATTCACGGATGGAAAAATATGATGACACTATATTCCGGGATATCATCCGTTCGCTCGTTGAACTCCGACTGGAATCCTGCATCCGACTGGAATCCTGCAAATCCTGCATCCGACTGGAATCCTGCAGACGTTTCGCCAAAATCTCACTTGGCATCTTCAATGCTCGCGCTCCGAAAACACTTCGAACACTGTTCGAAGTGTTTTCGGAGCGCGAGCATTGAAGATGCCAAGTGAGATTTTGGCGAAACGTCTGCAGGATTCCAGTCGGATGCAGGATTTGCAGGATTCCAGTCGGATGCAGGATTCCAGTCGGAGTTCAACGAGCGAACGGATGATATCCCGGAATATAGTGTCATCATATATATATATATATATATATATATATATATATATATATATATATGAGTGTTCGAAGTGTTTTCGGAGCGCGAGCATTGAAGATGCCAAGTGAGATTTTGGCGAAACGTCTGCAGGATTCCAGTCGGATGCAAGATTTGCAGGATTCCAGTCGGATGCAGGATTCCAGTCGGAGTTCAACGAGCGAACGGATGATATCCCGGAATATAGTGTCATCATATATATATATATATATATATATATATATATATATATATATATATATATATATATATATATATATATATATATATATATATATATATATATATGAAAGATGTTTCGAAATTTTCTTGCTAGGTTCTCCTATGTCTTTTATTGTTTTATAAATTTTGTTTTCGATGTTTAATATGGGATATATAGAGTTATTTGAAACTGCTTTTTGGTTATAATCTTATCTAACCATTGTTAAAAGCTATTTACTTTGTAATATTTCATTCTTTTTCAAAATTTTTAGGGAGTTATCTTGTCCCGTCTCTATGGTAAATTTTATGCGGTTATGTGTCGAGTTAATATCATTCAAAAAGGACTGCAGTTGTCTTTCGGTTCCAGTGAAACAAGCAAAAACATCATCTACGTATCTATACCACCAGAGAAGTCCTTTACTCATGTATGATATTTTCTAAATTGTCCATAAAAATTTCTGCAAGTAGTGGACTAAGTGGGTTTCCCATAATTAATACTTTTTTAGCAATTTAAAATTGACCATTAAATTCAAAATAATTTTGATCTAAACAAACTATTAAACTATCTAGCAAGTCTTGTTTTATGATAGGGTTAAATTGTCTCTGCGTGAGAAGAACTTTTTGCAGTGTTCCTTTTTAATCCGAACATTTTTTTTTTGTATATTTTGTTTAGGTTAGGTTTGTTTGAAGTGAACGAAGTGACTTCAAAGCCATGACGCCGAATTGGGATTTCGATTAAATTTTTTTTTGATCGAGCCGTAGTCACTAATTACACGTGCGGGGAGATTCGTGGGCGAATATTAAAACAAATCGCGAAATTCAAATGACCATTAGCAAAAGCAGAAAATCGACAGTTTTAATGGCGGCGAAATTACGCTTCTCAAACCGTTGAGGGGGTCGAGATAAATGTCAGCAGTTCCAACCGAAACGCCGAAAAACCCTCCCTTTCGAAAACTTCTTCAATAAAACTTATTTAATTTACTTCTTAATTTTAACAGGCAGATGCCCACTTTATCGAATGTCGTACAAACTTTCTAGAGGATAATTAAATATAAATGTTTCTGTTATTAATAAGAAATGGATAACAAGATGGTAGATGTACGCTCAATTTAGAGAAATTTACTTCAATAATGAGGACTACCCTGTGTAAGGTGCATGTGGAGTATTTTTCCTTCATTTTCATTTCCGCTTCAGATAACAAATATTGCAATTCTTGGGTGACATTTGTCCGCGTCTATTTCTGACTATTAATTTTAAAAGCGACGTCTTCCAATATAAGTCAGACGGCAAACTTAGAACGAAAAGATTGTCCGGAATTTATCAGCAAAACAGTAATTTGAGAACTGACCTATTTTTGGGTGAAAACAATACGTTCCTTTTATACGTTTCTGTTGTGTTCTACTTCAATAAACTTAATTGAGTTACGCTGTCCTTTGAACTTTGAAACTGTTTTTTATTTTATCGAACAAGGGCATACCATTTTTAATGTGTAATGGAAAAGTGATGTCCTCATATTCATTTACAGACAATATTATAATTTATTTACAAAAAAAATAAGATACTAATAAAGAAGAGGAAAAAATGGGCCTAATTTTTCATATCATGATAGGATTTTATGTTATACCTGGGTAATTTCGTTCTGACTGTTACTTTTTTACTTAAAATTCTAAGTTTTTAAAACTAGACTTTTTAAAAAAAAATTATGCATATTATTCATCTATTTTACTGTTAAAATAAAATCCTGGAAAGTGCTGACTGATTTATCCACTGTACTGCCATAAAATAAATTTTAGATCTAAAATCATTTAAACTCTTTGCACTATTTCCACAACTTCATGTTTGTTAACAGTACTCTGAGAGCGTGCTTTCACTGTACGGCAGATGGCGCTCGAATAAAAAAAAAGTTAACAGATAAATTTTAGAAATGGACATGACACGGTACTGACATTTAGCTGATATATTGTAGTCTCTCTCTCAATGACAAATTATATTATATACAAAATATAATGAAATATGTTCGTTATCATCTAATTAATACCAAAATTTCATTATTAGATTATTAATTAAACGCGGTGACAACAAACGAAACAAGACATAAAAAATCACAGTTAAAACGGAATCAACAAGTTTTCAAAAACGTCAAATAAAAATTTCACTCTTTAAATGACGATTTCTTAATATGCCTATTACAATTAGCAAACATCAACTTTATGTTTCGCGAACAAACAAAAAATTTTAATTAATTTCATAACATGTAATTGAAACAAAAATTTGCCACATTGTAAAAAGTATTGAAAAATATAATAAGGAAATTATTAATATTTGTAGAGCAAAGAACTTTTTATCTTATCTTGATAATATTAATACCATTTTGCCCAATTTGCTCAAACTTTTGGCAGTAAAAAAAATCCCAATATGTTGCACATTATAATGACCATATTTATATTTATGCTTATACTGCCGATGGACGATTTGCAGCCCTAAAACCCCGCCCGGATGCGCCACTGCTTGAGCGCATTTAAAAGTTTTTTCTGCACATACTCAATAAGACTTTCAAGTATTATAGCATTATATGGATCCCATTATAATTGGACAAAACCTAAGAAGCTTGGGGTCTTGTTAACAAAGAATCAGGAATATTTTTCGGTGATTTACGACTTCCGAATATTATTATTAGCGATGCAAGACGTTATTGGGAGACACAAAAGACAACCACTGGAAACCCTGTAAAAACGTAGATATTTGCAAGGTAAATAGAAATCTATATGTGGGGATAAATTTTTGTCCCAGCATATCTACCAATAACCAAACTTTGTTTAAGTTTACAAAAAATAATCAGCGATTATTTTTAAGAGCTTTGCAGGTTTATCGCCTTGCCGTGAGCCTGCTGTATCGTCAACGAAGTAAATTTGAACTAGTTAGGATAGTAAGCTACTAGACGCTGGGATTTTCTTTCAGGAAATTATAATTGGGGACCTTCCTTCGACAAGTTCATGTAACTGTTCTTCCACAACTCTGCAAGATCCCCATATCAACACGTATAGAATAAAATTGAAAAAAACTGTATATCCAGCGCAACGTCTACCACATTATGAAATTTGTTCGAAAATGTCATTAATTGTTATTGACTGCTATCCCAACTACTTCACAAATTCACTGAGTGTTGCAATTTCTATGTGACCTACTATAAATACGCGGTGTATTCGTCAAGTACAAAATCGATCCTCTTAAAAAAAAACACACACACGCGCAATCGGAAAGAAGCTCGTCAGATAGTCGCTCCGCTGAAAGTATTTCCTTTGGGGCGTTTTAAAGAAATTATCAATAGAAAATGTGCGCATTTCATGTCGGGCCCGCGTCGCAGGGAAATTTCTGATAATATAAGGTATTACGGCTTTAAGGAAATATGGCAATAGTAAAAATGTGACGGGAAATGTGAGGAAAACATAAATAGTCGATACGTTTCCTTTGAAAACGGTCGAGTGGGACATTTTGACGTACGTAATCATTTTTTTTCCTTTGAAGGCGATGGAAGCGAACGACTTTTTGTTAACATTTACCCACGTGTGGTTTTATTTTCACGTAGGCATATTGTTCAACTTGGCGCCGCTTCACGCCGATTATTGTTTAAAAGGTTTCGCTATTTTTCAAAAAGAAACGACAGTGAAAAGCAGTTAACGAAAATCGGCCGGAACGAACAGGCAAAAAGACTTGAATAAGCATCTTTACTAAATTAAACGAGGGCTCAATTCTTTTAATGAAATATCTATACGCCCACCAAGTTTGACTATTATTATTAATAAATGCTCAGAGGGAAAAAAATCCGATTTGTTTAACGTATGGTTTCTTAATTAAAAAAAAAACTTTGACTATCTGCATGAAGCTGACTAAACAGGTTTGATGTTGCGTATTAAATAAATTAAAGTAAACTATATATTTCTAATTGATAACAATTAATAACAATAATAATAATAATAATAATAATAAATAATCGCGTTTATTGAAACTTTAAATTCTTGCACAAAACTTTTGACAAAATTATACAAACCAATACACTTAAATAAGCCTAGCTTGAGATCACTATCTCAGATACTCAATATTACCATTTTTGGAATATTACAATAATAATAAACCAGCAAGCTATATTAATGACAGTCTAAACCTTATTATTGGTAGAATAATAATTTATTTAGGACAGAGACTTTTGTCATTCCATCAAATAGACCTTAAATACCAGGAATGAACTGGATTCAAAACATTTATTATAATTATTATAAAGTTTAATCTCATCACATGTAAAGCTGCATTCAAATTTACAAGAATTGTGCTGCATTGTCAATTTCATACCTAAACACTAAACGATTTTGCAAGGACGTTACGTGGCTAATAAATATCTGTCATGTTACGTTTTTATATATTTATTAAAATTATTTCAATAATTGTCATTCCAACTCAGATCTTTTTTTCTGATATGTCATCAAACTTTGTCAAACCACAAACAAATTGGACACAGCTCTCCTGGATTTTTGTGTAATTTATCGGCAAAATACAATATAAGCGTATAACGTTTTGAAGGATATGTAAGGCTTTTTATATAAGTTACAAATGTGGCCACCATATCACAATTGAACATACAATTTGTATTTCTTAGAATTTAGCTTAAGATTGTATTTTTTACCATATTGAGACAGACTTTTAAGATTGGTTAGGACATTATTGTAATTAATTTGAGTTAAATGTGTGCAACAGCTCCTCTGGCATGTCAAATGTATACAAAAGATACAACAGAGGTATAAGGATTGGCACTCCTGAAGTAACTTAATCCGAATCTAATATACTTGCTGCTTCCAGCCATAGATGTTTACTAATAAAACTAACCAAATCTACTGCATCGCTGTGCCAAACGTTGAGCATGCCATACCACAATATTCAACAGTTGGATGGCATAGTAGCAGTACTTTTGTAGAAAATTTTCAGACTTGAACTGTCTTTCTTTCATCAACATTAAAAATCAAACTAGAATAAATACATGCAGATCTTAGTTTTTTTTTTTGTAATTAATGAAATGTGTTATCGCCATCAATGTCCAACCAATGAAATAAAAACATATATCCAAGTTGCCATTACTGTCTTACCGTGGATATATTAAAAAGTTGTGACATAATCCAACTCTCAAACTATTGTTGAATGTGTGTGTTGAGTTGAATTTTATATATTATTATTATATGACTTTTCTTATCATTGTAAACCCATTTTGTTGTAAAATTTTATAATCATATTCGAAATCTAATGACAACTATTGTGTTTTCGCTAATAATTTATTATTATTACCGTAAATTTGTTTATTAAATCTGAACTCTGTCAATGTAGTCAAATGTACTGCATACAGAATGAGGATCCCTATAAAGAACAATTGCCTCTGAACGGGAGAAAATATGTTTGTGCCGGTCTGGCACATGGAAGGGTCAAAAACAGCTCTACTAGGGCTCAGATATCTGTATCCCTGAGGATTTACCCCAGTGTATTCTAAACAAAAACTTATGCGATACTGCTCTGTACTCAAGAGAACCTCAGCAGAGAGCTCTCAGACGAGCACATCTATAGGAGCGAAAATCTCAGTCAAACGAGACTGCGAAAGTTGGAAGGAATCGTAACTCTGCTATCTTAAGAAGGAACCTCTCTCTTATAGAAATAATAAAAAGAAATTTTAATTCAATACTTTAGCTGAGACGGTTGCTTTATCGAAAAAGCAGAAGTACTAAAACATAACACTCTCAAAAAAAGTAATCTGGCAGAGTTACTGAAGAGAACGATTTGGTTTCATTAAAAAATTACCGAATTTACAAAGAATAATCTTGGTTTCTCTAAGGTCACCTAACGTTAATCCCTGAGATTACTTTTTATGGGGAAGACTAAAAACTTTAGTTTATGTATATGGTTTATAAAAATAATATTGCGTAAACCAAAATTATACCCAATATATTTGCTGTTCCAGGGAATTTGGATTTAAGGCAGCTGTATATGGTCCATCCGTATTAAAGGATATAAAAAAAAAAGGGAAATTCCACCAAATTATAATCAGCATATGTACAATACCAGAAATAATGCCGTGTATCCCACTACTACTCAAAAAACACACGGATAACTTTCTTATACATATTATGCACCAAAACTGTACAACATGCTACCAGCATGTACGCAAGAAACTCAAAATTTTTAACCATTTAATTACAAAACAAAACAATGGATAATTGCGACTGATCGATAGACTTCAAATGGTCTTAATGACTTGAAGTACTTAAAATGGATAGGTCCAAATTTAAATTTGTACCACATCACAAGGATTCCTAAGAATATAAAATGGAAGAAGGTAATTATTTTTTTAAATGTTGGCGGTTAGAACCTGTGGGGCTTCGTTGCATGATCGTATTAATTTTTGAAACCCGAACGCGTAGGTGCCGATTAATAGCTATATTAATCCTCACCCGCCGACTCTAAATAACTCCCAAACAGCTCCCGACCTGTCTAGGAGAACTTTCTTAGAATTAGGAAAACAACTTTATAGGGCAATTTGGTACGGGACGGTTTGCAATTTAATTTTACTTAAAACTTAATTTAGGTGTACAGTTGCAGGAACAAATGATGCTTCCAGCATCTCACGTCGACGATACCGACACTAACCCAACCGCGACGATTGAGTCAATTTGTCCCGCTGTTGACATGCTGAATTAGTAAATTAATCCGTTTCATCGAGAAATTGTAGACGCAAAAAAAAAACGGGACGCTCTTGGGAAACTTATTAAAGGTACCGATGACAATTTTGAAACGGACAATCAGTTATGGCAAAATTGCACGTTTAAGGGTCTATATTCAGGTGTTAATAAATCCCTTTCTACCCTGCAAGGTATCGAAGTAGTGACGAAATACGAGGGCGGCGCCAAAATTTCCCGGTATCTATACTCAATTTGTGTTATTTGCGATATTTTTTCGGACACGTCTTGTTTAAAATGCTGTCAATAAAAAACTATTTGACGCAGTACTTCATTTTTTTTTCGCAGCCTACTAAGATATATATTTAAAAGAAGACAAAGTTTTATGCTGGAGCATTTTTTATAGTTTTGGTTAGTTCTGCAATGTAGTTTTTGCTTAGTGTATTCTGATTCGCAAAATGCTATCGCATTTATCATTCATTTTTATTTGCCTGGTTATATTACTAGTTGATAAGACTGCTCCATAAAGGCAAGATCTCCCATTATTACGTCTCAATTCTTTTGTTATTTCTCTGTTACTCTTAGTCCTACTTTGTTTGTTATCAAAGATATATCATCTGCCTGATCTAAATCTTCTAGCCTTGCCACTTTTTATTACATCATCCAATATAATGCCGAAAAGTAAAGCACATAAAATTGTTTGACGTTATATTGATAACTCCCTTTCATATTGGGCCTTGAAAGAGAATTTCTTGCGTAATTTTCGAATGCTCTTTCGAAAAGCTATAACCAACAGTTGGAGAGGGAATTTCCACAGATATCGAAAAAGAAACTAAACGTGTCATAAGTTTGAAGTTTACACCCCTCACAGGCCCAACTATATTTGGAAAACATCGACTTTAAAGAGGGCTTCTATATTACAAGGAAAACTGATAACTTCGTACTTAAATCCTTTCATTTCATTGAACAATTAAAAACTATCAAGTTGGATCGAATCGATATTCTGGTTAGTTTCGACGTAGAGTCACTCTTTACTAAAGTTTCTATTCCTGAAACTGTCAACATTAATTCAGATATATTAAAATCCGATAATCTGGAAGCAAATTGAAAAATGCTTGCCCGGAACATATTTTTCTTGTAACGGTCAAATTTATGAAAAAAAGGCCGGGAACAGTTATCACCAGCCATCGCGAATATATTTATGGAAGCCTTTGAGAAGAAAACCCTCGACACCTTCCATCTAAAACCAAAATTGTGGGAACGCTACGTTGATGATACTTTTTTATTTGGCCTCATAGCCAAGAATACCTAGTGGATTTTCTTAGACATTTAAAATCTATACACCCCAACATACGTTTTACCATTGAATTAGAAACTAATAACAACTTCCCATTCTTAGATATTCTTATTAATATAAAATCAGACCTAACATTGGGTCATTGTCTTTACAGCAAACCTACACACACAGACCGATACCTTAATGCTTTTTCACATCATCATCCGGCCCAAAAATCATCGGTTATCAACACTCTTGTTTACAGACCCGTAAAATTATTTTAGCCCGAGTCACTGAAAACAGAATTAAAACGCCTTACCTCTGCTCTTCTCTTTAATAATTTCCACATTAAAGATATAAACTGTTTTATCAAAAAATACACTTCGCCACAACCTTCCAATAGCAATGAAGCCAAAAGTAATCCCACACTTGCCACTTTCCTTATATTCAAAACATTACTGACCACATATCAATAGTTCTAAAGACACATAACGTCAAAACCAGATTACAACTTGTCCAAAAATCTCTCAACGTCTTCAATCCGTCAAAGATAAAATTCCATTTGAGATGCCAGGAGTTTACAGCATTCCATGCATATGCGGCAAAGAATACATTGGAGAGACCGGACGAAAAATATTAACTAGACTCAAAGAACACGAAAGAGCCTTACGACTAAGACAAATAAACTCATCAGCTGTTGCCGAATACACTCGTGAAACCGGGCATAAAATTTTATTCGATAAAACTAAAATTCTTGCATGTAATCAGTTCTTCTACCAACTAAAAATCCGAGAGTCTAGAGAAATCTATAAATAACCTAACAATCTTAATCGTGACTCAGGTCTCTACCTGTCACCAATATGGGAATCAGTCATTCGAGACGGTGTTTATGCCCCTCATTTAGCTCCGCACCCTCAAACAATATATAAACAGGTACAGAGTAAAATACGAGCCAGTTTCAGTCAAGTTCTGAAGAAGCCAACAGGATGATTGGCGAAACGTCAGCAAGTTCGACTCCAGACGTTTTGTAAAAAGTAAACTTTCTATTATTTATTCCTTCTTTTCAAATTCAACAAATTTTTGAAAAGCCGCTACAATTCTCAGCCGATATAAAGAACAACACACAGTGTGAAAAGGGTAAAGTGAGGTCTGATAACATTTAGAACTCACCCATATATAATAATCTCCCATACCTTAATGCATTGTCACATCACTATCCGGCACAAAAATCATTGGTTATAATATGAACTCTCTTACTGCGTCCTAAAACTATCTCAACACGAATCACTGAACCCACGTGTAATCAATTCTTCTCAGCATATCAACTTGTTGTGGTAAAACATTGTCAGTAATTTTGTAGTCTGTGAATTAAAAAAATTAATCTTATTCTCTTTTTCGTTCATACCTAACCTATGGTTTTGTCCTGTTGATAGGGCTTTTATCTTCAAAAGAAGGTAGTAAGAGTAATGATGCGTACAGGTTATCTAGAGCTATCTATGTATATCCCTAATATACGCTCAGGCTAAACTCCTTTATCATGATTATCCTAATCTTGTGGTATTTTGTATGTAATTAATTTTCCGTTAATGTGTAAATGTTTTTTTGTTGTTTTACTGTTGTGTATGTCGCATTTTATATATTTTTACCTGTACGACTTAACTTGCCGCAAAAGTATTATTTTTAAGCACAGTGAGATCTAAAAAAACCTAAATATGTCCGTACTTCAAAAACCAAGTTGATGCCTAGCAGAGCAATTCTACGTTTTCGAATATCTCGCGAAACAAAGACAATAAGAAAATAAAAAACGTTACATAAAATGACACATTTGGCATTTTTTGGTTATGCCCAGAAAACCCGCGAAGTTTCCAAATTTCTAAATAAAATACAATATTCGAATGTGGGAGAGCCTGTACAAGACGAATACCGTAATAACAGTTTTATCAGGGGAATTGCGCAAATGCCTTTGCCGATATTAAAAGAAAACAAGGAGAGCTATTGATTTTAAACAGTCCTAGCGCCGTTAAAAAAAAAGAACCCTCCCGAGTACAAATTATCATAAGTATGTTCGAAATTCTCCATGTGCCTCCAAGCGCTCGGCGCATTTGAAATGATGAATATTTTATCCGCAAACCGTAGCCTCCGGGCCAGAAGAAGCTTCTTTGTCAATTCATTGCTTTTTTTATTTAGTTCGCGCCGTTACAAATCCAAACGCCATTTAATAAAATTCTAAACCAATAAGCGAGTAGACATCGGAAGTGACAAGGATGCGTAAACATACGCACACGCACCACATATCTACGTTATTTTATTTTATTTGTTAATAAAGATAAACTGTCGGACATTGGAAATCGCTAATTGTGAACTGTTTTTAGAGGTGGAATTTTTTTTTGCTAAATGCACAACTAAAATACTAATATTAAAAAACTAACCAACAGTTCGTGCATGTTCCATAATTATATTAGGTGCGCTTAAAATATTTGAAAGTCAAACAGCATAAATACCAAAAAATGACAAAAAATACGAACATTGCTCAATAGTAAAGTACAATTATTTGAAAAAAAAGTTAACAATATGTTATTAAGAAAAATTGTTTATAATTAAAACTTGTGAGTTATTATCGTTATCGTTATTACCAATAAAAACCAATATTACCAAAAAACAAATGTGTAGTGCGGTATAATTAAAGAAAAATTAACGAATTATCAGAATTATGACAATTTGTGTCTAGAATTGTTGCCGAATGATTAAACAGGGAATTTAGTCACATCTCCCTGTCTGCCAGACATCGCCCCATTGGATTTTTTCTTATGGCAATATTTGAAACAAAAAGTTTAATATTCAAAATTTAATAATCTTGAAGAACATGAAAATTCAAAAAGAAATATTACACGAAATCTAAAATTTGTTAAAAAAAATATTTTTCCTCTTTTGTTAAATTGTATTGTTATAAATTGGTTAAGATTAGTCCACAATAATAATATTATTATATGCTTTAGTAAGTTTTCTATGGTTATCTGCGATTGAATGTCTCTATCAGTAGAGTTTTGTAATAATAATAATTTAACATTAATTAAACATAAAATTTGCGTTTTGCTAAAAAATGAAAAATTTTATATAAATTTATAAATAATAAATTGAAACAAAAAATTGCTAAATTGATATGATTATTTGGTGGTTTTTCTGGGGTTTACTTGATTTTCTTCATTACATACAGTTTGAAGACGTTTATTTCAATTGTATTTACACTCTAACGACGCTGTCTGAAATGAGTTAAAATCCTACTAACAGCTGAATAGTGAGTGTGTTTATCTAGATGTCATCCATTGAATATATTATTATTTGACAATAACAATCAATGTGATCAAACTTTCATAATGTGCCCTTTAAAGTCTCCACTCTTTATAGCATGGATGTCCGCAATTGTTTTAGTAGGATTTGATGTTTTTCAATTAGTAATAATGTATACCTACGAAAAATGTTTGCTTTTTAAATATCCATCTCATAATATGTCTATGCTTTAGCTACTTAAAATATATATATATATATATAAAATTTCGTTAATAAAAAGAAATCTTAGTTGATTTTACTCATAAGATGCAATAAGAACAAAAATTTCCAAAATTTTGCGTAAGCATTTAAAATTATTGAAAAAAAAAAAGAATTATCAAAAACAAAAAACATTTTTTATTTTGGTAAGGCATAGCTTTTAATTGTAAGCAACTTTTCTTAATACCAAGATATTTAGACGGGTTATATGGATTTCAACACTTATACACTACATTGCTCTAATTCTATATAACCAAATATAACCAAAGAAGCATGTATTATTAGGATATATTATGGTTAAATATAGCAGAATGAGTATTGTAATATATGAAAATTTCGGCAAAATATTTGCGAAAATTTAATTACTCTTCGATCAACAGACATTTTTTTTACACTTTTTTTGTCGCACGGTATAGTTTCGTAAAACAGCGACCCGCTTTTTCGAACGAAAACTGTCCGCCCATTTCTTAACAAAACGTCGAGATTCGTTAAAGTTGCATCAAATCGAACAGAATGGGAAGGAGCCAGCGTCGAGCACGGAATAACGTCACCTTTTTTTTTTATTTCGTTGTACATTTTCTTTTTCCGAAGTCTTTTGGAAAACGGGTCCACATTTCAATGGGATCCGTAATAGAGGAAATCGTCTATGAAATATACTATCTTACAGTTACCGATTATTGTCTCCAATATCTTCTCTTCTATATGATGAATGGTTCCATCGTGACTTTAAAAAGATAACTAACTAACCGGGAATTTTGTAACGTCTCGTTCACTTAAACGAACACGAGAACACTCGCGAGACGTATGCGCTTAGTTCGTCGAAAGAATGGAAAACCCCTTGAAGCTTTAGGGACCTAGTCCGCCACCCCACGCCCCTCTTGGACCATTAACGAAATCATTTCGACCGTTTACCTTATACCGAATCGACGTTTCCTTTGAAATGCTCAAAGACATTAAACCGTACGAAAGACACGACTTAAGAGAAAGACTTAATCGACTTGCCTGGCAACATCGCATTGCGCTTGGAATATAAACAGGAAATACTCAAAGACATTATTAAATCGTAGAGAAGAAGTTAATCGATTGATAACAGAAAAGCAGGAACGCAACCAAAAAGTAATACAAGGCTAAGCAGGTTAGCATCAATCAGCGTAAACATATAATAAAAAGCAAAACCATAATTTATCCATTCAGAGATGGTAGTTCTTGGGAACAATGTATTCACCTAGAATACCATGCCAAACTTAACTCCGAAACCCCGGTTTTTTTTCTAAAATTGCGCCATGAATGCGAAATTTTGCCTTAGATCCAGTTTGGTTTTCGGGAGCAGCGGGGCTATGTACGAGGTTAGCCCCAAAATTTCGCGACCTGCCATAGATCACGATAAAACTTGGTCTCCTTTTAAATATATATCTTAGTAGGCTGCGAAAAAAATTGAAGTCTTGCGTCAAATAGTTTTTTATTGACAGCATTTTAAACACATCGTGTATAGAGCAGTCATAAAGTTTTTGACAAAAGAAGGGTTAGCACCTAAAATTATTAAAGAAAGGCTGGATGGTGTGTACGGCCAAAGTTCTCTTTCGTATTCTGTAGTGAAAGAATGGGTAAAACGTTTTCGATTGAGGCAGGAGTCCCTTGAAAATGATTCAAGAACTGATCGACCAGTGGAGGTCATAACGAAAGATATTCTTGCGATTGTGGAAGAGGGGGTATCGAGTGATCCACGTTTAAAGGTCATGGAAATCTCAGAAATTACTAAGCTTTCTAATACAAGTGTTCGTCGAATCCTGCATGATCGATTAGGTATGCATAAAGTTAGTGCAAGATGGGTTCCTAAAAACCTTTCGGCTATTCAAAAACTCTGGAACTCTGTGGGTCGGAACCGAAGCCTGTGACAGAAACTATTGTGACGGAAGATGAAACTATGGTTCTCTATTATGACTCTCTATCGGAAAAAGAATCAATGGAGTGGCACTTCCAAGAAAATTTAGAGTCTGCCAGTCCACAAAAAAGGTGATGGCCACGATCTTTTGGGATTATGAAGGAATTCATTCTATAGATTTTAAAGAAACTAATACCACTGTCAATGGTAAATATTACGCAACATTATTACATAAGTTGCGAGACTGCATACCTGTAAAATTTCGAGGAAAACTGACCAGAGGCGTGCGTCTTTTGCACGATAATGCACCTGCCCATACTGTTAGTGTTGCACAAGCTTCCATTTTAGAGTGTGGGTTCCAACAGATAGATCATCCTCCCTATAGTCCAGATACGGCCCCCAGCGACTATTATTTGTTTGGATATTTGAAAAAGGACTTACGTAGACGGCGGTTTAACGACGAAGTTGAGGTAAAAGAGGCTGTTCTAGCTCATTTTGCAGACAAACCAAAAGAATATTTTTTTAAAGGGATTGAGTTGTTAATAAATTGATGTAATAAGTGTATTGAAGTTAAGGGGGAATATATTGAAAAATAATAAAAAAATGTTACTCTACTTTTTTTCTTTCATATTAAGGCCGGGAAGTTTTGACGCTGCCCTCGTAGATAATGTTTATACTTTGTTATCTGTCATACACCTTCATTTGGTGCTTAAAAACGAAAGGTCTTCGCATTTATAGATTTTAAATGTGCAAATCGCAATCTCCTATGACAAAAACTGTGGCGCTCTTCATTAATTAATGCATTAAAAAATATTTACTCCATTGTTCATTTCTACAAGTAAGAGTACTATTACGTCAGGCGTTCTGCAAAGGAGTTGTATTTGTCACTTTTACTCTTTCTATGATTTATTTGGGATATTGGAACATATTTTCTTTTATTTGCTGTTTATATTTTCTTATTAGCTACTTCGAAAGTAGATATTTAGCGAAAACTGACTATTTTGGAGCACTGTACAAACCTACATTGTGTTGCTATTAATAAAAGCAAGCAAGCAAATAGTGTCCAAATGTACTTGCTTGGGCGTGGTCTTCACTTCCACTTGTCGTTTTAGGGAGATGGCAGACAACTCAGTAAACAAATTCTATGCTTAACAATGCCTATAACCAAATTGGTATCCTGGCAAGCCATGAAAAAACTCTTTGATTACTTATGTATAAATGTACTTGACGGATGTCTTTAGATATTGTAGAGCAAATTCAAACTGACTTTTATAAGAGATTCCTTTGTCTACAAAAAGCAACTGCCTCTGCTTTTGTTACGCTGGAAACAAGGTCGATTCCTTTATATCTTGTTGTCTTCAAAATGATCCTTAAATGGAGATTAAAATTCACAAAATAAAAAACACGCGGCTTTCTGAGATTTGTTTCAGACGATAAATTCAATTTCTCGATTTTTGAAACCAAATTTAATTTAATTCAGTGTTTAGACATCTGAGAATTGGTACTTCCTCAAGTACAACGGTCTGTAGCAGGGCATAACAGTACTTTTAAAATGAGAGACGTTGAAAATCTGTTGCAAGAGTGAATAAAGACAGTGTCCGGTGAAAAATGGAGTAAGTAAATTTGAAGAAGGAATGTGAAAAGCTGATAACATGGTAGACAACAGTATAGAGCCTCTCCCTGATAATTTCATTCGTTATTTCCCTAGACTCCGACGACTATAGTTCATAATCATTTAATCTCTATAATTATAATCATGTATAATTATTATTATATTAAATATTATAATAAACATATTTCCAATCTGGGTCCGCTACAGAGAACCCAGAAAGAGGAGGAAATAATTAACTTTCTAAAAAAAAGAAAATTGGAATACTTTGGCTATCTGATCAGAAGACCTAAATATGCGATGCTACAGAACATTATGGAAGGAAGGATCAAGGGCAGAAAGAGTCAGGGGAGAAGAAGAACCTCTTGACTCAAAAACTTAAGGGAATGGTTTGGAATTACATCAAACCAACTATTCAGAGCAGCTATTAACAAGATTAGGATAGCCATGATAATATCCAACCTCCGTTACGAGAAGGAACGAGAAGTAGAAGTGTATCACCTCAAGACATGGTAACAATCCTCTAATAAGGTATCTAGCGTATTTTTCGGGCCAAAATAATTCGACCAAGTTTAATCTAAAATATGAAAACTGAATTTAGACATTTGCGGCTATTTTAAAAATCACACGCGAGATACGCCATTAAATATCTCCACTCAAGGGAAAGAGTTAATCGTATTGGCAACATCGCATTAGAAATACTCGAAATTGTCCATCGAAGAAATCTACGAGTTTAACGTTAAAGCGTAATTTTTTTATTGGTAATTTTATAGATATATGAATAGTGAACTTTGGAATTTACATAGTGATTTCACCATTTTTAACTGCTTTTTATAGGTATTATAGATGTGGATATCCGAGCCCCCTTTGCGGTGTTGCCAATCCTATGGCGGTAACGCTCCGTGAGGTTTATTGTCGACCTTCGTGTATAAACGGCTTGTTGGTCCCCTCCTATGGTTTAATGTCTCTAGAAATACCGTTCTATAAACAAAAATTCCGTCGCCACGCCTCTGATCCGTGCGATACTTTACGCTGAACAGTATCAACTTTTTACGCCGGTTGGCCTATCACGAGGACCTACGATTTGCGTCGAGATAAATCCTGAAGACTGCAAGAGATAAGCTCACTGAAATGCATCCAAATCTAGTACATTCCATAAACGTCGAACACTAACAAGGCGTTGGTACTTCTTTATTGTAATTGCACCATCGTTTAAGCAAACAAATGAAACGTTCCTCTATAGAAATCGTGATTTCGTGTACCTATTCGTCTAATGGGTTTTGTGACGTATCACAATATAAATGAACCCGCGACGTGTATTTTTCCTGTTTCCTCCGTTTCTTTTTTTTTCTACCCCCGTAAAAGAAAGTCACGTTCGGCCTGGGGTAATTTGTAAAATTCGAACGCAAGAGAGACAAATACACCAAATTATGTCGGAAAGCGTTAAACTAAGCAATACCATCCAACATATGTGACGAAAATTTCTCAAACGAATCCGCTGGGGTAGCGTAAATTAACGTGGCTGGTTTTCCCATTTTATGCCTTTAAAACGGTATAGGGAAAAAGGGACTGAAACCTTTGATTGAGTTTTAGATGGCTCCCCCGAAAATAATTGGGAAGTGATTTAAAGTCTGGCGAAATAAACTTTAATAAACAACGTTTGAAATACAGAGCAAAGTTTGAATAAAATAGTTGGCATTTCCTGCTAGTTTTTTGTTATAACAGGTTCCATTTTTTTAATGATAAAATTATACTTTTATTTAAAATGACACGAAACACATTCCTTTCAGTGTATATTTATAAAATGGCAGTGCTTTAGCAGGGAAACAACCCTCCCCAATACAAAAAAATGGAAAAAAGGCGGTTAAAGGTAAGTAATGTAATGGTAGAAAAATATTCTCATATTGTCATATTTTTCTACAATATAATTGAATCCATTAAAAAGTAATTTTGTTCTTAAGTATAAAAAACGCGAACAGTTTTATTTTAAATTGTTTATTTATATATACAGTGCGTCCAATTAGGTCAGGACCATATGGGAATTTTTTTTATTAGTTTTATGAAAAATGGTTATTCTTCTTGTCAAAATTGAAATGCAACTATCCGATGTAAGAATAACGTACCTTTACGTTTGAAACTGTCGACAAGTGTTTTGAAAACTATTGTCCTAGATATTCTGATATTTTTATAAACTTAAAACTGAAGTATTGAGACAATTTGATGATGGAACCATTAAATACATAAAAGAGATAGAGATATATTTAGGCTTTGGTAAATTGAAAAAGAAAATCTTGTTCAATATTGTTGTGAATGTTACTTATTAAGTATTAACTTACCTGTTTATCTTTTAATTTGTAAAAGAAAATATTATATTTGTATACATTAAATATTTTCCAAAAATATTCAATAGGTTTGTCAATAACATGTCTAATTTACAAAAGTTGCAAAATTATATGTTATATTATATATTTGAGTATATTTTTGTCTCCAGTACTAAAAAAAGAATTAATCTAACGCTCTTATTAGAAAAACACATAAATATTTTAATACGCCGCTGCTATATTTGCTTAAGCTGGTATTCCCCAAAGGAGACTTCCCGGACATTTTTAAGGAATCCTTTATTACCCGTCTATATAAATTGCGCTAGTACATAGTGTGGCTAAAGTCCTTGAAAAGTGTATTGAAATTAGATTAAAACAATTTTTAGAAAAAAATGCTTTATTCAACACTAATCACCACTATATCACTCCATATCTTGCTGAAGAGACTTAGGCATCAGAGGGTTAGTAGAAAAACGAATTCAATCATATCTACAAGATAGAGTGCAAGAGGTTAAACTATTCCATATGGTGTGCTGCATATGAATGGGATATTTTCTATTTTACCGAAGGAAGGTATTGTCTGCTATGCGGATGATGCGGCATTGATTATTGTTGAAAACACTTGGAAAGAAACTGTCGCAAACTTAATTTGGACAAAACCCCAATTCATTATTCCATGACGAAAGCAGTTGCTCCAGACTTGCAAAGAATAAAAATTCATAATATTACTGTGCCTACGACACGAATTGTAAATGCGATTTTTACATGAATTCCATCAAAAAGTTAAAATATTTAATGGTAGTTTTTGATCAGAACCTTAAATGGGATGACCACGTCGATTGTGTAACTGTGAAAATTGGCAAGTTATTCCAAATTTTTTTTATATTATGTCAAAGTTCCCTTACTGGGATATATAATCTTCAGTAGAAGCAATTTTATCTTATTGTATATGTAGTTGGAGTGCTGCAGCGGATAAGGCTCTTCAACTGCTAGTAATTATCCAGATACGTGTTTTGAAAATAATATTATTCAAAAACAAGCTAGTTCGACTCAACGAAAATCGACGCATCCAGAAATTTTGTAAAAAGTATAACAAGCTATATTCTTCTAAATAATTGTTTACTGAAGGGAAAGTACTAAGTATCAATAAAATCTAAATTAAAACAGTCATCAGACTATTAAGTCTTAACAAAATTCGTATATTTTACTTCAGTGCAGAGGAGTCTTCTGTTTGCAGTTCCTAGATTCTAGGGGCTGCAAACAGAAGGGCCTAGAATATATAACACCCTTCCAGTGCATTTGCAAAATAATCAATATACAAAAATTAAGAGGCCTGTTGACTACTAGTTGTTTAGTGTTGACTATGACATTCTGGAAGTGATAAATTAGCTGTGAATAAAATTAACTTGGTGATTATTTTAATAACAATGTGACTTAATTTAATTTAAATTTTCAATTCGATTATAAATATGAACTTAGCCATAACTAAGTATGTTGCATTAGACTGAATAAATGCACGCACAAATCTTTCAAATTCATTGTGCATTTGATATATATTCTTTTTGAACGTATTATCTAATTGCTGAAATAAATATATATGATATTAATAATAATATTGGATATCTCACAATCGTTTTCAATTATTATCAACTTTTCTCAATAAAATTTGCCGGTATTTTCTCAAATTTGGTATCTGATGGTTGTTTTAAGTTTTAGACCACCAAACCTTGAAGCGAGGGTAACAATTTTTCCATTTTTTCTGTGAAATGCGAATTTTTAAATGCACTTTAATAGGCAAACCACGAAATTTCTAAATTACAATAAGCGTTATAATTTATCGAGCGGCCGACGTGACAAATTAAAACCGCTCGACATGAGCACAATTCCCGTTAAAGTTAAAGATTATGTCAAGTATCCCACGCCTAACACACACGTTATGGATTTTTATACACGCTGTAAAATGGCGTTTTCCCCTTATACTTGAGAAACCATAAAACCAGTGTGCTATGTGTTCCCGCTTACAAGTTTTACGTTGCCCATAAACATATCGTTCACCCTTTTCGCTTCCCAAAACGGGACACGCCATTTTAATTTTAATTGTATTAGCTTTCGTGTGGGTTCGTGCTCCCGTTTAAGGGTACAATTTTTTTTTTTTTTTCGGAACAAGCCGGAGTGTAATAAATGCCACTTAACAGAAAAATTAATAATGAAATGTATTTCGATTCCTCTAATAAATAAAAAATATTTCACATAATATGCTTTTTACGGCAGTAATAGTTATTTTTGTATATGATTAATAAAAAATTTTTAGGCAGACTTTAGAAAACCCCTTGTAAGGGATTACTTCAAAATACTTAGGCGCTTTTCACTATCTGAAGGTAAATTGTTGACATTATAAGCGCTGCGGAGGGAGAGGCACAGATCACAGGAAAAAAACATGTTTTATGAAATATTCTCAACTTTTTCTTAATCAGTTGGCTTCGCATTGAAATTCAAAAATATCATATATCATATATTATTCTAGTCTACCAAACTAAAAGAATATGTTGATTTCAAAAATTATCACTTGCAATGTTATCAGATTTCGGGTGGATTTTATAATTCAGCTAACCTTTCACCAGTACACTTCAAAAGTTTGCTATGTTCAAAAACCTGTTGAGCATTTTTTTTATTAACAGTGTTAAATCTGACAACACTGCTTTAGCATTTTAAAATTCTGCATATTCAAAAACTCCAAAGTATTGAATTTTATCGTCCCAGCTTTGGTGGTTGGAGGTATTTA
Source organism: Cylas formicarius (assembly GCF_029955315.1). Classification (NCBI taxonomy): domain Eukaryota; kingdom Metazoa; phylum Arthropoda; class Insecta; order Coleoptera; family Brentidae; genus Cylas; species Cylas formicarius. Next base: position 9,416,159 of record NW_026844225.1, on the reverse strand, counting down.
AGGGTTCCGGTACTTTTTTCTGAAAAAGCGATGTTGCCGTAGGTCAGTAACTAATAGAAACAAAATTTTGAAATTAGGCGACCTTCCTAAATTCGGCATACGTAGTTAATTGCAACATAGGGCATTCCTTTTAAAATAACAAAGTTACGACGTGTGACGTAAAAGTGGTAAATCTGAAAACATTGCGGATAGTATTTCTGAATTATGTATGTTTTTACTCACCCGGTATAAATATGTCGGGGAGGAATCAAAATGTGCAAAAATATTTAGTATATATATCACACGCACACTTATTAAACAAATTTTTCAAAAATTGCAATAAGGCGTTTTTATTTGTACATAACTCCGATTAAAATGAGTAAAATTAAATTAAAAATTAAATTAATTAATTAAAATTAAAATGCGTCTCTGGGTTATGTATACCTTAAAGGCTGATGTTCAAAAATTAAATAAAGAAATTGTTATCTAACAAAAAAAAACTGGCAAAGTTATTCATAGGTCATGCAAGATTATTGTTCTTGGTTCATTGTGATATAAGAAAAAGATATTTATTTATATTATAAAAAAAAGATAAGTAAATCCATGGCATACGGATGGTAGATTTTAGCGGCTCACTTAAGCCTTTTATTATTTTTTGTGGCTTTTAACCATCAAGTCGATTTTTTTTTCGACTGACTTTAACTAAATTTAGCCAAATTTTGGCGAAGCTTCTGGCCGTCGTGCCCCCACTCCTCCCTATTTATAATTCTATATATAATAATTGTAATTATTTATTATTTTTCTATCGTTTGAAACATTTGTTATTGGCATTTCTAAGATTTTCGAAAGCTCTGACTTAAGGCTAAATCCGTAGAATTATCCAAAAAATAACACTTTCCTTAAATTAATTATGAATGGGTTATAATAATATAGAATAGCTTTTTTTAGAATTTTTAAGTGGTCCATTTTACCGCTGCGCTAAAAATGTACAAAAAACCGGAATTTATCATTATAATAACAGAAAAAACAATTTGGTTAATTTTTGAGGTGTTACTGTACTAGTTTTAACCAAATTACCAAATTATATAAAACACCAGTACTTTAATTACATATATTTGTATTGTTCCTTGATTCTGGTGTTTAAAGTAAAGCCTATTTAAAAGAAAAATGTTATATGAAAAATGTATATGTTTAGCCAGGGCACACAAGTAAATCTCATTTTAGGTCGGTCAGTTAAAGCGCCCCCTAACGGTCAAACAAATGTTTCGCGTTGATTTTATAAATCCGCTTAACTAATTTACGTCCATTATTGACGTTTGATTTGAAACTGTAGCGCTTCTAATGACCGTGTCGATATTTATTTTAGCTGTTGTTTTTTCCGTTCGTCGTTGTTTTCTTTTTTTTAACGTAAATTTGCCAACTCGTAAAATTGAAACGAGCGCGTCGAGTGTGTATTTTTTTTTGACGAATGCAAATTCTTTCCGGTCTATTTATAAGGGCTTTTCGATGATGACGCGGTACGCCAAATTAATGAGCAAAAAAAAAGATCGATCACTTTAGTTTTACGTTTACGAAATTCGACGAAAATTAAATCCCGTCTGTCTCGACGACGCCGCCATTGATCCGCTAAGAAAACAATAGTTACGTAACGCGAAAACGGTGGCAGGCGAAGCAAAAAAAATAAATAGAAAGCTTCCTTTTCTAAAGTCGCAACGAGAGAAAGACAGAGAGAGAGTTACTTCTATTAAATCTTCCCGATTAAGCCGCATCCACACGTTGCCGCGATGCGGCGAATACCTTCGAACCATTCGTCAAATCGTCTGGGCGAATACCACGGCGGAAACGCCCTCAAAGAGTCCTGCGTATATTATTTGAGATTGTATACTCAAGAGTTTTTTGAGTTATTTCACAAATATCAGTTTATACATATAGAAAAGTCACGTATATGTGTTTTACGTACTGTATTGTTAAGTAAATGACCGCCAGAGGGCGTAAATGCCATCTTGAATTTTGAAACCCGTTTTCTGCCCAATTTTCTTATATTAATGATACTTAGAGTGAACATTGTTTTAAAGTTCAAAATCAAGTTTTTTTGTATTATATGCTTCTTACTCTATCTGCAGATCTCAATCTGCGATTGAGTCACCAGATGGCGCTTTCTTAAGGGCAAGAAAAATAATTTTCTGAAATTTTTTTTTAATGAAACGATATATTTTTTTTACGTCATTAGATAGTCAAACAAGAGCCCCACAATCAAGTGAAACCCGCATCTGAATATCTTTATCCCAACCTAACGCAAAGCTTATAAATTAATAACTATCCGAACATTACGGAACCCAAACATTGATAACTAATAAAACACAAGAAAAGTACAAATAGGAATAAAAGAATTTAAAACTCAACTGAAATAAAAGTTCGTTGTTTATCTTAGTATATATTAGTTCAAAAAAAATTTTTTCAAAAAAACAGTAAAATTTGGTTTTGACACGGGAATTAATGAGAATCTCAGCAATGCTGATGTCACACTAACACACCTATCCAAGGTCGAAGTAAGAGTTTATCTCTGCGTACCGCACAACAAATACATGGGAAAAGCCCACACGCTTCGGCAAATGGCCACCATGCACGTATCGTGTAGAACCGACTTTATCGCTTGTTCTTAGGCTACCAGCAGGCGTAAGTAAAATGTGAAATTGTCGTGGGCAGCGGCGAAGTCTGTGTGCCACACCTTTCGATCATTTTAAATATAAACCGTACAGGATGTTCGCTGGATGTTCTCTCCTTCGCACTTTGTTTATCACAGAACGTCTTTTTATTAACTCGGTGGCAGTTATTTATTTGAAATGGCAGATGTCTGTTTTAACAAAAAAAAAGGAAACGCTGCTTATTAACGTTACGTTCGTGCCATTAGATTTTACCGTTCTTTATTGAACAATAATCTAATCCGCGCGGTTGTAATTGCATATTTTTATTTAATTAACGGTATATTTCGATTGTACGCTCATTGCCGTTGATTTAATTTCGTATTTCCTTTGCGCTGTATTGATTTATTGCGTTGAATCGTATTTAACTCGTGTTTATAAACGTTTTCGCTAATAGCTTTGTTCTGAAAAAATAGCCGATTACGGTTAAGTTAATACAATGGTATTTTAACACCTAAACATATTACACGAAATCAGAAATTCTTAAAATCGAAAGATTTTTTATAAAATCAACCGATCTTAAAGTAAAAAATGAGTTGTTTATTCTTAAAATTCCCGATTTTAGTTATATTTTTAGAAATTTTGTTTTATTTTTTTTCGAAAATACAATAAGCCAGTGAATGGTCAGATATATTCATAACCCGTGCTCAACTTTTTTCATTTTAGAGGTTATAATGACACCAACCAGTGTTGAATAGTCTCAGAAAATATTTCACTACATTGAATTATTGTATCCAGGATATCTAAAATGCTCCCCAATCGTATTGATAAAATTTAAACGATTTCCTTTATTTAGACCTGTATCTCTTCTAAGGCTTCCGCAGAGTTAGAACAAACTATATTGTATTTAAAATTATTCCTACTATGTCCCAGCAACTCATATTATATCATATTGATTCTGTTCAACTAGTTCAACCTTTAGGAAGGCCACTCTAATATTATGCATGTTGTCGCAACCAAGAACAAGAAAATTATATATAATATCTAGGTATTTAAATTAATTACAATTGGAAATAGAATGGATACTCTAATTTATGATCGTAGTACCGGAAATGTTGACATCTTTTTCAGTCCACAACCAAATTTTGTAAAAATTTTGCCTCCTATTCCAGCTTTTCTTTGGCTAGACTAGAAGCAATGGTTCCTGTCTTTCTTTTGTTAGATCTTCAGTTATAACGATTTTACTATTCTTCACTTTCTTCTTGCTGTGATTGGCCATATTTCGTTGATGCATACTATCGAAATTAATACTATTTTTGTTCGAAATTTTATAAAGATTTATCGCAGATTTATCCATTTGGTTAGTTTTGAGATCTTCACGGTCAGTTTGTCAACCAACTTATTAAAACAGTTTTTATCGTCAACAAGGTTATTTGAAATTTTTTTGCGTATATCATATATCAAAAAATCTGTGTCTGTTATTGATGCTCAATGTCATTCTGCGCGTATTTTGGCTTTTTTAAAATTAGCTGCTTTTTGAGCAATAATTGTGTCAAAAGTACCGCGCAAAGCCCGCCTAATACGAAAAAATATTTCAAATTTCACTTTGCTACCCGATTGTCGCCTTGTATTTTTTACCCCTGATCTCGCAACTTTTATGAGATGCAAAAAACTATCCATTCCACCGTTTGGAAAACTGAACGCGACCTTGCAAAAGCCGTTGTAATGTTAACATTGTTATTATCGACGTGAATTTTAAAAACCGCCGAGTGGTGATTCATTTTGCCCTCGGAAAGTACTGTAAAACGACGAACGAGTTTATGCATTTAACAGGTGTTATTTACAGCGGTGGAAATTTGAAACGGAATAAATGTACTTCAGCGAACGCAAAGAAAGCAAACGCCACGCCAGCAGCAGCCAACGTTGGAACGGAATTTGTTTATCACGTCACATTATACTCTTATTTTTTATTTCTCTGCGCCAAGCGAAGTAAAACTGTTGCTATCTGTTGGGCCACCGAGTAATCTACACTAATCTAAATTCTAAAATATCTCGATTATTAAAATTATTATTAAACATTATTTCTAACACCGTTTCATCATTTTTGACTGCGTAGACAACCAGATACTTTCGAACGTGATATTGGGAAAATTGTTTCGAGATATAAAAGGGCCCAACAGTAATGAGCTGCCCTGTATATCCAGTAGCGTAGCTACGCACTTTTGATTTTCATAGAATTTCGAAGCTAAAATTAAATATTTAAGCCGGTTATTTTGTGAGTCGAAATAAAAAATAATATACAAATAAAGTGTGTTAAGACATATTGAAAATTCAGCGAGCCACTGTCGTGGGAAAACCTAAGAAAATCGGATCATATAACGAATATCGAAGGACTTATCATTTGGGTTGTTTTGTGCATGGTTTAGAAAAAAAAAAGCTATTTTCCTACTTTAGAAAGTCTTAAAAATAACGTTTTAATATTAAGATGAACTTGTTTATTTCTTTAATTTCCATTAACATGTTTAAGTTTATTAACATATTTATTATACTAGGAGTAGCAGGCGATAATATGTCTACCCATATAATTCAACTTCATTGGCATCTAGAAGATTAGGCGCTATCTACGTAAAATAGGTTTAGAGTTTAATAGTAATACGTTTATCAACCACACTGTCGGTTTTTTTTGCAATTTGTATAAGAACGGTCGAATAAAAATGTTTACATACAACAACAATTATTGACCACGTAATCAAAGGATGTGTAAACAAACTATTTAAAGGTTGTAAAAATTTTTTCAAGAGATATTGCTTTAATCTTATTTTAAAAGTTGTCAAACAGTCACATTTAAAAAAAAATCTTTGTTTTCCTGTCTGGTGTTATTTTGAATAAAGTTATTTTTGTTTTTAATTACAAAGAACTTGGTATTATTATTGTCATTATTTTATTTTGATTTTCTCACGCAGTTAGCCACTTATTTGACACGAAAAAAATCTAGTTGCTTTTGATAAACGGTTTAAAAAAAAAATTATAAAATTCGGTTTAAATCTATTTAGCCTTTCTGCTTCTGTGCACTTTTATTAGTATTTTGTCCCAAATAACCGTCTTAAAAGTGATTTTTGCTATTTACCTAGTATTATTTGTTAAAAAAATTAACATTCCAAAAATTCATATCATGGTTTTATTTATATATATAACTCCTAGGTTCTAGACATGCAGAGTTTGAGTTTTAATCCCACCGATAATCACGGACGTGTGTGTGAATTTAAATGTGTTTGTCAGACATTTGTTTATCAAATAAATAAGAATCGTGCTGGCAAATTGCCTTAGTAGCTCCGCTAAAAATTGAGAGAATGAATGAACGGTTAGCTGAACATACAGTTGGGGAACTGATATATTGATGTTTTCCATGTAAACCACTCGCCTTTAATTGCAAACACTTTCACTGATTTGTCGCCAATTTTCCTTCGATAATTTATCTTTTTTTCACCGTTCGTACCGATGAGGGTTTTTTTCCCAGACTTTTTCATCGGTTCAAAAAACTTCAAACGAAAGCGAGCTATATACAATAATCTGGAAAATTGCGATCTCTTCTTAAGAAGTGAAGTTTGCCATTATGAAATACAAAAAAAGTTAAATGGGAAAAAAATCTTAAAAACTAACTTTGCTTTGGAAGTCTTATTTAAATTCTCCGCTTTTCCCTCGTTTTTTCGAAGCTGCAAAGTAGTTTTCTTTGTAACAATTTTATGTCGGCGCGGCTTAAAACGTATTTAATAAATGAAGTTTTGTTTTTCGTTTCGACGCCCGATTTCATTTTTTTAATGTTTTATTTTCTACCGACCTACGACCCGTTAATTCAGAATTCGCCACTAAAACCCAAGTAACGACAAGTCCATTTTCACTCTTTCTAGACAGGCCGGTACGTTTGAACTGACATAGGCATCCATGGACATCCCCTTATAACATATAATAACATGTATATCGAAGTATAGGTCAGACATACGAATTAGTTTAAATGTACTGTCCTGTCTGGCACTGGCGACTCGATACCTACTTAAGTAACACTAATTTCATCATCGTGATCTCTAACGTTGGATCGATGCTAGTAGATATAACATCGCTCAGGCCAGACAGGTTGGTACATTTGAACTACTCCGTATGCCTAACATATACTTCTATATATATATATATATATATATATATATATATATATATATATATATATATATATATATATATATATATATATATATATATATATATATATATATATATATATATATATATATATATATATATATATATATATATATATATATATATATATATATATATATGTAATTATACTTACCATACATGCAGACATAGGAAAGGTATATGGAGAAATAGGGGTGGGCCCACCTCAAAAATTAACCAAAATTTTTTTTTTTCGTTTTTTCTTCTAATAATGATAAATTCTGGTTATTTGTACACTTTTGGCCGTTTGCGTAGTACCAGGATTAAAATGGACCGCTAAAAAAAGCTATTCTATACTATTATAACCGAATCATAATTAATTTATAGAAAGGGTTATTTTTTGGATTGGATTGGATTGGATTTAGCTTAAATCCAGAGCTTTCGAAAATGATATAAATACGAATAACAAATTTTTTTAATCGATAGAAAAATAGTTACTTTAATAATTTTTAATAAATAGTTATAATTGTTATATATTACATTATAAATAGGGGAGAGATTGGGCATTACGGCCCGAAGATTCGCCAAAATTTGGGTATATTTTGACTTAATGGTTAAAAGCCACAAAAAATAATAAAAAAACTTAAGTGGGCCATGTCCCACCCTCCCCCAGTGAGGTATAGGAGAGGTATATAAAAGGTATATAAATGGAAATATACGAAAGTATATCACATACAATCATTTTGACTGCTATTACATAGAATATAGTCAAAGATAACCACCGTTAACCTGAATATAATTGTTTACTGTCTTTGAAATGTTTAAATAATTAATTTGTTCCTGGAGTGTACTAACGCACTTTTTTAAACCCCCAAATAAATCCATTTTTGTATTTTCCGATTGAACGAATAAAAAAAAAGTAATCCGCTCAACGTGACCGGTCCGAAAATTAAAAATTATTCGCAAAATCCTCTACGTTGTGTAATTATTTGCTCGATTCTTTTGCCTCCCAGGTGGAAAAAGGGACTAATATAACGGAAACTGTTTTAATTATACACCGAAAACGGGAAATCTAATGCAGCTATAAAGGCAGTTTCAAATAAACGCCAATTTCGACCGTTTTTAATATCACCCCTTTTGATACGATCGAAAAATAAATATAATTTCGCGATTTGCTTTGCCATAATTAACTGCGGTACTTTGAGCATTGTAAACATAATATTAAGCATACCGTTGGTTTCTTTTTTTTAATCGTTTTTAAACCTACCTTAAAAACAGATTTCTCCTTTATAGAAACTGCAAACGATTGGGGAGGACTTCTGCGGCCTGGATGTGAACACACCTTTAGGAGGCGAGCAGCCTGTTGTTACTGTCCCGGTTCTCCTGTTCAACACGAGACTGACGGCTGTCGTCGCGACGTCAACTGGCGATTTTACCGTGGTATTTATTGGGACGTCTACCGGTCATCTGAAAAAGGTAGGAACTGCTTTTTTATAAACATCAGAATTCATTAAATCCAGCAACTATTGTTGTTAATAGAATAATTATAATAACACCTGGGAGATTTTAATGCGGACTTTTTAAATCCAAACGATCCAGTCGCTTCCTGTCTAGAATCATTTAATTTATTTCAAATCATTTTTCATCGATTTTTATTTCTTGTAAAGAGTTGGTGCCTTCTACTAGTGTGATAGACACGAATCACGTGTCTGAGTGAAGTCTTTCGAAAATTTTGATCAACCAAAGTTTGGTACCGATTTGGCTCAGCTTGCTTGGTATTTACTGATGTATTTAACAAGTTCGTTTTATCACTCGTCACGCCCCAATAAAATAAATAAAAGTTAGAAAACCCAAAGCTCCCTGATTAACATAATTCGAAATTAATCATGAAAGAGGGCGACAGATATAAAAACTTTTTATAAAACTTCTGGATTCCTCCTGCGTCGGTTTTTGCTGAGTCGAACTTGCTGGCGTTTCGCTGCTGACGCATGCTGTTGGCTTCTTCAGAGCTTGACTGACACTAGTTTCTATGATCGACTCGGCAAAAACCGACGCACGGGGAATCCAGAAATTTTATAAAACGTATTACAGTAGCCTGTGGAAGTGAAATTCCGTAACTTTGCCTTTACATGTCTTAGTAAAGAAAAAAAGGCTTATATTGATTTATTAATGGCCCACAAAACGATTCCTAAAAGCTGTGGTATTCATTAAGTGGTTTTAATATAAAAGACAATAAATCGAAATTCCTATACACTTGTATGATCCTCAAGAGATTAATACCTACTTTTCAAGCTTCCTCCAAACTATGTCTAATAACTACAAAAATCAAATAGAATTTTTTGACTCGAACTCTTTTAGTTTTGCTATGTCTAACCCTGAAGAAGTAGGTTGTGTTTTGCATTCTAATTATCACGGCGTAGACGATATTTCTGCTGCAAAGGCTAAAAAAATGTAGCCCTATTATGGATCCCCTACATTACAAATATAATTTTCTAATGTGCGTGTTATCAGTATCCTTCCTGCAATTTCTCAAATTTTGGGAAAATTTTTATATAAGTAAAAATTCAGAATAGCTGTTGTAGGCTTGCTTGCAAATGTCGTATATATATATATATATATATATATATATATATATATATATATATATATATATATATATATATATATATATATATATATATATATATATATATATATATATATATATATATATGATCATGTGTCCGAAAAAATAAAAGAATTTGGTTTGCTAAAAATGGAAACGCGTAGGACTCTCCATTTGTTAAATTTTCCTCATCGGGTTATTTGCCCTCAAAGGCAAGTTTCAGAGCCGTTCACGTTGTAATTTAAGAAATGATACTCTGTTTTCTATTCCTAAATATCAACTTCCCTGTTTAGGAGAGGCTGCATCTGTAATGCAAATACGTTGTACAATTCGCTTCCAGAAAATTAAAAAAAAAAACTTTCTTTAAAGAAGTTTAAAATAGAATTTAACAAGAAGCAACTTCCTTTGTAAAAATATTAAACGATGTATTCCTAATTTAGAGCAATAATATGTGTGTCTGTACATTTAGATCACCTTCTATTTTTTGTCTGTTATTTTCGATTCCGTCTATTTCTTTTCCTCTTGCTTCTAATGGCTAAGTAAGTTTTAAGCTAGACTTCGCTACATTGAAGCACTTTTATTATTTATGAAATGTAATTTTGAAAAAAAATGTAATTAATGAAAGACGTTTTATTATTATTATTATTATAATTCGCACTTTGTTAACTTAATATCAGTTTATTTATAGCTATGTTGGCTTAGGAGACCCTTTAGGCAATTTTGGAAATATTTAAGTATCATGCATAAGGTTAAGGTGAACTAAAAATCATCTGGTCGTTATGTTACAAACTGAAACACACTTTTCGTTCTATTTCGTATTCGAAACTTTTTTATATCGTCTAAAGAATAGAATATAATGAGAAAACAAAATTTTAAAATTTTTTACACAACACGTTCTCAGTTTGGGCAAAAGACCGGTATTTACATATTCTCAAACAAATCTTTATTTAACTTTGAGTAAGTTACAGAGTTGGTATACACATATAAATAGATTACTAATCTACTTGTATACTAGGAGTATATTCTCATCTAATAGTGATGCACTGGATTAGATAAAATTATTGATACATCAGATTTTTGTTCATTGTTTAGTACTTTGAATATTAATATATAGTATTCGATACAAATTTATTATAGATAGTATTTACATACTCGTTCCAACTAATTTCATCTACACTTACCCTAAATATCTAACATTATTTACTTGCTGTGTATTATTAATTTTTATCTTTCATCATAAATATTTTTTTATTTATATTAATGATTAATTTACTACTATACAACAAATATACATATTTCCTGAGGTCATTGTTGACCTCGTCACATAGAGTTCGTCTGCACTTGTATAGGCTAAAGCAGTATCATTTGCGAAGGGAAAATAGCGTGCTTTAAGATTGGCAACTTTTAAATTTTAGAAGTTTTTAAAGTTTTACAGTACGACAGCGGCCCCAAAGACTGAACTGAAGCTCCAGTAATTCCAAATTTTTCCCATTTATTTAATAAAATATCAAAACCAACCATGTCTAAAGCTTGACTCAGAACTATGAACACTACACTAGCTCACTTTTTGCCTTTGCAAAAAAAAACAAATCTAGTGCTGAGATTGAAGAGATCTGTGTTTCATTTTCTTTTAATTCAGTACTAGAGTAGCGACAGTGAACTTCTAGGTAATCTTTAGTTTTCTTTTTAATAGGTATGTCATCCAAGAATCTAATGTTGAAGCTTAGAAGAGTAAATAATTCAAAATGAAGATGTTTTCGTTTTAGTCAATTATTGCCAAATTTTTAGTAATATACGCACGATATACGCAGCTGTTGATGCAACAAAATAAAGGGAACTGCACAATAAAAATGCTAATGCTTTGCCAATTAACTACTGTGTAATTTTACACAAAAAATTCGTCAGTTACATTAAGAAAATATCCAAATGATTGAATCCATTTGGCGGATCAAATCTCAATAAATGTCCTTTTTGATTCTAGAGTACTTTACTTACTGAACTGCATCCTCCATTTTTGAATTTTTTATATTTTAAAATAACCACACATCGATTTCCACTTACCTAAACCAAAGTTTACAGAAGACTTACACTCAAAACCGTATAATTATTATATTTTCATTAAATTATACGTAAAATAACAACGCAACTAACGCAAAACTGAAATGAAAGACCACCGTTCTTCGAACAATCTAATTAGAAAGCCATTACCGGGCGTATAACGAGGGTTCAAAACTGTATGTCCGGGACTCTCAAAAATACGCGGCGTATGGAAAATTCGACAAAATGAAAATGGAATTTGAATTTGACACGTGATTGACTTGACAGGGTGCCTATAAAACACTTTTTAGAATTTTATTTTGGATTATTGACCATAGTATTGTCGTTTAAAAAAAAATGACGCTGTTATTCCTACTACGCGAGGTCCCGCGAATTTGCAACGAACAAAGCCTTGTCGCATCGTACCAATCATATCCACTTGGTCGTTTTTATTTCCACGATTATTCGGTTTGTTTCTGTTCCTACTTGGCAACGGTATACTTATAATTAAAATGACAAGATACAAGATTATTAACTACGTTTTACAATAAAGCAATTGTAGCAATTAAAAAAAAGTACAATATAAATTAAATAAGTACAAAAAAACAAGTAAGAACACAAGCGGCGTAAAAAAAGAATACCACGTAAGATTACCAAGTAATTTTATTCTCCAAAGAAATGAGATTTTATGAATAGTAGTTATGCTCAAAATATTATATAAGTCCTAACATAGGAATGTAGTAATATTTGCATGATTTTTGAGAATTTAGACCAAACCTCTTAAACTATAGTTCACAATGATCCCGCACTGTAAAGATTGTAGAAGACAACGAAGAGTTGCTCCGAAAAAATGCACCGTAGCTCACATGAGGGTGAAATGATACACTATGTCGCAAAACAAAAAGACCTGAACTAAGTTTGCTTTTTAATTTTTTTATCTCTTCTGACTTATATATATATATATATATATATATATATATATATATATATATATATATATATATATATATATATATATATATATATATATATATATATATATATATTTTTACGTATTGATTCACGGATGCAAAAATGTGATGACACTATATTCCGGGATATCATCCGTTCGCTTGTTGAACTCCGACTGGAATCCTGCATCCAACTGGAATTCTGCAGACGTTTCGCCAAAATCTCATTTGGCATCTTCAATGCTCGCGCTCCGGATTCCTGATTTTAGGACTAGGATTATACGAGAGGCCATCGAGATAGAAAAGTCCAGACACCTGAATACGAGAGACGACGCTCTGCATTTATCCAATACGTGGAGAACGATAATCAAACAGCAGTACGATACGCAGCAGCCAACGCAGCAACTACGATCGGGCGAAATTAACAACGCGACAATTCGGGGGGAGGAGCCACCTCCCCTCCCGCACAAGCAGCACCGTTACCATCTCCGGCGCAGGGTATAAATACCGCACGCACCGCCCAGTGTTCGAAGTGTTTTCGGAGCGCGACATCACGTATATGTTTTTTTTGTTCAGAAAATTGTAGCGAGCGAACCGCGTATATACTAGCAAAAGGGAGCTCGAAAACCATCGGCACCATCAAAATCCTCATCCCGGATTGGGGTGAAATCAGTTACGGCTCGGCTGAAGGGTGGGATGTGCTGTTCAAACGTCTCACATATCTTCCGACGTCACGCGGAGTCGACTAATTATCGAAGTATCAATCGTTTCCAGTCGAGATCTTCCTTGATCGATCGTGTCGCTCGCACACTCCCCGCCAAACGGTTGATCAAAACCCGCAAGGCTTAAACAAAGGGATTTGTACAATTTGTTTTCGCTTTCCAAAGGGTGTTTTGCCTTCCTAAGCCGTGCTGCGTGGTGCGGTATGTCGGATTTGAATATTTTACTTTGAATTGGTTCGCTTAAGACCCTCCGCCATTGTCGAACGATTTTTTTTTAATTGCAAAAGTGCCAACCAATTAAATCTGACCGTATTGACCCCGCGCACGCCTACGCCCATGCCGAATAGCAAAATTAAGAATCGAGGATGGGAATTTTAATAACGCACTACAGCATTTTACGATAGGTTGTTTAGAATAATAGTATAAAAGCTAAACATTAACAATATAGTTTCTTTTTATTCTTCAACCTTGCCATATCTCCGCTCCTATTATACAGAGCAAAGGTGATATGGGGAAAGTTTTGGAGGAACCTTAGGGCATTTGAAGACAGGCTTCAGATTCCAGATCGGTGTGAGCTGAGCTGCTAACTTAACCGAGCATATAAAATAAAAATCCATTAATCAACTTTCAATAAGGCAAATTTTACTACAAATATTATAAATAAATAAGTAAATGAGCTAACAGTAACAATAACAATAGATTAACAATAACAATAAACGCGAGAAAAAGGTAATACTGTTGAAGTAGGCAATAACAAAAATTAAAATAGTAGAAGTATTTTTTATGAAACTTCTGGATTCTTCCTGTGCCGGTTTTTGTTGACTCGAACTTACTAACGTTTCGTCAATCATCCTGTTGATGACTGATTCCCATATTGGTGACAGGTAGAGACCTGAGTCGCGGTTAAGATTGTTAGGTTGCTTATAGATTTCTACAGACTCTCGGATTTTTCGTTGGTAGAAGAACATGCAAAAAATTTTGTTTTATCGAATAAAATTTTATGTCCGGTTTCGTGATTGTGTTCGGCAACTGCTGATGAGATTATGTGTCTTAGAGAGAAGAGCAATGTGCACAAACGCCTTGCAGATCATCGATAAAAATAGTGTCATGCCGTTGATTTATTTATGACAATATTGTCGAAGAGTTATGTAATCTGAAACTACGGCTTCAAAGATTGTTGCGAACAAGCATATTTTTTAAAGCATAAAGTCTAATAGACACGCACGAATAAGAATATAACATAGGAAATATAAGCAGTGTGGAAAAGTTAGACAAAAGCGTAAATCTAATTCTCCTCGAAGGCTTACGACCAAAGCGTTTCTGCTAAACAGTAGTTTTATTAAGAACGTTCAATTGTGAACAATCTATACAAACATTTCAGAAAAAAAAGGAATACGTCTTAAAATAATTAAAAAAAAAACGCACTATATATGGTCTTCTACAAAACTCAATCGTAATATGATCATGTGCGTATGGCCTAAGAAAATATTATTTTCTTAAGCCATACGCACGCCAAACGAAAATTACCTAAAAACTTGGTACTCTGAAGTCTAAATAAATTATTAACTAACCAAAGTTCTTTATAATGTTTAAAACGTATAACAATGCTTGCGCATTCGTTTTTTATTGCAATTAATACGTCTATGGTCTATGCAAGTAACTAATCTGTTTTTAATATTCAAAACCCACGATGGCGATTTGCCAATCTGCGTGTTCAATGTCATAGCAACAAAGTAACTGATGGTAAAATTATTTTTAAGGACAATTTTATTTTTATTACTGTTAGTAGGCGTATGCTAATTTAAAAATATCCGTTTTGAGACAAAACCACTCATCCGAGAAAGGATTTTATAGAAACATCTAGTTTTACCAACGACGTTTACGACGCTTGCATTATTTGTTATTGGTAGCTAATACTACAAAAAAAGTCATTTTACGATTCTCGTGACTTTTTATGTGATTTACATTTAAAAAAATATACATCAGCAACGTAAAAGACGTATATGATGATAAAACTATTATATTATGCTAAGAATAACACATTATGTATTTTAATTCCTAGAGACTTTGTTTTTATTTTTAAACTTTTTGAAAAACTAAAAGTGTAGGGACTGTTAAAAATTACATGCTTGAAAATATAAATTGATAAAATGGTAATTAGGCTAAAACTTATAAAAAATTCGGTACACATTATTATTATATTAATATTGGTGACTAAGCAAAACATCATGTCAATATTGAAAGAATTAACTTATTTTATTAATAGAAAGTATTTTATATAACCGTCGTTGTTTTAAAATCCATCCAAATACTTAGACCCAGAAAGGGTAAAATGACACTAACTGTTTAATTTCGTTTTTTTTTCTGTAAAATTATATGAAAAAAGCGTAACACTGAGGATCGAAGCCGAACGTATCTGTAAAATAATGTTTTTAACCGGCGAATATGAACAAAAAAACAAACGCTAAAATACACATGACGTTTCGGCATTCATTTTGATCCATTTCCTCGACATTTCCATAGCCGTGCAAATATTTATCTCCGTGTCCCCAAATTTGCGTTCTTCTCTTTGCATAAATGTAGGGTTTTATTCATACCGTTGGACGACATAAACAAAGTTTGTGTGTTCATAACGTCTATTCTAATCTACTTAACACTTGTTAACGCATGATTGATGCACAGACAAAACACATGCGAACTAAAGTACCACAGAGATTTACGAAGCAACCCATTATTTTACCCGATCAGAGATGATGTTCGATTCATTGTTTTTTTTTCAGGAACTCTCCAGCGAGCGAAGGTTTATTTACTATTTTAAAATGTATTGCACTATAACAAAAAAGTGGATCTCAACTAAAATGGTTTCGGACATAATAACTGCAAAAATAAAATAACTAGTGTCTTTATTCTACAAAATAGACCAAAATAATATGGTGTACAGGGTGGCCGGTTTAAAAGGGGCATATTATAAAAAAAATATTAATACAAAAGTTGTTTCCAGTAAAATGATCTTTCATTTTTTTGCATTATTTCAATTGTCACTCAATTATATACAGGATGATCAAATAAGGTTATATATTTTTTAAATCGAACTCCCTATATTTTATTACATTTTTAGATATCTCTTTAAAAGACAAATCCAATGATATATCTAAACGTCTATATATGGTTCTCTAATGCACCGTTATTAGCGAACATCTTCGGGATTCAGGTTATGTTGGAAAGGTTTTTGTTACATTCCATATTACCTTTTAAAACATTTTTCTATGAGAGTTCTAAAAAACGTTTGATTACAACAGATGTTTCCAGTAAAATGATCTGTTTTTTTTTTGTATTACTTCATTCTATGAGTGTTAGAAAACAAAGTTTGAATACAAAAGTTGTTTCCAGTAAAATGATCTTCCATTTTTTTGAATTATTTCAATTGTCACTCAATTACGTACAGGGTGATCAAATAAAGTTATATGTTTTTTAAATGGAACTCCCTAAATTTTATTACTTTTTTCGGTACCCCTTTAAAAGAAAAATCCAATGACATATATAAATATCTGTATATTGTTCTCTAATGTACCGTTATTAGCCAAGATCTTCGGGATTCAGGTTATGTTTATTTTCATTTACCTGTGTAATTTTTTTTACAAAATAATACTTTTTCTCAGACAATATTCAAAATTAAAATGTTAAATCAAACACCCTGTATCTTTTCGGATGGCGATGCACCGTTTTGAATTTTATTCAGAGAGGAATTAACCTTAATTCTGAAAGCTTTTAAAATATTTTTTATACTACCTCCAAATGATTTATGGCGTTTCATATATAATTGGTCGCATTTAATTGGTTAATTGCATCCCGAATTTGTTGTAACGCGAAAACTTCTATGGGCTTATTTTTGTATACTCTCCCTTTTTAAAAAAAAGTTCACTGGGTTTAAACCCGGGCCAGGTCATTTCGCCCGATTTATTGTCCCAAATTTACATTTAAAAATTCACTGATATCAACACTTCGCTGATCTTGTTGCCAAATTAAATTTGGATGTTCTATTTCAGGAACAGTATTCCGAATTACGAATCCATATTATTCTTTATAAATCTAAAAAACGCACTGCTGTCAAATTTTATTCATAAAATTGTTTGTCTGAAATTCACGTTTCCATTCAAGTTTATTTTAAGAGCTCCATTAATGCACATTTTTTCCATTATATAATGTTGTTGATGTTTTAAATATCGATTTATGATTAAATTAAAATGATAAAATGAGATAATATTTATTCATTTATTTGTTTTCTAATAAAGACCTTTTGCAATATTTAACGGTATTCGAAATAACCACCAATTTCATAAAAAAAAATATTAGAAACGCTTTTAGACTCAAGCCAGAAAACTAAGAAATTTAATTAATTGGGTTAATATTCCTTGGGAATTGATAAAAATCGTCATTAAATTTGAAACGGTCCATGTTCACATATATCCGTTGGATTCGGGTTTTAAAGAACTGTGCGAAAATGATAAAATATACAAGGTGTTCGATTTACGAAAACTTTCATAGGGGTATTTAAAATATTTGACCACCCTGTATGTAATTGAAATAATACAAAAAAAAGTAAACATGGCGTGTCCACAGAACCACTTCACTGGGATATATTAATTTTAGTTTTTTTATTTGTAACAATCATAAGTAATGACATATTTTGTATTTGGCAAATCCCTATTTAATGTCCGGTAGTTGATAATGCAGCCAATATGGATTTTGTGGAGCAAATTTTATTTAGAATGAGACTGATAGTTATGGCGATTCTTAGCTTTGTCATACATGTCATTACTAATAGCAGATAACTATAGTAAGAGTTAGAAGTAAAAAAATAAGTATTTTAATATTCTTTAGCTATTAACTTAGTTGTAACAACAAAATTTAACGTGGAATTTTAAAAACATTTGAAAAGTCTAATTCTAAGTATATCAAATCTTGTCCTAGATATTTTTAAATAAAAAACAAAGAGCCTCACTATGGGATAATTGTTGTCCTGTATTCTCATTAGTTTTTTGACTCCAAGAAAACCTAATAATATTCTACACCATTTTTTTTTTTTGAAAACGGCAAACATATAAAACACGATTGTGAGAAAGTGATCGAACACAATTGAGCCTTTGGCGGGCAGTAAGGTTGTTCTACGTCACTGAATTGAAAATAGAATGTAGAAAAGAATGTTTTATTCTTCCATGATCGCGTTTAAATTGGTTTTTGACTGTATTTGGCGCAGCTATTTGTTCGAGATGAGGCATCGGCGTTGTCTGTTGATCTCCATTCTTATCGAGAGACAATTTTCATTTTGTTGTGGCTTTGAAGACACATATCGCATATCACATCTTCCGCCGCCTTTATTATTGTTCGCGATCCGAGGGAAATGCTAAAAAAGTTGATTGAAACGACACATTTCCGAAATAAAGGACCAAACAAAATACATTCATATTTTTTCTCTATCTAATAACGTAATCGATTTTATCCGCAAAAAATAATTAAAGGTTACTTTCAGGGGAACGTATCTCATGTTTTTAAATAGAGTTATTCTTCAATAATCCCAACCAAAGCAGCAAGACGCTGGACGGAAAAGAAATAATACAATTTTTGCCCTGAAATTAATAATTCTTTGAATTTATTACGACTCAGGAATTCGTTTTATAGACGAGACACTGGTTTTGTTTTAGTCCTAGAACGTGGAACAATTTAAATTACTGAAAATTTCATTTCTGTTTCAATTTTAAATGAAAATACAACCTTTTATCGAAAGAAGCAAGGGTGATAATACAGGGTGTCCGGGTTCTAAGCTACCTATTTGCATGCTACTATTTTTATAGATATGCGCTGATTTCACTGAAAATTTATTTGAAGTATAAAGCAAAGTTCGTTTTTACACTGGACACCTTTTTTTTAGTTCACTTAAGTTTGTTTTGGTCTCTCCACAAAATATTTATTTGGAAAATAATTCTCTAATTCTTTTAAACGAAAAGATAAAAGTTTCGTGAGCCACAAATAGCTTATACACAAACCAAAAAAAAAATTAATAACGTTAATATTTGTACTGTATGTACATGGACATTTATAGAACATATTAAATTAGCGAAAATGTGTGTTTCAATTCATTAATTACCTTCAATTGGTTAAATATTTAAGTGTTCCCTTTTTTTAAACAGCTTTATTAAATAAAAATAACAAAACGTTTTTTTTTTTTTTCAAAGAAACTGCCCCAGGCTACTGTAATACTTTTTACAAAACTTCTGGATTCCTTCTGAATCTGTTTTTGCTGAGTCGAACTTCCAGTTTCAGTCAAGCTCTGAAGAAGCCAACAGGATGATTGGCGAAACATCAGCATGTTCGACTCAGCAAAAACCGACGCAGGAGGAATCCAGAAGTTTTGTAAAAAGTATAACAAAATGTACATTTACTACTGCTAAGTTTTACTAATTTTTGTTCTGCAATAACTTGTTTTCAGGAATATTTACAAATTTTTGGATTTTCCAATAAAAAGTGGATAAGAATTAGACTAGCGCTAATTATTGAAAAAGTAAATAAAGGCTACATATTTGTGCCACAGTATGGTTAATGGAGTTAAAAAAAAGGTATACAGAGTGACACATTTAAAAAAGTAATCCATTATTCTGTACTTCAAGATTCAGATCAGAAAAAAAACTGACTACGCCACTGCAATCAGTGTAAACGAAATGTTTCCGGTAAACAAGGTGCGTGAAATACGAAGAATAGTGAATAAGAATTTTCCAAATCCAATGTTATATCAATTACGAAGGAAGAGCTTGACAACTCTGTATATATACGGTCAATCCAAAATTGTACGAGAACGTACATACATACCAAACATCTTACGAATAAGGAAATCTTTTTACTTATATTTTTAATACAAAATAATTTTTACCACGTTTCATTTTATTTATTTTTTTTTAAATATAATTAAATATAAATTAATAATGCATATTTTCATAAGTTATTTATGGTGTACACGATATTTATCCTATAGAACGCATAAATGCTTAAATTATAAATAAACTTTTATATTTGTCACAGCGGCAAGTCGTATAACAACGCTATTTTCGATTCTGATTCTGTCGGGTGATGAATCACTACCGAATTAAAGGATTAAAAATAGAGGATTAACATTTACCGCTGCTTTCACACGAATATGATATGTGACTACTTTAAAAGGGAAAATATTTCATTTTTTACGATGCTATCACAAGAAGAACGCATTTTTTAAGAGTGGTGTAAGAGGCTACAATTAAACCATGCTTAATGGGGGTCCTGCAATGATAAACATCCCTCTCGTGAACTAAAAATATAATTCTGGATTTTCGGTAGCAAACTCCACCTTGCAGGACGTTCATGTTTCTAAGATGCAATTATATATGCAAATGGATACCGTCAACTGTAACAAGATATTATATTTTATTACATATCTAATAGAATACGACTCTGAAGCAGAAATTATGCAAATTTCAGACCACAACCGTATAACTTGCGTCTTTGGGTCTAACCATAACTTATAGCTCTATGGTACACTAAAGCGCTGTAACATTGGTTAGATTGCCAGGGTATTATTTTAAATTTAATTGAATAATAAGGAACTCAACGTTTTGATCGGAATGTCTATAGGCGAACGAGAGAGCTACTAATATACTTTTTTTTGCAGTAAAATACCTATAAATGTTTTTTTTTAGTATAAAATATAAATTTCCAAATTTACCTTCAGCAGTATTATTCTAAATTTACATGGGTAAGTAACATTGTAATTATTCCCTAGTATTTACTTATCGCGTACACAAAAACAACTATTTGTTCAATTATAAATATAAACAACGAACCCAGTACTTTATAATCAGTACGGATTTGAAAATTATTTACAATAAAATCATCACATAATTTAATTTTAATTTATTTATTTATAATGAAACCCGTTATTCAGAAATCATATAATGTTTTACCTTGAATAAATATAAGTGAAACAAAAAAAATCGCAATAAAACTTTTTTATCATAGAGACTTACATAGCAAATTGCAAAACAAAAAACTTGCAGTGACAAAATATTATTTGTGATTAAAAAAAATATAAATCAATGAATACTTCAATACCATTGACACATTCAAAAAGCAGAAACTTGCACAACATACAATACGGAAATTAACAAACTATTTCTTGCAGTTATAAGAACGTTATTGTTGAAGAAGTTATTGTTAACCAAATGCCTTTCAAAACGAAACAAAATTGTGTGTGTTATTTGTAGACATATGTTTAAAAACGGAAAAACTTCTAATTTATGTCAGTCTAATTCAGTTCACTTGTATTTTTTGCTAGGATGGTTCCCCTCGTTGCAATTTTTGCCCTTTGAGCTGATTTGACATGCTGATTCACAATAATTTTTTATCTGTAAAATATAAAAAAAGCAAAAATTAATTTGGGTTGACATTAGTTGAAAAACGATTTTTAATAAATCTTTCCTATATCCACAAAATAAAATATTTGAGTAAAAAACCTTTATAAATACATTAAAATTGTTAATATTAGCTAATTTGCTTGAAACTTAACATATCTATCTTTTTTTTTATCATTCCTTCCAATTATTCAAAATAAAAACTATGAAATCTTAAACTTTAGAAAAGGGGGTACGCATAGTCTCGTATTATTTTTTTATTTGAACGACCTTGATTGCAAACTTTGCAGACGAAACAAACATCCTAGCACCTGAAGAAAAATATCGGAGGTAATAAATAATCCAAAAAGGAATTCGACGAAATAAATTTGTGGTTAATGCAAAAAAACTTATAGTATATAGTAGTAAAACTACTTCAATATACAATCTGAATGTGGCTTGGCACCAGTAAAACCAATCAACTAGCCTTAAATTCTATTTTAAATCGTTTTTGATGTTAGTTGAAATCCTGCAATCAAAGAAACACTAATTACAAACGTTCAGGGTAATGTAGATAATTCAACAAAGAGGAGGCTTGTTAATTTTTCAAAGAAACTTCCACAGGCTACTGTAATACTTTTTACAAAACTTCTGGATTCCTCCTGAGTCGATCTTGCTGACGTTTCGCCAATCATCCTGTTGGCTTCTTCAGGGCTTGATTGAAACTAGCTCGCATATTGTTTGAGGGGGGCGGAACTAAATGAGGAGCATAAACACCGTCTCGGATATTGGTGACCTGAGTCGCGGTTAAGATTGATAGGTTGTTTATAGATTTATAGAGACTCTCGGATTTTTCGTTGGTAGAAGAACTGATTACATGCAAGAATTTTTGTTTTATCGAATAAACTTTTATGTCCGGTTTCATGAGTGTGCTCAGCAACAGCTGATGAGTTTATTTGTCTTAGTCGTAAGGCTCTTTCGTGTTCTTTGAGCCTAGTTGATATTTTTCCTGGTATCTCAAACTAAATTTGGTCTTTGACGAACCGAAGATGTTGAGAGATTTTTGGACAAGTGGTAAATCTGGTTTTGACGTTATGCTTCTTTAGAACTTTTGATATGTGGTCAGTGTTGGTCTGAATGTAAGAAAGGACAACAGTGGCAAGTGTGGAGTCGAGTTGCGTCATTCTGTTTACAAAAAACCATCGCACAAAGACTGATATGTTAATGCATTGCCACATCACCATCCGGCCCAAAAATCATCGGTTATCAACTCTCTTCTAAACCCAGAATTAAAACATCTTACATCTGTTTTTCTCTCGAATGTTTCCCACAATTTTTCACAAAATACACTTCACCACAACCTTTCAAAGACAACGAATCCAAAAGCAACCCCATACTTGTCACTGTTTTCCTTCCTTCAATACATTATCTCTAAACATTATCGATCCGTCAAAATTCCGTTTGAGATACCGGGAAAAATATCAACTAGGCTCAAAGAACATGAAAGAACCTGAGCATTACAGTAGCACTTTCTTTGAAAAAAAAAACATTGTTAGGGGTTGGCACTGCAAAATAGTAAGGGTAGGTAGGGCAGAGATCACATAATTCTTAAGCCGTGTGTTGTAGTGCATTGCCAGTTTTGTTTATGAAGTTATTATCACGCCAGCAAGAAAATGTCGATATTCTAGATAACGGGGAAAATTATTTTCTGTCCAGTTTTTCATTTTGTTTTTATGTTCTCTAACGCATTACATAAAAAAAGGTAGGAGGTATGAGGAGGGGCATACGACATTGCGATTGTGGCAAATGCATTCAGACATTATTTTTCTATTCTATTTTCATTTGAGTACTAATGGAGCCTTGGGATCAAAAAACGTCGTAAAAGTTCCCAGACACCGTTTTAGGCTACGGTAAAACATCCGAACATGCGAATACTATTTTATTTATTTCAACCATCGTGTTCGCAGTGCCCCGTTCTTTTCTTTCCTTTTAATCGAAATTACGATGCGTCCGGTCACCGGAACACTAAGGGCTCCACGTTAGGACTAGACCGCAGGCCCAGTACCCGAACGAATTGGAAAAGGGCCCTTTTTAAAATCAAATTAACATTCAATCCACGCGGAAACGCGGAAGAAGCCCCGGGTCTAGGTGGGACGGGGGTAATAGAAAGGGGGTTGTAGAGAGGATGTAATAGTCCTGGAAATACGCTACGTCTGAAATAAATATGAGTAGGTATTTAGTCTAGTATAGTGGGTGCGATTTGTGATGCCATAGACGGCAATAAAATGGCAGACAGAATAAAATAGATCGATCCGCGCTAAAAGCCGTCACTAACGAACACGATGATATTACTTGGCAGTAAGAGAGACAGAATCACTTGTACTTGGCATTTAGTAAGTTAACTAGTAATTAAATATGTAATAACAGATCAGGTTGTTCCTTAATGATATGCGAATATTTAAGGAGGTGAATCTATATGAAAAACAAAACAATAGAAACAAATCGAAAAATTAAAAAATATATATCATACCGTTTAAAATCAAAGACACGGTGTTGTCGAAACAATTGTCATGTCATAATATATAATTTCGTGAAAATCTGAACTTTTAGTTCTTATTTATTTTGATTAATAACAAGATTACTTTCGAAAAATCGTCACTAGGCGTAGCGCGAAGCAGTTTTTTGTTTTAAAAAGAATATATATATATATATATATATATATATATATATATATATATATATATATATATATATATATATATATATATATATATATATATATATATATATATATATATATATATATATATATATATATATATATATATATATTTTAAATACTTTTCGAGATTTGAGTAAGTCCTTTTTCAACAGGTGAAATGCGGGTGTCGACCTGTTAATTTTTGAATATAGCACTTAACATCTTGACCACCCTGTACAACAGGTGAAAACCTTAAATACAAAAGTTTTAGCCATTTATACCTGCTATATTGCCATGTAAAATGAACTGACATCCGAAGCACAATCTTTCAGTTATACCCAATTTTCAATAATAGGGGGACCCATTTTTCAGATTTTTTGAATTTTCAGCGCACCCTGTACATTTTTGAAAAATTTTCAGGAATAAAATTTTATCGAGCCGAAGATCCGGCGTCTTCCTGTCACGTTAACTGTTTTCAAAAAATGATTTTTTTCTTACACCCTTGCAAATGCGATTTTTATTTTTTTTTAATACGTCCCGACCCCCCAGCCCCTCCAATTTCAACAAATTCTGTCAGGGAACCAAGCTGCATAAGTGTGCCAAAAATAAAGTCGATAGCTTCAACTTTCGGATAGTTATCGTGTTTCATAGCAATATTCAAAAAACAACCGAAAATCGAAAAAAAAGATGGCCGCCATTGTGCCATCATCGCCATTTTCAAACATTTTGTGCACCTAGTGGCCTGTAAAAAAGAAGCGAAAATTGAGCCACCTACTTCAAACGGCTCGAGGGTTATTCGATTTCATCGATTTTTCGAAAGTAACAAAATTTGAGCATTCAATCTTGGTAGCTAATGTCAGCAATTTTGAAGTATTTATAAAATTTTTCTACTTGGTAGAAGTAGAAAGAAAATAATTTTTAAATTCGTTCTTTTAACCAATGTAAACCCAAATTAATTACGACGAGGGGAATCATTCCATCAAATAATAAAACATTCTTGAAGAAAAACAACTAATTTGTGTAAACTATGTTGGACAGAGTTTTCAGACAACAGTTTATTTAACAAATTATCATAATTTTTTCATGCAGATTCACCCACTTCAGATATCATTAAGGAACACTCTGACATTTAGGGCGTTGGAGTATAAGTGGAAGCAAGATGAACAATCTATTTTATTCTGTCTGGCATTTTATTGCCGACTATGCCATCACAAATCGTACCGACTATACTTTCTTTTTTTGCTATATACTGAAAAAAAAAAGTGAAAATATGGTTTATACTTACAATTTTCCAACAAGCTGTACAAAAAAAAGATTGGTGCTCTTGATCCACGGCATCGGGAAGTTTGTTTTTGGAATTTTAACAACACTGGACAGGCAAGAAACAGGCACAAATCACTTTACAAAACAAGACACACAAGAACGTTTCAAGTAGACGATATAAACTATTGAATTTTATTTAAGAAATTATTTCATTAATTTAACAAATAACCTTTAATAACCTACTGAGAGTACCCTAACATTGGATATGTTCTGTTCATAGATATAAGAAAGTAAATGGGATTATCCAAGGGTGATCATTAAATATACAATGCAACAAGATTATTACCTAAAGTTTCGGAATTTAAATTCAGGTAAAATTGTGGTCCCTAATAGAAAATAATTTTACACCAACCAGCGTGTGTTGAATCGTGTGCGAATGATGCAAAATATGTGCGAGTCTAGTGTATCTCAGGAGATGCTCCCAGTCACTATCCTATTGAGACTAAGGAAGTTAAAACAATATTTATTTGACTCTCATTGAACGTGATGCTAGCAAGCATCTTTAGAAGAAACGGCCTCATTGACGAAAATTCCAACATCAACTGTATGGAAAATTGTGAATATTCCAGTTTCAGCGACGAAAAAAAGAAGCAATGCTGACATTGTCTCGAGTGTAGATGAAAGTGATCAAGATATAATATATCCCTCCACAAAGTTGGGTAAATTATATTAAACATATAGAAAAAGCAGAACAATCGTATATCCATATTGCAAATAATATAGAACAAATAATAATTAGAACAGGCGATGATAGCGATAGTAATACTGATATGTTATGTGAATAATTTTAAGTAATTTAAGTAGGTAATAAAAATAATTTGTAATTTTATTTTACATTTAAACATAAATACATACATAAATAAATAAATATTGTTTAGTAACTTTCCTAACAAAACCCCAAATAATTAAATTCTAAGTAAAATACGGACCTGTTCGGCCATATTTCGTTTTTACAGCTTGCCCGGGTCCTTCCTTAATTCGTATCAGTTAGTCACTTTCTTATATCTATGAACAGACTTTACCCGAGCCCTCCCTGTTCTAATGTAATAACCTAATAATTAATAATTAATAACAAAATATTGCATTGCATTGATATTGCATTTTCTTCGTCTCTCACATATAAGTAGTTGCATGTATCCATTGGAATTGTTTAAAAAAGACTTAGCTTGCAAATGGGAAAACGCTTATTTAAAAACTATATTTTTTATACACGGTCACGCCACTCACTTTCATTACAAAGAGATGGACCCTGGGACCGACATCTGGTAAACAATATTAAATTAAATACTGAGAAACGCTTTCCAATAAGCTTTTATAGAACTGCTCAGAGGGCGCAAACTTCTTATTCATTAAGTCATGCCAAAGGTGTGTCGTTTGATGTACCGTTGAACTTAAGTTTCGAAGAAACGCCGTTATTAAAACTAGTGCGCTTTACTTTCGCAAATCGCGTAACTTTGAAGTCAATTCCCTCCCCCACCATAACAAGTAATTTTGTCGAGACATTTCCAATAAAATACTAGAACAAGAACCGCCATGTAAACATTAACATTGCAAAATGCGATTATCAAATATGAGAGAGAATTATAACATTACGCCGATCGCCATAAGTCAAATAATATTGCTGTTAGAATTTGGAATCAATAGTCCTGTATATTTGTTTTCCGCGTCGTGGATTCAATGACCTAATTTCATAAAACCTGGTGCCCAATCAATCGAATGTGGACATATATAACGATTTGCTCGTTAGTCGTTTTAACGAAATTATTAGCTTCGTTGGAATCGTCACAACAAACAACTTGGAACCGATTTTGCAAAACACTCGAAACGGTATACGTAGTTGTAAAACATTTCGGCTAGACAAACCGATAAAGCGAAACTAAACATTTGAATGAAAAATCCAACCACCGTAATTGTTCTTTAGAAATCGTCGGCGTATAATTACCGCTAAAATTCAAACCCACTTAATATTCCACTCGTTGGTAAACGGCGAACTGCATCAGCAAAAAATCGTTTCCCTAATACTCCTTCGATATTTTAAAATACTCAATTTGAAATTTAAATTCATCGGGTGGCCGTCATTTCGGTTATTTGATAGAACCTTTTGCACTTTTCTGAAGCTCTAAAACTTCTCGGTTTATAACGTCGAATTATGCGGGGTGCATCAAAATGTGTATGACACAAAACAAGCTCTTTGGTAAAAAAACTAAAAAGTATAAAGTTATATACAGACTACATTCTAGTTAGTTTTGACATCGAATATCCCGTTATTGTTCAGAATTGCTTCAGATTTTCTTACAATATTTGACAGTATGACAGGTTCATAATCTAATAATACAGAATAATCTTTGAGATACTTTTCAAAACATCAAAAACCAATCAGCCATCTTATTTGTCTAAGAACCTTGTACCTTGTAGGGAGCTAAATAGTGCTAATACAAGAAAAAAACAGTTGCTACTTTTACCTCGACATTTACTTAATTACGAAAAACGTTTAAAAATATTTATTTTTGATAACGAACCTTGCTAATATTTCGTTCGCTTCCTCAGAGCTGAACTGAAACTGGCTCTTATTTTACTCTATTCCTGCTTATATATTGCCTGAGGTGGGCGGAGCTAAAGGAGGGGCATGAACATTGTCTCGGATAATTATTTGTGTTCGACAACTGATGATGGGTATATTTGTCGTAGCCTTAAGGCTCTTTCATGTTCTTTGAGCCTAGTTGATATTTTTCTTGGTATCTCAAACTAAATTTGGTCTTTGGCGGATCGAAGATGTTGAGAGAATTTTGGACAAATATTAAATCTGGTCTTAACATCTTATTTCTTGAGAACTTTGAATATGTGGTCAGTGATGTTTTGAATGTAAGGAAGGGCAACAGTTGCAAGTATGGGGTTGGGTTTGCATTCGTTGTTTTTGAAAGATTGTTGTTAAATCTATTTGGTGATGAATCCCTAAATATCTCTAATGTAGAAAATACTAGAGAGAAAAATAGATGTAAGGTGTTTTAATTTAGGGTGCAGTGATTCTGGTTAAGACGGATGATATGAAAATGCATTGAGGTATGGGTCTGTGTGCGTAGGTTTTTTGTCAACAGAACGACCCAAAGTGGATGGATTCTTGACCATAGGACCAAATAACAAAGAAACCCATAGTTTACCGTTATAAGAAAAACATGTTCCAGACATGCATTTTTCAAGTAAAATAAGAAAGTTGGCTTCCATATTATTTTAATATATCTGAAATAATGTTGAGAGTTTCAGTAGTAGGAACTTTAGTAAAGAGGGACTCAATTTTGAAATAAAATATCGTTTCGATCATATAGTTTTTAATTGTTCAGTGAAATGAAAGGAATTTAGAACGAAACTATCAGTTTTCCCTGTAAAGGGTTTTAATTTAGAAGCTAGATATTAGTGCTGACAAAAGGTCGAAGGGGTAATCCTGGATTGTTTTTCATGAGGGGTGACAGAATTTTTCACGGATACTGATAGAGAAGAAACCTTTATAACAGATTAAGG
The DNA here is from genome assembly GCF_029955315.1 of Cylas formicarius. Classification (NCBI taxonomy): domain Eukaryota; kingdom Metazoa; phylum Arthropoda; class Insecta; order Coleoptera; family Brentidae; genus Cylas; species Cylas formicarius. Next base: position 9,387,097 of record NW_026844225.1, on the reverse strand, counting down.
GTCGCGTTCCATATGAGGTAAGCTGCCGATAAGTAAGAATATCTTGATTTTTTTGCTGATGGTCAGTGGCGTTCATGACCACCATAGGTAGCATTTCCTTTATCTGCTTTTTGAATTACGATGTTTTGATTTTTGCGGTTTCAAATGGAATTTCATTAGCTGTTTGAGATGGCAGGTTGTTTAGGATAGACTCGATATGATATAAAATGATTTTCTCTTTTGGGATAATACGTGGGGCAAGGACAAAGTTGAAACCTTTTTGGATTTTGGTCCAGGAGTTTGTTTTTTTTTGTTTTCTTGTATATAAAATGTTAAGTTTTTCTTTTAAATAAATAAAATAATAATAAATAAACAAGAAAAACACAATAACTAATTATCCTATTCCTGAAACACTTCGCATCATCTCAAACATCATCTCCCGTAATTGAATCGAAAAATGCTTATCTGGAACATAATGCACAGACCAATTTAGGAATAAAAATTAGGAACAGCTGCCGTGGCTAATATTTTTAACATTTAGAAAAACTAGCCATTGAAAGTTCTAGCTAAAATCGAAACTATGCAAGAGATATGTTTTCTAAACTCCATAGACGCAAACATTAATTGAATTATAAATGATAACACTTTTTGATCAAGAGAAATCTAGAAAAACTAACCACGAAGATGACAATTAGTTTAAAGTTCTCCTCCATTGGGGAAGCTAGTTCGGGTTTTATATTAAAACGGTAAACCCGTATTAAAGCAACCAGCAACGAATCCTATCCTCAGCACTATTATTACATTTTTAAATAAATAAGTTGTAACAGAAAAAAACTTTGACTTAAAATCCCAAAAGTAAGATGCTGAATGATTCTGAACATCACAAGGAAAGACAGACACTACTGGATTTGAGCTGGATCGAAATATATAGAGAAATACATCTTAATATTGTAAAAAATACAAAAATACAATAATCAGCAACCTTACATTCAAAATATACGCAAATATGTGCAAAATGGTTATTATTATAAAAATGCAACAAGAAAAAAACAAAGTTTTGATTCACAAACCCAAAAGTATGATACCGCGAGGAAAGGCAGACACTGCTGGATTAGAGGTAAATTGAAATTTTAAGAGAAATACTTTTTAATTTAAAAAAAATACAAATCCCAAACTATCAAAAGAATTTATATTAACAACATATTATACCTATTTAGTATTAGTTTATCTGAGGGACCATTTTAAGTTACGTAGGTTCTTGTAGACTAGCATTGTAATCGAATAGCTTGTCATTTGTTCATTCATTCATTTATTTTTATTTCTTTTTTAATTTTAATTAGCTTTAAGAATTTTTTTCAACTAATGATTTAGTGAGGGCACTTAGTGGATTAAATGTTTTTGATCCTTGAACTTAATTTGAATTTATAAGGCGGCTTAATCTAGTAAAAGGTTTTTACAATTAATGTTCTAGGTTTGATCCAGTGAACTTGAAGTTTCTCATACATGGATCAATCAAATCTATAAAGTATTTACAAACTAATTTTTGGTATATTATTACAACCAAAAAGTTCGTGGGTATGATAATATTTTTTTATATAACAGTTTTGCAGCACTTATAAGTTTCGATAAAATTAACATGAGTTTTTTTCAATTCAAGTTTTGGTTAGTTTTGGTTAGCTTAGTTTTACAGTGTAATTTAGTAACACTGTCAGTTATTTACATCTGCTTGTTTGCCCTATAATAAAACTCAGAGCTGAGAAATTGTAACTTAAGACAAATAATTACTGATAAATGGAAAAAAGGTGGTAAAATAGTGTGAAAAACACATTTAATTATTCGCAAAATAATAATTTTTGAAAATTATTTAATTTTTTTAAAGCGTTGATTGATGAAATTGAGGGTTTATTTTTCAAAAAATTGAATAAATTACTAAGGAAAAACTTTCCAAAAAGAGTCCTTTTGTCGGTTATTAGATTAACTAACTAGTAACTAAATACAAATAATTACTGGTTAATAGAAAAAAGGTGGTAAAATAGTGTGAAAAACACATTTAATTATTCGCAAAATGATAATTTTTGAAAATTATTTAATTTTATTAAATTGTTGATTGATGAAATTGAGGGTTTGTTTTTTAAAAATTGTATAAATTACTTAGGGAAAACTTTCCAAAAACGAGCCATTTTGTCGGTTATTAGATTAACTAACTAGGTTTTAATTATTCGCAAAATAATAATTGATTGTTTAAAAATGGTATAAATTACTAAGGGAAGACTTTTCAACAACGATACCCTTTGCTGGTTATTAGATTGGCCAAAAGTTACTCTTTTTTTTTATCTTTTTAAACATTTGCCCTTTCTTATACCGTTTTCAGCCACTAAACATTGTTTTCGTTTCTTGTTTCAGGTCGTTGTCGAATCTCAAACATCCGGGCTTGAATATGGCGACATAATCGTCGAAGAAGGATCGCCGGTCAATCAGGATTTGCATTTCGACTCCCAACTCATGCATCTCTACGTGATGACCGAAAAGAAAGTAAGTTCGATTGCTAATCAAATGCACTACTCCGAATAACTCAGTGAAGCGTTCTGCCACATTTTGAAGCGCCCTTGTATATATGATATCCAAAGTTCTTGGTTATATCGGTACTCATTATTCTTGCTAGTGCATTTTTTTTTGCTGGGGTACTAACGTTCCTTCGTTCTGTCAATACGGATTTTTGGCGGGAAAATATAATATACCGGGTGTCTCAATAGTGCGTCGGCGATAGAGGTGCATGAGACGCATAACCTAAAATGATTTTTAAAAAAATGTTGACAAAACGTGACGGAAACATAAAAAAACTCACTGTTTATACAGCCCGCCACGTTTTTCTTCCCATATATATATAACGCTACGCGACCATAATTAACCCGGATTAATTTACAATTTTATTGAGTACGTGACACGCTTTTAAGGGCTGTACGCGACGGGATTTTGCATTTTTAAGGGGGCGAATAAAACCAGCCCCCGGGTTGGATGGAAATGATCGGCGTTAAGGTGTTTTTTTTTTTCTCATCCGAGTAAATTTTTCCTCTATACGTGTAACGTGGAACTGTCGTTCTTACCAGCAACCTTACATACGAACTATACTCGATCAGCGATAGTTTTAATACCAACTTCACCGTTACATTTTATTGATGCACCCTTGGAAACACGTAAAAGCAGTTCTTTTCATTTTCAGCGCAATGACGTTACAAAAAGAGACCCGATCATTCATTCATAAATTACTTTGAAACCTGAACACATTATAAACAAATTACCAATAGTGAACTTAAGAATGAACAGAAACTACCAAACGCATATTGCAGACAAAAGTAAAAAAAATCATTTTTAAAAAGCCCGAGACAAACCTTCCTAAAAAATATTAATATCTGGAAAATGCACTATATTATTCTGTACAATTAAAAAAAACGCATCTCTACAGCCTAAAAAATAAAAAAAACTTATTAATAATCAATAACTGTTATAAGAAAACTCTCCTTCCTAAATATGTGTTTAGGGCACAATTTTCCTGTTACTACTTCAGGGTGTTAGGGTGCTTTTGGTAATTTTTTTGAAAATTTTTATGGGTCTATAGAAACACTTGCAAAACACCTTTCTATATAATATAATATTTTTAAAATTAATAGTTTCATAGTTATCAATGGAAAAATCGATTTTTTCATGGAACCACGACATTTTTCAATGGAAGTATAATTGTTATTATTTATTTATAAAACCAAATGGACAGAGGCCAATGCAAAAAAAAAGAAAAACAATAAAAAGCCGCCATTAATTAAGAATCCTCGTTACTACCCATCTCACTCTAAATAAAATTTGTCGCACTCGCACACAATGGATATTGTTTCCATACCGTAAACATTCGAGTTTAGATCGGGTTCATTGTCAAAAAGAAAGCTTTCCCGGATCAGAGGACATGTAAATGGTAACTCATGGGCAATGCGAACAAGGTACAGTCCAACGTGTACACTAGCCGGCGGCTGCAAGCCTCAGGGTTCGAACATTTCTCACAAATCGATATTTGGGGTTCAATGCTGAGGGATGAACGTTACGCGTTTATCTTAAATCAATCAACTAAAGGTGTTTAGTTTAGAATGTAAGGTGTCACCATTAGTTGATGATAAATTTATTTTTTTTTAAATAACTTTCGCACCCAGAAAAGGGACCTTCATCATTAGAAACAAAGACATAGAGAAAAGGACTCTCTATTTTGAAGTAGCTTCTCTTTAAAAACTTTATTGCATGCTTCTTGGGCTTCATCTGAAACCTGGGGAAAAACAAATTAAAATGCAATTTTCTTGATTCTTGGGAATATGGCTCAAAATTTGATATCGGAATGCCAATGGTTGAGAAAGAACCCCAAATCTGCTTATTACTTTTTTTTTCAAACATGCTATATTTACACTCTTTTGAGGGTTTTTTAAAAAGATTCTAGCAGTATTATACCCATTTGTGCTTCCATTTTTCTTCGAATTTCATATATCTTTATTTTACTTCACTCTGTTCATTGTTAATTTGCAACTGATGTGCAAAAGAAAGAATCTTCTAATATTTTACATATTTAGATATTTTTCTACAGAGTTCAATAAAAACCATAAAAACACCCTTTATAGCAAGAACTCGGGACAAAGTAAGCAATTTATGATCAAAAGAAATTTTCTTTTATTTTGTTATAACTGTTCGAAAATATTATTTAATATCCTTCGTGTATTATTGTACGGACAATTTTATTATTCCACAAGCCTACCAAACATTAATAAAAAAATGAAATTGATAATACAAAACCGAAACGTCATACTTAATAATTGCAATGATAAAGTGTGTCTTTTTTAAATTATAATAGAACCGGAAAAAAATTCAAAAGAAATTGCTGATTTTCTCGATTTTGAATATTGTTGTAAATTTAGGACACCCAGTACATTTGACTAAAATATAATTCAGGCACGAGGTGTCATCTATGATATTTTAATTAATTTTAATTGCCCTCTGCGCAACGGAAGAAATGAAAATTTCGTTCGTTTTGCAATCCCAACTTTTCGTGACGTGTAATTTTTTTTACGTGCGAAGTGCACACTGTTTTCGAAAAAATGTTTTCTAGGAGAAACGGGGCTATATATATATATATATATATATATATATATATATATATATATATATATATATATATATATATATATATATATATATATATATATATATATATATATATATATATATATATATATATATATATATATATATATGACGCAACAAAGGATAAAACAAAAATGAATACGAAACGATAAACCAAAGAGACGAAAACAACATAGAAGGAACGGGAATCTCCGCTTTAGAAAAATACCTCCGCATGTTACCATTTTTTGCCGGGTTTAATATACGGAATTACAGAGCTCTGTAGTAAAAATGTCGCTGGATGCTTCTGGATAGAATTATCTCAGAAATTCAAAAACGTAAAAATATACAGCGCGTCAATTATTTATAATTTATTTTATTTAAAATTTAGAATTTATTTATTTACTAGCTGACCCGACAGACTTCGTACTGCCTCAATAGATAAATAAAACACCTAAACTTTTGTATTAAATAATCTTAAAACAAACAAAACCAATCCGAATTTAATAATTTTTTGAAAATTTTGAATGAAGCATGAAATTTGATTATTATTTTCGACACTTCATGTTGCTTACTTACAAAACAGAGTTTTCCTGAAATACTGACTATTTATAAGGTATAAGTCTTGTTCCATTGCACAGTCGAGGTTGATTAATGTTACGCAGCATGATGACAACTAATCCTACTTTTAACTGCAAATTGTGAGGTAGTAATCCAGACAATTCCGGTGAACTTAAAAACTTCTTGGGATAGTTGACTACGTCATCCTGGTTGATAACGGTGTCGACTGATTTGAAGGAAAGCAACTGTCCTGGAAGAAAATTCTGAATGGTCGCATTGAGATCCGACATCTTTATTTTTCGCCGCCAATTATGGTTGTTGAACTTTTGCGCTATATCTCTTTTGAGTCTGTGATGTGACAAAAATCTGTAATCTAACAATTGCTTCGCAAACACATTTGCAGTTTCATCTTGTTGAAAAAATTCTCGCATGTTAGTTGTTAATTGGAGTGTCTTTACATACTGCCATTTAGGGCATGCATTTAGATCATCAGCAACAGTTGAACTGGAAGTGTCTGACGAAAATCACATGACAACAGAATCATGGTCCCACCAAAAATATTTTAGTTGTCACGAAGATCTTTCAACGTTCTGTCCAGTGCCTCCAGTGACCTCTTATGGGCCATTGTGCGTTCATCCCAAACAATAAATTTGCAGAACTGTAGGATCTAGGCCATTGCACTATTTTTCGCGATGTTGCAAATTGGTGTTTCGGTGATTTGCATATTTAATGGTAATTTCAAGAATGTGCAGTTCGTCCATCTTCAAGCAGAGTCGCAGCTATTCCAGATGAATTCGTTCTGCCGAGTTTTAAGAGAAACTAACGAACAGCAATTGATTTTGATATATATAGATTGTTATTATTATATTTATTATTATTTTCTAATGACACATCGGTCTTTATTTAATTCCATTAAACCAAGTTGTTCGAGAATTTAGACATCCACCATTATCATCCAGCTTGTTGAGTCCATTGCTAAATATAGGCCATCCCCAAAAGCTTCCATTTTGCTCGGTTTTGAGCAGTCTGAGTCCAATGTCATCGCTCGAACGTAATGGATGTGTTCCCCCCCTTCTTGTATAAGTTTTGGTTAAGTGTGATAATTCTTATACGATCTTACAGCTTGATACTCAGCATTGGTCCGTCTTTCCAGTTTTCTTTGAGCGCCTCTGAGTCTGGATACGACATTTTTAGTCAGAGTGAGTCTTTCAGTTCCCATCCTATTCTTCTGGTAAATTTCGCGTCTGGTTATCTCTACTAATTCTTATTTCATGGAACAAATATTTATACTCGCCAACATCCTTCACAACATGATTATCCGGTGTGATGGAGCCTCCAAGATTAAAAAGGCCATAAAGTTCATTTTTTGTTGGTTTATCTTTAATCCAACTTTCTCTGCCGCCTATTTCAGTTATTCAATCATTATTGCGTTACATTTTTCTATCGATCTTAATGCCAATGTTCGAACTGTCTAATATTTTAAAGGCATATTTAAGTGGCGGCGACTAGCGTTGGGGACATTGTATCGTCTCCTCCCAACTTCTGTTTCCATTATTGTTCTGTCACCATTATTGTATCCGTTTCTATCGTTTTTTTTTATTAGTAATTTAAGCACAATTACGTGATCGTTTGTTTCCTAGTCTGACCTAAATCTGTCTTGCGCTACAGGTTGCTAAAAGTCTAGTTTTTTCAATCGTTTTTATATATTAGTACCATTAATACATCGTTCCAACTCACTGGTACAGAACTATTAAAAAGGCAAATATTAAAAAGTTCTTTACTCTCACTACCAGTTTTACTGCTTCGATCATTATCTGGTCCTCTCCCGGCGCTTTGTTACTTTTCATACTCCTGAGGGACATTTTTATTTCTTCCACAGTGATCTCAGGTAGTTCCTCCAATCCTTGATTCACGACACCAGTGCCTTTTCTTAGTTCTTTGGGTTCTTCTTTCAATTCTTGGCAGCTCTGATATCGTCTGGTATAAAACTCACCAACGATCCGAAGTAGTTTTAGTTTCAAAATTTTATTTTTGCTGGTATTTACCTTTCTCCTTAGATCTTTTAATCATGCTGTTGATAAACAACACTATGTTGTTCAGCTATAAACTACATCGTCTCTTCATCTGCCGAAAGACAATAAATAATAAATGTGTGTCAAAGATATCAGCTAACCATGGATAGTGAAACAAAGATCCAATAAAACGTCTATAAGCAAGTTTTATTGGAATTATGTCAAGTTTTAAAATTTTATTAGTAGAAGCGACGCTAATAGAGATGTAAATTTATCGCGGAAATTTCCGCATAGATTTTCCTTTGTATTAAATATTCATATATTTTTGGCGAAGCGCTCGTTATAATCAAGTAAATTTCCGTAACAAAAGTTTGCGACAAAAAAGATGTTACGTTTTAAAATTACTGGGTTTCCCTGATACCCGACAAACTTACTGTACACTATCGAGCTGCTGGAAACAAAGGATACGGCCAAATTATTAGTATTTTATATGTTTCGCCTCGATAACAAACAAATTATCCATTTGTCATGGAAAATGCTCATCAAGAAATATAGAAAAGATCGTAATGTTTTTATTCGGGACAGTTCAATATTACGTTATCTAAAGGACATCGATTTGTCATAACTCGTAACGGATCATTTATAATTCAGTTTTCATACACATCAAACTTTTCCCGTTTAGTTCCCAACTAAGATGAATAATACAAGTGGTAAAAAAGTTATTTCCGTAGCCCGCCGAAAGAAATATTATTTAGGCTATTTGACAGTTGAAAAAATAATATTTTATTAATGGAATTGATTCATATAATCACACATAATAACACACTAATTACTATGGGTATCATCAGAATTTCCATGAACAAGTTGGAACCTGCGCTTCTGGCTTTTTATTTAAGCAATTTATATTCTTTTCAAGACAGATAAATGATAAACCAAAAGTTTGAATTTTGATAAGTCTGTAGTAAGTATGCAGTCCTAGTCTAAAAATCACCAAAGAAACAAGTAAATTTTAATTTACATTAAAATGAGGCTTTGAAAAGTCGTTTAAATGTCATTTAATTCTTCTTATTCTATAATTTTTCTCAATTTTTGCAGACGTATCCTAAAATTGTATTTCGTTTTACACTTATTGACCACTTGTTAGTTGAACTTCTCATATTTTTGGTAGATTGTCCAGATTGTCCAGATAATCTGTTATTACACATCAAACCAAAAACAGGGAAGAAGTGATATATTTAAAAACAACCACAAAAGACAAAAACAGAGTGTCTTGAAATCTGTTTCTTTTTAAATTTATCAAAAAACTGATATACTGGACGTCCCAAAAATCATGGATCAAATTTAAAATAGAGAACAGGGATAACCATATCCTACCTAATATATGAATTGATGAATTTAACTCTTGTGGAAAATGAGAGCTGATTATTAAATATATCATTAGGTGCTTTGAATTGCCTCATTAATAATCAGCAATATTCGCACTTCCTTCCGACTGCAGATTTCCTGGTCGCGTTTGCTTGCGAAATAAAGCAATTTATTAAAAACTAAGAAAAAGTCATTACGACCTGCATACCTATGTATATGTTTTCCATTAAGTCATCGTATTTTCTAATGGTATCAATGTAATTTTATTATACCAAAATGAATAATATAACATTTAATCTTTATATTTTTAAAATCTTACAAGTCCAACCCTGATTGTTTGTCCTACATTACGGACGGTCATGTTTTTTGCCACCTGCAGATCATTTAGATAATCACCGTCAAAAGCCAAGCTAACATTAAATTTGTATTTTCAAATTCAAATATTAACGAAATAAGCTTTTATCTGATGCTCAAAAATAATTGGTTACTATAACACTCTATATTTCAACAAAGAAAAAAGTAATAATTTCTAAAGAAATGTTTCTCTTTAAACAGGTGTTCAACAAAAGCTTTATTTTTTTATTGGAAATGGCGCCTCCAATTCCCTGTTCAAGTTATTTGCGGCTCATTTAGCGAAAATTGTCTACCGTGTCTAAATTTATTCGACAACCATAAAATAGAGTATCAGAATTCGGGTCTAGAGATAAAGCCGAAAAACAACAAATATTTTGTCTATGTAAGCTACGACAGAACATTCGATACTCCCTTTGTTCCTTTGCCCTCCATCAATCGGGATCTAAGCAAAAAAAAAACAAAAAAAGATTACCGCCCCGCATCATTCATTTTTTTTTCCTTAAATGCCGCGGAGCTTCTACATTAAGTCTCTATCGGAGAAAAATAATTAATTTGTAGCGTTGGTGATGCTGTTGATCCTCTGCCAGTCTCTCCTTCTTCGCCTTATTCTCGGGTAGCATGTTGGCATGTTCGCCGACCATTAACTTGCTAAGTCTAAATCAGCCCGTCTTTTTTTTTTGGTACGGCTCCACAAAATTCCAACAAAACGTGAAGTTTAAACCCCACACGAATTCGGTAACGTAATACGTTCATTATTTAATTCTAGTTAAATTATGTGTTTCCCCTACCCATAGCAAAATGCGCATAAAGAATTCTACACGATCGGGCAAACTCATTGGGCAGTTCTAGCAAATTTTTAAACGTAATAAATGTATTTAAAAAAAAACTATATAAGATACAGACCATTTAGCCGCGTAATTAACCAAAGTAATGTTTCTGATTGTGTTGCTCTCACAGAATTTGGTAGATGATCATATATCTTAATGCAATTAATATGCACTTATAATAATTTTTAAACGTAATAAATGTATTTAAAAAAAAACTATATAAAATACAGACCATTTAGCCATGTAATTAACCAAAGTATGGTTTCTGATTGTGTTGCTATCACAGAATTTGGTAGATGATCATATCTTAATGCACTTATATGCACTTATAATAATTTTTAAACGTAATAAATGTATTTGAAAAAAACTATATAAGGTAGAGACCATTTAGCCATGTCATTGTTTCTGTTTGTGTTGCTATCACAGAATTTGGTAGATGATCATATATCTTAATGCACTTATATGCACTTATAATAGTTTTTAAACGTAACAAATGTATTTAAAAAAAAACTATATAAGGTACAGACCACTTAGCCATGTAATTAACCAAAGTATTGTTTCTGATTGTGTCGCTATCACAGAATTTGGTAGATGATCATATATCTTAATGCACTTATATGCACTTATAATAATTTTTAAACGTAATAATTGTATTAAAAAAACTATATAAGGTGCAGACCATTTAGCCATTTGTTGTTTTTTTTTTCAATGATCTTATGATACAATAAAACTCTTATTATGTCAGAAATTTGTTTTTTTTTCCATAAGCTCAACATTTGTTTTATTTAGCTCTGGCTTTGCCTAGTTCGAAATAAAATAATTTTACTCTTACAACCATTTACTATGCTTTTTTTATGCGTAAAGCACAAATTTATTTCGTCAAATGCCTTTTTTGATTTTTTACCTCGTGTCGTCAGCAAAGTTTGTAATCAAAGAGTTATTCCCTTAGTAGATCGTTCAAACAAAAAAATAATAAAATTCATGCCAGTATTTGCAATTCCATTGCTTTATGCAACATAATTTCTGAGTAGTCTAGGCCCTAGACAATCAAATGTCTTACTCAAATTTAAAAGTAAACCTATGCTATTTTTTTTTATTTATTTGAGAATTACTTCAGTAAACTAACAAATAGCGGCGCTAGTTGCTCTATTTTTCAAATGCGCATTCTGGGAGTTAGTTTTGGGAAACTGGGAGATTTTTCGATAATTTTACTATACTTCTACTACTCACTCATGTTCTGTCACTGCGATTATCGACTGCTTATTTCCTTTGATATTGTTTTGAATAGGAATATGAGCTTGCGGATTGCAGTTATCTCGAATTACATTAATATTATGTTTCCATTATTCAAATATTAAATTACATAATAAATACGGCATTTTGTTGCTATTTTAGAACATAATTGTTGATATTTTGCCACGTATCTTCGAACATATGAAACAAAATTCTTTCCACAGCGGCCAAATAAGAGCGAAAATGTCGTAAATTGGTATTCGAAATCAACTTCTGAGAAGGATATTTATAAAATCATTTCCTATAACAGTGAATCCAACTCATAATCTTCGTAAACGATAACCTTAATAATTTATTTGGGTCAGCCAAATCAATAACAACGCGATAACCGAAATTATTTCCACCTTTATTTTTTCTTGCTATTAAAATGTACCAAAAAGGTTAAAAATAAAAAATTAATTAATCCCATTTGATCAGGAAAGGCAATAAAACTATAAATATTGGTACTTCGTCGTATATGTTTATAACGAAATCAGACGATCTGAAGCTAAATTTAGATGCTGAGGTATTTGTGCAGCTATCAAACTCAATATAAACTTCCTACGACCTTTATTTACCATTTCTGCTTTAATTCGATGTGTTTCGGGCACGCGGATCAGAATTCGAAACCCCTATCGAAAAATCAACGTTGAAAGTAATTTAATTAAAGAAATCGATCGGATCGGGGAAAATACTGAAACCATTTTCATTAGAGGATAATAATCAAGGCTTCCTTAATAAAAAAATGAAAATAATAATTATTTAAGACCACTAGCTACGCGATAACATTGTTAATATTAATTTTGAACTATAATCAGCAATTTAATTTGATTTCGCGAATTATTAGTGACAATGCTGAACCCAAATGAAAATATCTAATTGATGAAAGTCAGTCTGGCTTTAGAGGAGGTCATAGTCACAGCCTACAAAGATAATAAACAAAGATTTAGATATAATTAGGAAGATCTCGAGTGAACATGTCATGCAATTAAACCCGGCAAAATCTGGAACTACATGTAAAAAGTGAGGCTGGGAGTTTGGGGGTAATTAATTCTAGGGCTATATAGCTCAAGATATATTCATTCATTCACTTATTTAGTTCCAATTTACAAAACTAAGAAGGCTCGTCTCGCATTTTCAGTTTAATTAATATTTTTCCTAATGTTGACCTTTTGTTGTTCCAGGTGTCCAAGGTGAAAGTGCAAGAATGTACAGTTTACAGAAACTGCATGGAATGCCTCGGAGTCAAAGATCCATATTGCGGATGGTGTTCCCTGGAAAACAAGTAAGTGTCTTTTCGTTCTACAGGGTGAATGAAGTTGAGTGCTCTATTTAAAGTTGCGGAGAATCAGAAAATGCAATTTTATCAAATTCCACTAATCCAACAAGTTTGCTTTCGAAAAATCGTCGCTGGCTGGGGCAAATCCGTAGCGCGTAGCGAGAAGCTGCTTTGTAATTCAAAAAGAAGGAGTTTCGCGGTTCCTTGTACGGACTACTATGGAACTTTCGCAAAATCAATGTAATTTTATTGTGCATACACCCTGTATAAAGTGCCTTTCAAGTTTCGCCGAACTTCAGTGTTACGGCAAACTTTGTTAAATATTAAAATTTGTACGTTGTCGAATGATATTTTTTCAAATATCTCGCGCGCCCTGTATAATTGACGAAACCTGAAACTCTCTCCCGACGCGATGTTCAAATCAAATTATCGCATGTTTATCAGTTTATCATTTATCCCACAAAAACGGAAATTTTTAGGAAGTTACAGATTGTTTTGCAAATAAACGACACACCCAGTATATAATTCAAACAATAGAGTAGGTGGTTTTTAAGAAAATACTTGTTTCCTGAAACCGTGCAGTACATGGTAATAGAAAATGACGTCATCGCGTCTAGATCGAGGGAAAGAAATGGTGATTTTCATTTGGATTTTTTCAAATATCTCGAACAGCGTATGTGATAGACGAAAACCGTGCCGATGTGACCAATTGGCCATATTTTTCATGAATTTTGATTTACGGCTAATAATTTAATAGAGAAAAGAACGATTATCAGGGTCTTTAATTTTGTGTATAATTGAAGAACCATATATATAATGGAAAAATTGCCTGAAATACAAGTTTTGGCCACAGATCTCCTGCATTTCCTGGTTCACAAATTTAGCCGATCGGGTTAATAGTTTTCGAGAAAATATTATTTTTCTGGAAGTCAAAATATACCAAAAAAAATTCAATTTTTTTTTTAAAATACTTTGCGAGATTTGAGTAAGTCCTTTTTCAACAGATGAAATGCGGGTGTAAACTTCTACCCTTCTGCCAAATCTGACGTCGATAGCTGCAAATTTGAGACACCTGTTAATTTTTGAATATAGCACTTAATATCTTGAACACCCTATACAACAGGTGAAAACCTTAAATACAAAAGTTTTAGCTATTTATGCGGGCTATATCGTCGTGTAAAATGAACTAACATCCGAAGTACAATCTTTCAGTTATAGCCAATTTTCAATAATAGAGATACCCATTTTTCAGTTTTTTTAGATTTGCGGCGCACCCGGTACATTTTTGAAAAATTTTCATGAAGCCGAATCTTCTGCGTCTTTCTATTCAAGAATTTTTTTTCGGTCGCTTAAACGGTTTTCGAGAAATGATTTTTTTCTTAGACCCTTGCAAACGCAGTTTTTATTTTTTTTTATATACTTCCCGACCTCCCAGCACCCCTAATTTCAAAAGGTTCCGTCAGGAAACCAAGCTTCATATGTGTGCGAAGTTTGAAGTTGATAGCTTCAAAACAGTCGAAAATCGAAAAAAAAAAAGATGGCCGTCAATTTCCGATAGCCGCCATTTTCAAATATCTTGTGCGTCTAGTGGACTGTTAAAAAGGAGCAAAAATTGAGCCACATAGTTCAAACGGCTCGAGAGTTATTGAATTAAAACCCGCGAAACAGAAAACGGAGAAACGAAGAATGGAGAAATGCTTATTTCTTGACGCTGATTCCATTCAGATTGCCAGTCTGCGCAAAAGTCCAAGCAACGCAATTGTGTGTCCCTATACAGTTTAGAAACTTAAAAAAAATGAAGTGCTGTAAGTGAGCTTCTCGAACATCCTAATTTTGGAAAACCGGCAACGTCGCTTCGAGACAACGTCACCCGTCCATATTTGCATGTTAACGTTCAGGATTTACAGGCGTTTTTTTGAAGCGGTTTGCGGCGTCCCTTTTTAATCCCTTCCGATTTTGGTCGGTTTTCCCGTATACATCTTGGACATTCCCCTGATTAATGCGATTTGATTAGGTCACGTCGGGAACGACGCCGAAACTCCAGTGCCGTTGCGGCGCTGCCGACGATTTACGAAACAAAAATGTTAAAAGTAGAAAACCAAGCGGAATAAGCGGTAAAAATTCAAAAACAATGTTTTTTAAACGCGGCAGTAAAGCGGCAAATAATCATAAAATTCATATTTTCACCCGAATACTCGATTATTAAAACCTATAGAGATGCCTCATATTGCATTGAAATTTATTCCACCTTTTCAATAAATCGCGGAAAAGCAAAAAAAAACAATTATTCTGCTTTTTTTAGCCAATTGGCCACTGGCCACTCTTTGTACGACTGCCAAGGATTTTAGAAATATTTTGCTCATTCATTTTATTTCATTTAAAAACTAACTAAATTTTACATTAGAAGCTGGCAATATGAAACCAACCCCTCGAAATGAAAAAAAAATTATTAAAAATATCAGAAATTAAAATATACGAAAGCATCCAAATTGTTTGAAGTTTCGCATTTATTGCATAACGAAATAAGTGCCCAGTCATAACAGGCACTTTTAGGATAAAAAATCAAAGTTAAAACTTCCCACTAGGCCACAAAAGCTGAAAATCATAAATAACAAGCCTCCTGTACTTCTTAAAAAACTTTTGGATTCCTCCTACGTCTGTTTTTGCTGAGTCGAGCTTGCTGACGTTTCGCCAATCATCCTGTTGACTTCTTCGACGCATGACTGAAACTGGCTCGTATTTTACTCTATACCCGCTTATATATTGTGTGAGGAGGGCGGAGCTAAATGAGGGAATAAAGGTGGTCATGAACACAAATAAACATCAGGAAAAGATTCAAGATATTCTTACAGACGAATCAAATCGTCAACTTAAAATTTATCATACGTCATCTATGGATCGAAACCTTAAATCTGTTATTAAGGGTTCTTCTCTATTAAATTCCGTGAAAAAATCTACCACCCCCCATGACTCTAAAATTCTTCGTCTCTACGGACTCCCACTGTCAGCAACATTGGTTCTCCAACATATTCTCTAGCAAAATATCTAGCTTCCTTATTAAAACCCTTTACAGGGAAAACTGACAGTTTCGTACTTAATTCCTTTCACTTAATTGAACAATTAAAAAGCATTACACTAGATACACAGGATATTCTAGTTAGTTTCGACGTAGAATCCCTATTTACCAAAGTTCCTATTGCTGAAACTCTCAACACCATTTCAGATATATTAAAATCCGAGAATCTGGAACCCAACCGTCTCACCTTAATCGAAAAATGCTTGCCTGCAACATATTTTTCTTATAACGGTCAAATTTTTGAACAAACGGCTATGGGTTCTCCACTATCACCAGTCATCGGGAATATATTTATGGAAACCTTTGAGAAGAAAACTCTCTACACCTTTTATCTAAAACAAAAATTATGGAAACGTTGATGATACTTTGGTTATTTAGCCTCATAGTCAAGAAACCCTAGTAGATTTTCTTGGGCATTTAAACTCTATACACCCTAACATACGTTTTACCATTGAGTTGAAAACTAGTAATAACCTTCTTAGATATTCTTATCAATAGAAAATCAGACCTAACATTGGGTCATTGTGTTTACAGAAAACCTACGCACACAGCACCAGCCCAAAAATCATCGTTTATCAACTCTCTTGTTTACAGAGCCGTAAAACTATCTCAGCCTGAGTCACTGAATCCAGAATTAAAACACCTTACCTCTGCTCTTCTCTGTAATAATTTCCACATTAAAGATATTAAGCATTCCATCAAAAAATACACTTCACCACAACCTTCCAAAAGCAATGAGACCGAAAGCAATCCTACGCTTGCCACTGCGGTCCTTGCTTGCATTCAAAACATCACATATCACACATATCAAAAGTTCTAGAAAAGTACAACGTCAAAACCAAATTTACCATTTGTCCAAAAATCTTTCAACATCTTCGGTCTGTCAAAGACAAAATTCCATTTGATATGCGAGGAGTTTACAGCATTCCATGCATATGAAATATGCGAACGAAAAATATCAACTAGGCTCGAAGAACACGAAAGCGCCTTGAAAGAGCCTTACGACTAAGACAAATTAACTCATCAGCTGTTGCCGAACACAATCACAATAAATTTTTATTCGATGAATGTTTTGTTTTAGGCCTTCACGGATGGAACTATGTGTATTGGTGGTAATCCGGATGTTCATCCGTTCGTTTCTGGAGTAGGATCATTCGCCTGACGTTTCGCCAAGTGATATTTTGGCGAATTTGAATTAAGACTTGACTTTATAACCTTCAATTTTTTAAAAATCAAAAGTGTAGAGACAAATGTCGAAAAGTTCTAGAAAATTATTCCCTTTACTTCAAAGTTAAGACCACCTGAGGTAAATCCGGCAAAAGCTTCGCGTCGTATCATAAAAATAAAACCAGGAAACTTTTTGTTTTAATAATAAAAATCTGACAAGTCGTTCGTCTCTATTTCGTACTATTTTTCGCCGTTTCTTTTGTGGCTCGTTTTACGACGAAGTCATCCACTTGAAAGTTTAGTTTTAGTTTGTTCGTAAAAATCCGACGGGAAACACCATTTTCCAATTGCATGTACCTAAGTGATTTCGCAGTTTCTATTGCGTGTAACCTCAAGGCGGCAGTATTCTTTTTGTAAAGGTGATTTCCATTTAAAAAGTTACGCCACTGTTTATATACAGCACCGCATAACCACATTATATATATATATATATATATATATATATATATATATATATATATATATATATATATATATATATATATATATATATATATATATATATATATATATATATATATATATATATATATATATATATATATATGTATAGTCATCTCGGGAGTTATCGATTCTCACTTCTTCTTTCCGTTGCATAATTGCGACCTTAAAACATCCCTCCTCTCTTAAATGGCTCGGTGTTAATAAAAGTTGCAAACGATACGCGTTCGCTACCGTTCTGCCATTCGGGTAGCTTCCAAAATAAAATTACCGAATAACTTTTTTTAACGGTCCCTTTTCAGATGACTGATACTTTTATTTATATGCTGATTATTGATGGGATCTTCTGGCATATCACAATAAGTTTTCGATATGTAATGGTTACGAAGGAAGTAATAATAATATAAAGTTACATCAATTGACTAGACTGATATCAGTGAGGTTTCTAGGATCATAATTATGAACAGTCATCAAGTAATTAAACCTATCAGAAATGTATGGAGGCATCAATTTATTTTTTATCTTTATATTGTTTGCTTTATCGAAAATTCCTCGCATCTACATTACATTTCAAAATTACGCATTTAGTGTAAATCGAGAATTGTTAGTATTTTCCATGTATGCCAACCATAGATTAACAAATGATTAGTTAATTAGACGTTTTTTTTTATAATACCCTTTAGTCCATCTTTATTTGCTTATTAGTTTACAAAATTCTTCACTGGTAACTAAAATGTGTAGATTTATATAACAGCACAAAGCGAAAGGATAGAAAGAAAATAATATACATATATGTATATATATATATATATATATATATATATATATATATATATATATATATATATATATATATATATATATATATATATGATGACACTATATTCCGGGATATCATCCGTTCGCTCGTTGAACTCCGACTGGAATCCTGCATCCGACTGGAATCCTCCAAATCCTGCATCCGACTGGAATCCTGCAGACGTTTCGCCAAAATCTCACTTGGCATCTTCAATGCTCGCGCTCCGAAAACACTTCGAACACTTCAAACTGAGTGTTCGAAGTGTTTTCGGAGCGCGAGCATTGAAGATGCCAAGTGAGATTTTGGCGAAACGTCTGCAGGATTCCAGTCGGATGCAGGATATATATATATATATATATATATATATATATATATATATATATATATATATATATATATATATATATATATATATATATATATATATATATATATATATATATATATATATATATATATATATATATATATATATATATATATATATATATATATATATATATATATATATATATATATATATATATATATATATATATATATATATATATATATATATATATATATATATATATATATATATATATATATATATATATATATATATATATATATATATATATATATATATATATATATATATATATATATATAATATATATATATATATATACTTCGTGATTTTATTATAATTTTTTGAACATTTTCGAAATATGTTATCCTTATGACAACGCCATTTGGTTGAAGTGCCTTATGCTAGAATTACATTTTTGTCTGCTGAAGTGTATGGAAATATTATTAACGTATTTAATATAACGTGTGACTTTTAAATGGACAAAACGTAAACATAACTGTTACTAAACGAGTACCTATTTATCATTATATTATTTCATGTTGCTAAAAGGTCACAAGGTAGCAACAAACAACTTACAAGTAAAAAACTTTTATATATAAAGCACACAAATCAAAAATTTCACATCCGACGTGCACTTTACAATATGACCACCCTGTAAATTATACGGGCGTATATTAAAGCCGCATGAATATTTCATCTACTGAAGGCACGCCCCAAAATTAAGCACACACGGAACTACTACTACCCACCGAATACTCGTATGCCTACGTACGATAGAAGTAAATTTGAAGCGGTGCAGTTTTTTTTTTGTACACCGAGACCGAACTTTGTTTTAAAAAACTACTCGGCGCGGAAAACTTCGAATTTCTTCCTCTTTAAAATAACTCCGGGAATTTGAAACAAAAGAAGCCCCCGTCGGCTACAATGAACTCGCTCCTTTTTTTCCCTTCATCGAATAACTACGGGACAAGGATACGGTTTTGTTGCTACACGATTTGGGAAATTCGACGCGAAATCATCAAGGCAATGGAACGGATAAAACTTCTTAAATGCCAACTCTAATTAAAACGCCTCGGATCAGCGCAAAAAAGGTCGCTACTGTTATTACTAATTAATTTACGTTCGTACGTAACACGCGGAATGGTTTTGGCATGTCTCTTTTCTATTATTCCTTTTAAACTTCTTCTTCTTCGTCAAGTGGCTTTGTCCTCAGATTGGCTACCAGCAATCAATGATATCTGTAATTTATTTACAGCTCTCCGAAAAGTAGCCTAAATAATTATTCAACGAACGAAATCTCTTTCATTTTGTTTATCGGGCAGATGCCAACTTGCATTGTTATTTATTATTTCCCCAGTTACAACAATTCCTTCCCATAGTCTATTTATTTATACAAGCAAGGTAAAATCTGTTCATAGATATAAGAATGTGACTAACTGATACGAAAGACCCCGGCAAGCTATAAGAATGAAATATGGTCGAACAGGTCCGTACGTTGCTTAGGATTTAATTATTTGAGGTTTTGTTAGGAAAGTTACTAAACAATATTTATTTATTTATGTATGTATTATGTTTAAATGTAAAATAAAATTACAAATTATTTTTATTACCTACTTAAATTAATTAAAATTATTCACAATATATCAGTATCGATATCGCTATCATCGCCTGTTCTAATTATTATTTCTTCTATGTTATTTGCAATATGGATATACTATTGTTCTGCTTTTTCTATATGTTTAACAGAATTTGCCCAACTTTGTGGAGGGATGTTAGAAACTTTGGTTTCTATAAGTTTGAGGACATTGGAGTCAACACGGGGAAAAAACATTGTTTCGACGCATGCAGATTTCAGTTGGTGCCAAACATGTTCAATGGGATTAAATATACAGTCGTAAGGTGGAAGCCTTAAAACTGTATACCCTATTTTCCTTGCATAATTATCACAGACGTATTCCTTTTGTAAGTTCAAGCTTTGTAGAATCTCAATTAATTGCTTTTTGGTATAATCTTCGTGAAAATAAATGTCGTTATTATTCATGCAGTTTTAGATTGTTGCTTTTGTGTCACATGATAAAGGGGTTTTAGTCATCTGTCTACTGTGATAACTTGCATTGTCCATTACAATGACGCTATTAGGAGGAATGTATGGAACTAATTTTTTTTTAAACCAACTTTCAAATAAAACAACGGTAGTGTCTTCACGGTAATCCAGAGAAGAATCGTTAATATTTTTCGCAGACAGAAAGGTCCATTTGGAATCCAACCATCTTTAGAGCCAACATGCAAAGTAGTTATTCTTTTACCTCTTTTTGAAGGCGCGTTTGTTTTAAACTTATCAGTTGAGTCACATTTAACACCGGTTTCATCTTTTTCAAGCCTCCTAATTAAGATATGTAATGTGGGCACGCTTTGTTCCTCGTATAACTGGTAAATTTTACGCCGTATTATATCTCATTTTCATCTACACTCGAGAAAATGTCAGCATCGCTTCTTTTTTTCCTCGCTGAAATGGGATTATTCACAATTTTCCATACAGTTGATGTTGGAATTGTCGTCAATGTGGCCATTTCTTCTGAAGATGCTTGCTTGCTGGAAACACGTACAATGAGAGTCAAATAAAGATTGTTGATAACTTACTTAGTCTCAATAGAATAGTGTTTTCTACATTTGGGCGGGATCATCTCCTGAGATACACTAGACTCGCACATATTTTGCATAATTCGCATACAATTCAACACACGCTGTATTACACACTAATAAACTCAAACTAATTAGTATACTAAACCAAAGAATATTAAACACAGGTAGGTATAAAATTATTTTCTATTACGGACCTGAATTTAAATTCCGAAACTTTAGGTAATAATCTTGTTGCATAGTATGTTAATGACCACCTTTGGATAATCCCATTCAAAAGCAATTGGTCACTTTCTTATATCTATGAACAGACCATAACTACTAACTTGGAGCAGACCTAATATAGAGCAATACGATTTAGAAACGACAAAAATAATTACCAAATTCGGTAGAAGTATGCAAAAAAATCAAATTTAACAAATAACGCTAATTAGTGTTAAGTAAGTCATTACTACTATCACCTTTGACGATATTACTATACAGTTTCAGGGATAACTAGTTTTGAAAGCCAGGACTGAACGTAGATCTGTTCCGAAGGATGTTGAAAAGAATATAGTTCATACACAACTAACCAATATTAGTGGAAATTTTTATTATTAAGATAAGAAGATTATTAAGCGTTTTGGTCCATTGAAACGAAAATTTAGTGCATTAATGAATTTTATTTGGACAATTTCTAGAGCACTTCTTACCATGCTGCACTATAATGTAATTAAAGAAGCTGGGTTCTTAATGCCTTCAGTAGAATAATTGCTTTCCTAATGATAGCCTCTATATGGGACTTTAACAACAGTTTAGAGAGAATAACCCCTAAACCTTTAGCAACGTTAATTCGTTTTAATAATATATTGTTTAATTTTAAATGTACATTGGGATTTCTTGAAAAGTTCGGCTTAGAAAAACCTATGCACTGACATTTATCAACAAATCGGACCGCACTACTCAGAAAATCTGTTCAAGTCCGCCTTCAAATTTGCCATGTACAAAGGTGAATTAACGACAACGTATGTACACTGAGAGAGGACAATGCAAGTTCCGATATCATAAACATAAAATAAAGAGCAAGGGAACCAAGTGTGAACCCTGCGGAACCGCAAAAGTCACATCCACGCAAGCTGATCTTATGCCACTAACAGCAACATACATAGTTCTATCTTGCAAATAATTTTTTAAAAGGTCTAGCAGAATGAACCTTCTCAAAGGTTTTGGTTTTAGTATAAGCGATGCAGATATCACGACCATTCTCCATTGGACTGACGCTCATAGAAACTATGTTGATGACTGTCAATGTGATTTTTAATTTGAAATAACCAGCATTACCTCTGTTCCTGTTGTCGGTTTTGTAGATCGAAATGATATGGACAATCTTCTATTTTTCCGGAAAAATTCCTATGGACTGAATTTTGAAAATAGTTTCCGAATAAATAATAACATGACACTTCTGAATAAGCTAGTTCGGTCCAAAGAGAACTTCTATTAAATTGTGAAAACTGCCGTAGGTTGAAAAATTAACCATCATCAGCATCTTATAAATCTCAGACGAAAGCAATTTGCTACGCCAATGCTTGTCAATGTGAAATCTAGTCCGATCGTTGCCCGCGGCAAGGTAACCTTTTGTTTTTATTGCGTTTATTAAAATTGTTACAGAAACCAGAAACGGGGAGGTAAATATAGTGACGGAATTATGTTAGCTACGCCGTCCGGTATAAAAAAAAATGGTAAACTTGATTGAAAGCAGTCGCGCATATGGAGGACGAAGACTTGTGTCTTTTATAAAACATGTAAAAGAATAACGTTCCTATCGTTACAATCCGATACTACTTATAACGACATATACAACAAATAAGGCTCGCATTAAAATCTCCAACAAGTTTTTGAAATTTTCCAAACGTAAACCATAACTGACCATTTCTAATCGCCTTTTCACTATATATGGAGGGAAATGAGTCGCAACTTGTCTTTGTACCACAATGAAAATCTTTTTATTTACTTATTTAAGGACAATTATCCATTTTACAAAAAATTAAAAAAAAATCGTTAATTACAAACAACAAGACGTTAATATGACTTTTAGGCCTACCGACACATGACACATGACATGGACAGTCGCCCAAATAGCGTATCGTCTTAAACACAATTTGAAGAAAATCAGGAAAGTCAAAATTACTTAAAAATAATAAGGGGTGAATCATCATCATCTCTATCGTCGTGTCAACCTTTGTTTAAATTTGTTTAAAAAAGTTGCGACTTCTATTACGTCCACTGGAAGCCATCCCGAATAACGAAGTGATTTTTGCTATAAGACTCACTGTTGATCAGATAAATATTTCTAACTAACCAAACCAAACCAAAACTTGCAGCTTCAACAAGTATATAACGACCACAATTAATAGATTGTGCCTTCTAAAGACCACCCGACATGACTCACTGTACTTCAAACCGAAAATGAGACGAGACGCAGAATTGTCTGTAAAATAGACACACGGCCAATTATCGCACGATTGCCCCTATATAACATAGTTATATTATAAGACAGGGTGGAATAGACTAAAGAATAATTAACTGCCATAATGTTATTAAGATTTACTGCACGTAGTTTTCGCGATGTGATTAACCCTGGCTAGTTTCTAGTCCAGCTAGGAAACTGATATATTTTGTTAGTCGAATTTGGTGGCCTTCAAAATCAAAGACCTATGTAATGTATTCCCGGAGATCATTTATGAATATTAACGAAACGAAAAATAGTATCCTTTACCTTTAAAGTGATCTTCCTGGTGGTATTCATTTTTCCTCTGATGTCTAAAAAAGAAATTTTTGTAAACTGCGCACATCCCTTTGGACTTGAAGTTTTTTGTAATTGCTATTCTACTCCATGCTATAGGTATTGCTGATACTAATAGATGTTTTATTTTACGCTATTATAGGTTTTGTTTGTACTACTCATATTCAGTCAGTATTTTCACTCAGGACTGGCTTCAGTCATCTCAAATTAGACGGTTTGGAACAAAGTATTATTTATGAATTGCTCATTCTTAGTTTTGTATATATACGGGGGTTGCCTTTTAAGTTTTTACAAAAAATAAAACAAAAATTAACGAGTTAGAAACAAGGTGTTTTATTGGTTTTCAAAATATTCACCATTACGCTCAAGCCAATTCTGGAAACATTTTTTCTACCCTGAAATGATTGTTGTGGGCATTGTGTGGGATTAACTGGATGTTCTTCTCCTTCAAATATTCAGTTGTTTGATGTGCTTTATGGGAACTATCATATTTTTTTGTTCTTTTTGTAAGAGAAGCCTGTATCTGTCTGTAAGTACATGCCGAGATCTTTAACCATGACCAGGACAAAATTCTGCGAACTAATTGTAAAGAGTCTTTTCTGATGGCGCTTCATTACCAAAAGTTGCATAAAACGATTCTATACGTTGCTTCCGTCTGTTTGTTCTAGACTCATGAAAGCCACCTATTGTTCGATAGTAAGAAGTTACTTTTGCCTTAAAATCTCTAAAATCTAATGCCGACATCGTAATCCTAATGACAGATAAAGGAAATCCTACGGTGATCATGAACACAAATGAATATTAGGAAAAGATTTAAGATATTCTTACAGACGGATCATATCGTCAATTTAAAAAAGATCCTCCGTCATCTAACCAACCTAACGCAACCTTAAAACTGTTATTAAGGCTTCTTCTCTATCAGACTCCCTCATGACTCTAAAATTCCTCGTCTCTACGGACTCCCAAAGATCCACAAACCAGGATTACCGCTTAGACCTATTGTTAGCACTATTGGTTCTCCAACATATACTTTAGCGAAATATCTAGCTTCTTTATTAAAACTCTTTACAGGGAAAACTGATAGTTTCGTACTTAATTCTTTTCACTTCATTGAACAATTAAAAACCATTACATTAGATACACAAGATATTCTGGTCAGTTTCGATCCCTCTTTACTAAAGTTCCTATTTCTGAAACTCACAACATCATTTCAGATATATTAAAATTCGAGAATCCGGAACCAAACCTTCTCACCTTAATTGAAAAATGTTTGTCAGGAACATACTTTTCGTATAACGGTCAAATTTTTGAACAAACGTCGGGAGCAGTTATGGGTTCTCCATTATCACCAGTCATCACCAATATATTTATGGAAGCCTTTTAGAAGAAAGCTCTCGACAGATGCCATCCAAAACCAAAAAAGCTTCCTCGATGATACTTTTGTTATTTGGCTCATTTCTTAGACATTTAAACTCTATCCACCCTAACATACGTTTTACCATTGAATTAGAAACTAATAACAACCTCCCATTCTTAGATATTCTTATCAATGGAAAATCAGACCTAACATCGAGTCATTGTGATTACAGAAAACCTATGCACACAGACCGATACTTTAATACATTGTCACATCACCATCCGGCCCAAAAATCATTGGTTAGTTTACAGACCCGTAAAACTATCTCAGCCCGAGTCACTGAACCCAGAATTAAAACACCTTACCTCTGCTCTTCTCTCTAATAATTTCCACATTTAAGTTATTAATCTTTCCATCACAAAATACACTTCTCCAATAGCAATGAGGCCGAAAGCAACCCTACACTTGTCACAGTTGTCCTTTCATATATTCAAAACATCATTAATTAAGTAAATCAAAAGTTCTAAAAAAGTATAACGTCAAAACCAGATTTACCACTTGTCCAAAAAAAATTGAAATGCCAGGAGTTTACAGCATATGCGGCAAAGAATACATTGGAGAGACCGGACGAGAAATGTCAACTAGGCTCAAAGAACATGAAAAAGTCTCACGAGTACGACAAATAAACGCATCAGCAGTTGCCTAACACAATCACGAAAAATTTTATTCGATAAAATTAAGATTCTTGCATGTAATTAATTCTTCTACCAACGAAAAATCCGAGAGTCTATAGAAATCTATAAACAATCTAACAATCTTCTTTGCCTTTCACCAGTATGGGAATCAATCATCCGAGACAACGTTCATGCCTCCTTTAGCTCCGCCCCCTCCAAAATATATAAGCAGGTACAGAGCAAAATACGAGCCAGTTTCAGTTAAACTCTGAAGAAGCCAACAGTAGCCTACGGAAGTTTCTTTGAAAAGTTATTATTAATTTTCCCCGCACTTCTTGAAAATCCGCTTATAATCTAGTGGATATCATTTAGGTGACTTGTGGCTTTATTGTTTTACAGATGCAGTTTACGTTCCGACTGTCAAGATGCCGCGAAGGACCCTTTGTACTGGATCAGCTACAAAAGCGGCAGATGCACTACGATCACGTCGGTGATACCGAATCAGCTTCAAAGAACCACCGCGATAACCGTAAGTAATCAGAGATCTGCGTCAGGCTCGACTATCCGTCACGCCGTTTGTTCCGCTTCCAGCTGGACCTCGTCATCGAAAATCTTCCGAGCCTGAGTGGCAATTTTTTATGCGCGTTTACCGTCGACAAAACTCTGGTCTTGACCAACGCCACTCGAAAAGGGTCGGGGGTAAACTGTACGACACCCAGGACCGATTTGTTACCGTCGATACCGCCCGGTCAACGTTAGTAACGAAACAAAAACGAAACTTAATCGTTTTACGACTTACCTTCATCCTTGCAGATCATTTCACGGCGAAACTGTCGGTAAGGATGACGTCCGGTCCTGATTTCGTCGCGACGAATTTTACATTCTTCGACTGCAACACCTACAGCTCTTGCACGCAGTGCGTGTCGTCGTCGTTTCCGTGCGATTGGTGCGTGGACGGCCATCGATGCACCCACGATACGGCGGAAAACTGTCGAAACGACATTCTCGTCACCGGAGTCAGCGTAAGCTGAATCTAAAATTAAAAAAGACCCCCTCGTTAAATGCTTTTTTTAGAGGTCCGGTCCGAGTTACAGATCCGGACCCGCGTTTTGCCCCGCCATAAACGCGACGGTGGGTAATTCCCCGGAAATATTAGTCGCTTCCGGAATTAAGAAAGCGATCAAAGTGAAAGTGCACATTATAGGGCAGTTCATAGTACAAACTAGATTCGTATGTCAGTTTAATATTGAAGGGCGAGTGACTAGCGTTAACGCGCAACTTTTGGGAGATACGATTTATTGCGACGCCATGGAGTTCGCTTATTCGTCGAGGGCGCCGAATATCACCGCCACGTTCGCCGTTATTTGGGGCGGATCCAAACCATTAGATAATCCCGACAATATACACAGTAAGTTGAGACCTCGGGAGTTCAGAAAATTTAAATTTGGAAACTTAACCCTTTGCACTCGTATATATGTCCTTTCGCGAGTACAGTGTGCTCGGACTATTATTTTATCTACTTATCTGACTATTCCGATTTTTTTATATTTAATTTTTTTTTTAATCGCTTTATGAAAACTATGGGATTTTTTTTCTCAATGTTTTATGATTATTATCATAATCACTACCATTATTATTAAATTAATTCATACACAGTATAAAAAAATTACATCCTATAATGTAATGTATGATACCGTTCGAAGCAGTCACCAATGTATATGGGTGCAAGTGTCACAAATATACCTAGTTTCCTGCCTGTCGCCTTTACGTTTAGAACATATCGCACAGTCTTTATACTTTCCATCATTTTGGCGTAAAATATGTAATTTACCATTGAGCCGCGCCGAAAGTTTGTTGTCATCTCGTCACCCAATTCCCGAACTAACTTTAGATGTGTCACTGGTTTTTTGTTTTGGCCCCGTTGTGAAATTTTATATAGTAAATATGCATTGATATTGACATTTCGAGACCCCAGAAAAAAAACTTTCGCCACCACTTTTAAAGACTTCCTCAGGAAACAGTATGATAGATGTGATGGAATCGCAAATTAAATTTGCGGTTGATTTGAATAGTACCTGTGAAGCTCGTATAGTATCTATCGATGTAAAAATGATATCCTCTACATCCTGGGTTATTGTTTAATAATTTTTGACACAGATGTAACACTATCATTGTACTTACAGGTACATCAGATCTCACTAAATCTTCCGATGTCAAGCTTCCTTCCTTAATACGGCTTGTTAGGATTGTAAGTTAAAAAACTAATTTTTAAAAACAGATTCGTCTACCGATATCTCTCTTCATGGAACAAAATGTTCTTTGAATTGCTTCTCCAAATAATCTAAATAGTGACTGACTTTCTTAGTTCGAACCCTAAGAGAGATGGCATGCAAGTGGAGCATACAAAAAAATTGTAAAAATCGTTGTCTTCTAAATATGCTACTACAAAGAGTATTTTGGCGTTAGATTGTTGTGACCAATACTCTTGGAAATTAGATAAGATTATCGTACCCATATTTAGGACAACCCCAATAAATGCGGTAAACTCTTCTAGTATCTACCCACGTTTTGACAACCTCTTCTGTGCTATTTTATATCTAGCGTAGTTATTTTTTGTTCCACTATTTTTATTATTAGTTCATCGGTAAAAAAGAGCTTGAAAAAATTTATGAAATTTGTCTACTGGTGTCACTAATATTATCACTATCCAATCTATCATTTTCAGGGGCGTCAATATAAAATTCGTCGTCACTAGTTTGCAATTTATTTTCAATTTCATATTTTCAAAATTTCTTGGGCATTTGAAAAATTTTTTACCCAATCCAGTTAGTTATAAAACCGAGTAATATTCAAAATGCAAAAATGTTGCACATGCGAACTGACGTGGCTGAAATATATCAACATCAACAGATATAAAACAAACAGCTTACGATGGCATGTATAAAATAAATATCATGCTATCTCTTATTTTTACGTAAACAGGTCTTCAACGGAGATTCAAGAAAGCAATTCAGAAATATTAGAAATGAGCTTAGCGGATGACAGACCGGCCAACCTGTTGTAATGATACGTCATGGTGTGCCACCTATACGGCGACATACGAGTGCAAAAGGGTTAATAATAATAATAATAATAATATTACTTTATTGCCAACTAAATCATTATACAATAAGTCACAACATATTTACAACTTCACAAACACTTACAACCTAAAATCAAAATTATAGAAACATTTGTCCAGAAGCCATTTGTAATGGGCAACCTTTGACATGTTGTTTAAAAGTAGTGTTCATAGTTTTTAACGATAGATATCGGACATGAAATAATGCGATATTGTAATTAGAATACAATTTTACAAAATTGATGCAACATTATAATTAAATCGTGAAATTTGAAATTACGAAAGTTATATAAGAACATCGAAATCAATGAGACACATGAGCTTGAATTTGGGATTGGTTTAATTCCATATATACAATAACTTAAAGAATTTTCCAAATTATCGTCAATCAAGGGGTTCTTAATCTGAACCGACAAATCGCCTTACATTTGTATAATCGAATAGAAAAGAACATTACACTTACTACAATGAAATTTGTCATAAAATTAGACTCCTTTATTTTAAGGTTTAGATGCTTAACCTTGAAATAAAGGATATAAATAATTTGTATTTATTCAAAATTATTTGCACTTTTAGAAATGTATAGAAATCAAAACTCTTTACGTCGTCTAAAGCTAAAGAAATATCTCTCTCAATGTTTGCTTTTATGTCAATAGACAACATTTTTATTCTACGGACAATGGTTCGTCTTCTAACATTCCTTAATAATTCACCTTCGGAAAACGGTTTTAATAACTTTGCCAATTTTGAACTAACTTTAAAACTAGCTTTGAATAAAATAATATTCAATAATATACACGAGGTCCAAATTACCTTTTTAAAATGCATATTTACTACCATCTACGGTGCATTTTCTAAAGTAATGAAGAACACAAATAATCTATCGGAAAGTGACATAAGGAAAGCCCTCTTATAATTTTTGCCAAAAAAATATATGGTTCCCGGATTAATCTACTTTTTTGTCACACCCTGTGTATAATTTTCCCATTGAGGTTCAAGAGTTGATGAATTACAGGACGGTGTATGTAACTCGAAAGTTCCAACTATATCAGTTGGTTCCCCAAACTCTTCAAGTTTCAGTCAAGAACAAGTCAATATATACCGCGTCAATATGTTCTGTAAATATTTTTTCACCTTATTGTTAGCATAAATTTACAAGAAATTACATTCATCACGATTTCCTCCATAGCCGCGTCGAATTCCACTTGAGTTAAATACCTCGGAAATGCCATATTTTATGACCTGTAACGTTCACTGCACAAGACACAAACTAATACTAAAAAACACGCTAATTATTGGACGTTTATTCTACATGCGCTGACTTGTCAAGACTTACAATAACAAAGTTTTGTTTCACCGATAAAACCAGCGGTGCATTTACGCACCAGTAGATATTTTCAAAAAATAAAGCTTAATCAATATATTATTTCCAATGTATGTTTTCTGCTATGTAATCTACATGGTA
The DNA here is from genome assembly GCF_029955315.1 of Cylas formicarius. Lineage (NCBI taxonomy): Eukaryota > Metazoa > Arthropoda > Insecta > Coleoptera > Brentidae > Cylas > Cylas formicarius. The sequence continues at coordinate 9,356,360 of NW_026844225.1, read as the reverse complement.
TAGACTTAACAAAAATGGCAATGCAAATCCAAAATATTTTTTTACTATTTTGGATTTACTTGAAAATGTGATACAAATTTATGTACCGCTTTTGTTAACTTTTGAAGTCATATATAAGATCTTTCCTTTACACATAAAGTAGCGATTTCTACGGTTTTATGTCCTTTAGTCGTGATAATAATAAAGTTTCTAAATGGATGTGCAAAAATATTTCCAGTATGTGACAAAAAAAAATTATAAAATAGGTGGTGCATTAACTGCACTGGGACAAAATGGGTTAATTTAATATCCATAAGTACTTCAGCATCTCAAACCAAGTTGACCAGTGGTATCTCATCCGAGTTGCTCAGTACGACCTATTTCATTTTAGTCGTGATCTACCGGTGCCACGACATGGCCGACAACTGTGGCATTTGCTTAGCATTGTCAGAAAAATATGACTGCGGATGGTGTCAAAGTTCAGACAGGTGCGAAGTGAAAGAACAGTGCGAAAGAGGATCGGCTGTATGGCTTAATAGAAGTCAGACGTGTCCCAACCCAGAAGTGACGTCATTTAGCCCGGAACTCGGTCCCTGGGAAGGTGGTACCAACATTACGATACAAGGAATTAACTTGGGCAAAACGTTCCAAGACATTTACACCGGAGTGAGCATCGCTGGTATCAACTGTCAACCGTACGAACATTTGTATATCAAAACGAAACAAATTGTTTGCATCGTAAGTTGAACAAGTTTCACAACGCGGTTGTTAGTTCTAATATTTTACGGCGTTTAAGGTGGACGGCCCGGGAACCAAAGAACCTCGACAAGGGCCGGTAACTGTCAAAGTTGAAGACTACCGGGGTGAATCGAAAACTCATTATAGATTCGTGGACCCCGTGATCACTGGGATATCACCCAGATACGGCCCCAAATCTGGTGGTACTGCACTTCAGATAACCGGAGAGTATATGAATGCCGGCAGTAACATTCAAGCGTTTCTCGAAGACTTGCCATGCAAAATTGTATCGTAAGTACCATACCAATTTTTGAATATAATTTTAATTAAAATTCTACGAAATAAATGGTTCAGTTAAATTATTAACTTTTCATGGCATGTAATTATAACAAAAGCTGTATCGGCAATAGACCAAAATATTCAAGATCGAACATTCTACATGAGTAATCTGAAAAACGCATCTCCCCTTCCTGATAGATTATCTCCCCTTTTCATTGCCCTAAAGAGCAGGTAATTTTATGAGGCAATATCCCACGGATAACTTATCAATATCTCCCAATACGCTGAATAGAGGAAATAAATTCCTTTCAAGTCATTTAGCAAATAATTAATTTTGTAGGGGTCTATTACGCAAGTGCGTTTTTCGAAGTCATAACAAAAAATCGAATCAGTTCCATCAAAAATCACCGAAATCAATGAAATTTCTTTATAGCACCGAACAAAATCAGGCGCTATGTATTACCAGTACGTCGGACAAAACATCCAAAAAGAAACTGAGGATGAAATTCGACAAAGGCGATCGGTATCTCGAAAACATGTATTTTGAGTACGTAGAAGATCCGGTAATCGAATCGGCTGAATCTGGCGTCCAAACTGGTCAGATTAAAGTCCCCAAAGGTATACCGGCGGGAGGAATCAAAATTTCCGTAACTGGTAAAAATCTGGCGTACATTCAGAAACCGCAGATGTATGTTTTCTACGAAGGGAAAATGTTTATAAGCGTAAGCCAGCTTTTCGAACACTAATGCGCGTGTGATACCTACGTCATTTTTATTTCGCTGCAGGAATGTACAGTGCTGAGCAATACGAGCATGATATGCAGCAGTCCCGTGATCGATGAAGTCGATGAATCCAAGTTGAATGCGGACGAACCCCTGAGGCTAGAGTACGGATTTCGAATGGACAACGTTACCGGTGTGCAAAACCTGACGAAAAACAAAAACTTTAACCAATTCCTACTGTATCCCAACCCCATCTTCTACCCGTTTGAAAAAGAAGTGAAATACTACAAATCAGACTATTTAAATATCAACGTAAGTAACGCCACATGTTGAACGAATGAATTTGAAGGAAGCGTTTCAATTTCAGGGGCAAAACATTGATAGAGCTTGCCAGGAATCTGATGTTGAAGTAAGAATAGGAACCAGTTACTGCAACGTTACGTCGTTATCTAGGCAGCAACTTACTTGCCGGCCACCCGAAACTCAACCCCCGGCAATAGACGATCAGGGGATTCCCAGCGGAGAAGCGTTACCAGAAGTGGTGGTGACAGTTGGTGGTACTTTAAGATACAACATTGGTCACCTTTCATATTCGTCACCGCAGAGTATAAATGGCACTTTGACCAAACCAACATTATACGGGGCTATCGTCATCGGTATAATCATATTGGTATCGTTCATCTTGTTCCTAATCGCTTATAGACGGAAATCAACCGAGAGTAACCGAGTGTTGAAGAACATGCAGGAACAAATGGATATTTTAGAGCTGAGAGTCGCTGCCGAATGCAAAGAAGCGTTCGCCGAGCTTCAGACCGAAATGACAGACCTCACCAGCGACCTCACGTCCGGAGGTATACCGTTTTTGGATTACCGCACGTACGCCATGAAAATATTATTCCCTAACGTTGACGACCACGCCGTTCTCCAATGGGAACGCCCCGAACTCATATGCAAAGAAAAAGGACTGAGACTATTTGGCCAACTTATCATGAACAAAACGTTCTTGCTTTTGTTCATTAGAACGCTGGAAAGCAATAGATACTTCTCCATGAGGGACCGGGTGAACGTAGCAAGCCTAATAATGGTCACCTTGCAAAGTAAAATGGAATACTGCACGGATATACTGAAAACTCTACTGGCTGAGCTGATCGAAAAATGCATGGAGGGCAAAAGTCATCCGAAACTGCTTTTAAGAAGAACCGAAAGTGTGGCGGAAAAAATGTTGAGCGCTTGGTTCACATTCCTTTTGTATAAATTTTTGCGGGAATGTGCGGGAGAGCCTTTGTTTATGTTATTTAGAGCCGTTAAACAGCAAGTAGATAAGGGACCGGTGGACGCTATTACTTCCGAGGCTAGGTATTCACTTAGCGAAGAGAAACTTATAAGACAATCAATAGATTTTAGACCGATGGTAAGTTTAATTTTTTACGTCAGAAATACGCGATTTAACATTTGACTTATAATTCCAGACTGTATATGTGTCCATATCCCAACAGGCATTTGTGGGGGGTGTGGATATAAATACCGAAAATATTGCTGTGAAAGTGTTGGATTGTGATACTATTAGCCAGGTTAAAGAAAAATGCTTAGATACTATTTACAGAGCCACTCCTTACTCGCAGAGACCTAAGAAGGAGGATCTCGATTTAGGTGCGTTGTACCTACGTCTACAAAGCTAAAATAAATTTATTCCATTTTATGTTACAGAATGGCGTACTGGCACCTCAGGAAGACTAATATTGTATGATGAAGATAGTACTACAAAGATTGAAGGGGAATGGAAGAGGAGAAATACTCTTCAGCACTATAAAGTACCTGATGGGGGATGTTTGAATCTAGTATCTAAACAAAGTTCGATTTACAACTTAAGCATATTCTCCGACAAGAACGACAAATCGCATAAGTATGAAACATTAAATCTTGGCAAGTTAAGCTCCGTCAGCCCGCCCCTGAGCAGGGCCACGAGCCCTTTGAATCACGACCACGACCAAGGGCTCAAGGTTTGGCATTTAGTCAAACACCACGACAATGATAACCAAAAGGAAGGTGAAAGGGGCAACAAAATGGTGTCGGAAATTTATCTGACTAGACTTCTAGCCACAAAGGGTACTCTACAAAAGTTTGTAGATGACTTGTTTGAAACAATATTTAGCACAGCTCATCGAGGATCTGCTCTACCCCTTGCCATTAAATATATGTTCGATTTCCTTGACGATCAAGCATTGCAACATGGTATCAGCGATCCTGAAGTTGTGCACACGTGGAAAAGCAATTCCCTTCCGCTTAGGTTTTGGGTTAACCTAATCAAGAATCCCAATTTTGTGTTTGATATTCACAAATCGAATATTGTGGATGCTTGTTTATCTGTCGTTGCTCAAACGTTTATGGATTCATGTTCCACGTCTGATCATAGATTAGGTAAGGAGTTACAATATTATTTTCACGCAATTTTTGGATCTGGAGTGTAATTTAAATTAGCAAGTCTGTAGCACGTTTTTTATCGAATTTTAAGTAATAATGAAACACAAAACTCTAAATGCATTTTTAATAGAAGACCATTCACACCAAATTCTGGAATGAACCTATGGTGTTTAAATTAGAAGTTTTTGTATGAACAGTAATGATTCAAGTAATGTAAAGGTGGTTAAGTTATTGACAAGGACTTCCAATATGACGTTTTTAATTAACCTCAACACCACCGGACACACTTGAGCAGCATTATGAAAATAAATTTTCAAAAAACTAAGAACCAGATGAACCATCATTTTATTAACATCCTATATTTTCGTCTATCAATTTCAGACACAAAACGTAATCCCTCACACTGAAATAAAATGTATTTTACGCGCATATAACTCTTGAGTGCCTTTTCGAATTTCTACTTGCATGGGGGCGGTCACGCGTCATATATAATTCGGATGCATACATTAATATTGGACTAATTTGATTTCAGGAAAAGATTCCCCTAGTTCTAAACTTTTATACGCTAAAGATATACCTTGTTATAAAGATTGGGTTGAACGGTACTATTCGGATATCAAAATGATGCCAGCTATTTCAGACCAAGACATGAACGCTATGCTAGCAGAGGACTCTAGGGTAAAATATTTCTTTCATAGCTGCGGTCCTTTTTATTCCTATCTGGATTTCAGCTACACACAACAGAATTTAATACAAACTGTGCCCTGCACGAACTCTACCTGTACGCCATGAAATACAACGAACAACTAACAGTTACCTTAGAAGAAGACGAATTTTCCCAAAAGCAGAGATTAGCGTTGAAATTGGAACAGGCGCACAATATAATGAACGAAGTGGGGCAACCATGATATTGGCCTGACCTGACGTGTCAGTCAGCCGAGCTTGATCTGATGTGTACATCGGATGACTTGAATCTGATGCTCAGAGCATCGGCTGAAGTAGATCTGATGCGACCTTCAGCTCCCCCCCTCTCGCCTGTCATTTCGGCACCTCAGGAACTGGCTTGCTGATAAACATTATCCAACAAATTAGTCCAGGACTCATTCATGACACGTACCAGACTTTTGGGTTCTCAGAATTTTGTTTTTTTGAGGAAATAATAAACTTTCAAGTGAACTGATGTGCATAAACTTAATAAAACTCTGTTTGAAATTGGCTCAATGGAGGACCATTGGGTGCAGAAGACAAATGCTCACTTTGTTGTGCCTTGATCAATTAGAATGTTAAAAACACCGATTATTGTCAAAATCTCAAAAATTATTCTCAAGAAAAATACCTGAGATTTTGACAAATTAAGCGCACAATACTTATTTTTCAGTTACGTGCCAGGTTGGAATTAGACATATTTTTTGAGAAGATTGCTTTTCTGACAATAAAATGAACTTGGAAACTTCCTAACCTCACAGACTCTGTCCTACAAGTGTCTATCATTTAATAAAGCTTCTCGAAACCATTCTCACGATGCTGTGTTGGCTTTCAGTGTTTGGTGTGATACTGCTGCTTAGTAGAGTATTTCACGCGATAACATATCTTCTCATTTTTTCGAATTCATGTTGTCGAATCAGGCATAAAAAAACGGAAAGCACAATTAGTGTAATCATGAAAACAAAATAAGGTGTTCTCCAAGATATGTATAGTGGTTATGGTTGAGCACTGGACTAAACTATACATATCCCATCAGACTAATTTCTCTGTATGTTACGAAATTGCTGTCGTGCAATTATTAATTGTTCAGTGTATATGCCGGGGACAGTGCTCTCACTCAGTGACTCGCAAAAGTGCCTCTGGTAGAATTGAGTGATTGACTGCCTCCAAAAACCAAATGAGTGTACTATATTTTTATGATAACAATTTAGAATTATGCTTCATTGTGCTGATTCTCAGCCTTAGTCCATATTACAAGATTAACTGGAATATCAAATTAATCATGCTTTTTTAAAATTCGCGTAACGGTTATAACTTTGTTTTATTTTTTTTTTCTTACATTTAGTTGAATGTGTGCATAATGTCTACATATTATTGGTACCTCAAATCCATGTTTGAATAATTTTTCTTTGAGAGTAATGGAAGCCCAACTGCATTTCAGGGTGTAACGACAAATTGAAATACTTCTACATCGGGAGAGATCAACTGGTATTAGATGTTATACATACAATTTAAAAGCAATCATTGATGATTGTCTTCCGAAAAAGGAAGCAGCAGGGTGGTAGTATTACTCGCGACCTTCAATCATTGGATGTCTCAATCTATACATACATACTATGCACCGATCGTTTCAATGTGGTTTGTGTGTGTGTAATAAGGCTGTGTACGTTTTTTTGTGAACAAACCAGCAAAATATATACAATATTAAATAAGTTGCCGCACTAACGATTATTTGGACAGTGCCGCTGCCGACAGCTATACGCATTCGTTCCACTTAAAGGTTCGTCGTTTCTTTTAAAGCAGGGTGTTAATACAATTCTTACGACGTCGCCAATTTCCTCTAGCTTTCAAAGTTAAATGTACTTCGCAAAATAATTAATTACCTTCATTGGGCATTTATCGGACTTGTTCGGATACGTTATATACATCTTATTCGTTTGCTTTGTTTTCCTTTTGTTTATGATTGCACTGTTGTATCTGAAAAAGATTGCTACATGCCCATATCGAATTTTGTGAAATTGTTATTTTCTTTACTAGTCAAGTCAATTTCAATTTTGATTTCTTCCGTTTTGACAATATCGTAAGGAGTATCGATCAAAATTATATTGTCAAAATAGTTGAGAAAACACGCGATTATTTGAACTATCTTGAAAAACATTACTGAATGTTTCTAAACCACTTTTATATATAAATAAGAATAAAAATACTCATTAAGGAATAACAGCTTTAATACTTATTGATAATATTTTAATATTCTTTCTGACCAAACGATTTTGATATAGTAAATAGATCATTTTTAAATCTTATATACTGCCTATATAGTTTTTAAGATATATATTATGTAACTTATTGCATTCCTTTTTAGTGAGAAAATCTTATGTATGTATAGCTCTTTTTACCTATGAATGATTCTAGATCTAAACGGATCAAACGAAACATTCAGTAATTTATTAAGTGGCAATATCTATATTTCATTTACCTTATATAACTGTTTTAGTTAGTTTTAAATTTAATACTATAGGTGTTGTCGAAAGAATAATAATTCAGATGATCATGATGTATATTGTAACTCTAGAACGATTGTTTTGTAGACCGGAATTAATACAAAACATACTCCAAAGTGTAGTCAATATATGAAACCAGACAGTAATGGTTAACAAAAATTAGTAGGAAACACACGGCGCAACTATCTGTGTTCATATGTTGAGTAAACTAGAAACTGCCAGTTGAAAATTTTCCGCCATTTTATTTGCTGTATTAGTAGACTAATTGAACCGTTTATTCGCTGTAAACTTTATTAAGGGAACAAAAAAAAATGTATAAATAATTGTGTTATTTTTTAAAATGAATTGGGTATCCAAAATTGTATTTTCATTAATGGTTATGAATGTTGTCACCGTCCTTATTGGAACAATGTATTTCTCAAATTAGCTTACGGACAGCTACGCATATCAATGTCCAGAGTTAGGCACTTTGTATTTTTTTATTGATATCTGTAAAATCATTTGTTTTTATTTTTTTTATCTATTATTTTAAGTATTGTAAATAAAAATTTTTATGCCAAAAAAATCTGCTTCTGGACAACTGCATAGTAAGAATTGTAAATACTAAATGTACGTATGTAAGTATGTGAGAGAATGAATAATGTGTTTATATGTACGCATCTCCGATATATTCATAGTACTGTGTGTATATCCGATTGCATCTGCAATAATATGAATGGTAATGTATTACTATATGTTATTATAAAAGACTGAATGGAGTTACTAAACTACTTAATAGAAAAATATTAACGGACTTTTTTTTACCCTTGCACCAATGAAACAAAAAAACAAATACTAAAAAAGCATATGAACCATTAGTTTGTAAACTTAAAACTCGGTACACAGTAAGTTATGACTTTCATTTAAAAAATATACATATAAACGAACATACTACAGAAAAGTTAATATACATTCAAGCGAAGTTTCTTGCAAAACAAAATAAAATATATTCTAGAATTTTGCTGAAAACTGATTGGGTTCGACAAAGTTAATCAGTTTGTAGACAATTTTGGACAGATTGCTGACAGAAAAAAAATAACACACGTGACTTCCCAACAGAACAATAGTGGCCACTTTAAAAAACTAAAGCGTAGGCTTTTATACAACGGAATACAGTATGAAGAATAATCTAAACAACATGAAGAGGCATCAAATGTGTAGGTAGCTAAAAGAAGGAAACATTATAAGAGATATTGTAATGTGGTTGCTTTGGAACAGATGTTTAACTCCGTACTCATATAATAACCATTTTTAATAGCGAAAGTTCCCAGAAATCTGTGCTTTAGAAATTTTAATATGTAAAATATATATATTTCTATATATATGTATATATTCACTCTACTATAAATGAACGAGAGTGGTGCACATATCAGAAGCACAACCTTTTCAAGGTCTTCAGATTCTAAAGTCACTTCGTGCCAAACTGGAAGTGACAACCAGCCTGAATCGTTATTAACAATTAGAATTCAAATTTAACAACTACCAGACTATATAATTATAATATTAATAAAACCACTAATAAATCTATTAACAGGGGGAAGCTTTCAAAGCTATGACAATAAGTAAAAAAATGTTAGAAATATTTTTCTTTCTGTTAATAATGACGCAAACTTCTTTTGTTACTCCTGTTAAAGAAACCTTTATAATAAATGGAACGGATTCTAACTGCCGTTTGTAGATGGCATGTTAAAAAAAATAGCTTTCCGGACGCTCTAATTTTCTGTTACACCAAGCGGGATGGATCTAAATTAATGCGCGGTGGGCTTAGCTCTAGATCTATTTGATCTATTGAGATTTGGGTAAATATGCAAACCAATCATTACCACCAATTACCTAGCCCCCTCCCAATTGTTTGTTTTGGCACAGGATCGTCATGGCTTCCATCGATCAGCTGGCTGAAACTTTCATTCACGCAAATTTAAATAAACGTGTGTCAGTTTTACTTATTTAGTTTTACTACTCATATATTCCACACGCACTATTGGGGTAGAAAATATCCGATTCTGTTTTACACGATATTTTACAACTTTTTTCATAGATTTTACTGTCAATTTGCTTTGACGTGTACATTTGACGACATTCGTGTGGGTGATTAGCACAAACGTTTTATTTAGTGACTTGTTATTCTGCACGCTGCTTAGACACCGTCCTTCCAAACACGAACATTTACAAAAAATTTAAAATGAAGGGTGAAATACCAGCCGATATTGACTTTCCCGTGTGGGGATTATTACCAAAAAAAGAAACTGGAAGTATATCCTTTTTATCAAAATATCCTGATTACGATGGGAAAGGTATTGTTATTGCAATTTTGGACTCGGGGATTGATCCTGGGGCCCCAGGATTACAGGTATCTATAGGTATATAAATATAACGTATGTAGGGAATTAAAAAAATATATTTTAGAAAACGTCAGATGGTAAAATTAAAATAGTTGAAAGATTCGACTGCAGTGGTTGCGGAGATGTAAATACGAGTACAATAGTCAAACCTGAGGATGGATATATCGTCGGCCTAACAGGTCGGAAAATGAAAGTAAGTGCATTATTAATTTTCGTTTAAATTGACATTACACTCGCACTACGCAATTTCTCCTCTGTGTTAACACTTTTGTAACTGTGTTGCATCTGTATTTGTACCTCAGAGCAAATTTTCTTTAAAATTTTAAACGAAAATTCTAGAATTTTAAGAATTTTGTAAAATTAGATAACCTAATTTTATAGGGTCTAGTCGGTCGCCTACTACTTTATAATAGGTATTTTGTATTGTATACTACAGGTCTCCCTCAGGGTGTAAAATCAAAAAAAAATTTATTGGTCTTCGATTCTTTAACAAATGGGAGCGCCTCATGTAACAAAAATAATTAGAAGAGTGACGTTTTTTGGCTAAAATTAGTGACAGTGACTTTTGCAAAAATTAGTATTATTAATAAACTAGTACTTAATATACAACTGTGAAGTCTCACAAATATAAAAAACATCTATATGTAGATAGGGCAAAAAAAATTATAACACGCCTTTTTAATCTGTACCTTCTTGGATTTTTGTTTTAATCTAGAATTTTGATGTTGAAGGACGTGATAAATACTTCCTAAAATTGCTGAAACCGTAACGTTCAGTGCTACTGAAAAGCTTTCTGAATTACAATTTTGGGCTCAATGTTGAAAACAAAACCAACCAGTGGCTGGTTAAGTAACCACGCATAAAATTATATTACGCAACAAGCTTGATAAACGCCATTTTAGTCACGAGTTTGATTTGCACGGGCAATTAGAGTGCTCAATAAGCGAGTAACCGATGAAGTTTATCAACATGCCATACTTTTTCTATAATCATTAATTTTTGAGTATACTTTTGGATAACAACACGAATATATATGCATATATATATATATATATATATATATATATATATATATATATATATATATATATATATATATATATATATATATATATATATATATATATATATATATATATATATATACATGCCTAGCCGTCACTGAGTGACGACTAGGCATGGCTAAAATCTACCGAAAACATCGCGATTGCTCCCAAACCAGTGATTAAAATACCAGAAATGTCCGAAGAGTTCGCGACCGTGGCTAAGGAAGCTTGATCAGTGAATTGGGCATTTCAGAGTAGAAATAAAAAAAAAGATATTAATAATTCTTTTTAAAAATAAACAGCTTATGAAGGATATCATTTATTTGTTGCCATAGGTGCAATATTTATTAAGGGCTCCTTTGAATATGAATTCCCGTTGGGGTGACATTAAAGTCTTCATTTATATTCGCTGTCGGATTTTAGGCATTTTTTAAAACTTGTCTAGTTAGAGCCTAGATAAAAAGGTACATCCGAATATTATACATAAAAATTTTCACCGCTTCTCTCACCAATGTGGAAGTAATAGGATAATTTATTCCTTTCCATAGGTTCCGTCAGAATGGAAAAACCCATCAGGTGAATATAGAATAGGTGTTAAAAATGCATTTTACCTATATCCAGACAAGCTAAAAGAGCGCGTAAAATCAGAATATAAGAAAAAAAATTGGGACGAAGGTCATCGAAAAATTATAAGCGAAGTAAACAGAGATCTCGCGGAATTTGAGAGTAGGCACTCTAGCAACAACTTAAATGAAAACGAAAAATTAGAAAAAGAGAACTTGGAAGCAAAATTGGAAATATTAAATCATTTAGAGCAGAAATACAAAGATGCGGGTCCAGCGTACGATTGTGTTCTTTTTAACGATGGCGAAAAATGGATGTGTTGCGTAAATACTAGCGAAACAAACGACCTTTCAGAATGTCCTTTGTTGGGAGAATACGGTGTAACTCACGAATACTTGCCGCTGACGAAAACGGATAACTTAAATTTTAGTTTCAATGTTCATGATAATGGCAATATTCTCGAGTTGGTCGGCGTGTGTTGTAAGTTCAATTTTATATCTATATATTATCGAATCAAGTTTGAAGTTTCATGGTTTTTTTAAAGCAAGTCATGGCACTCATGTAGCTTCGATTGCTTCCGCGTATTTCCCAGAGTCTCCCGAACAAAGCGGCGTAGCCCCGGGGGCTCAGATTATCTCGCTTACAATTGGGGATGGTCGATTGGGGTCCATGGAAACTGGCACTGCATTAGTAAGGGCGATGATAAAAATTATAGAACTGAAGCAAAAAATGGATATTCATGTTATTAATATGAGTTATGGTGAACACGCTCATTGGGTTGACACTGGGTATAGTAATAGCAACTGACACTTCCACTTTCTGAGTCTTTATGCTGGATGTTTCATAAATAGCATGCATGCTAATTGTGTTACATTCTGCGCAGAACCAGTATCTAAAGGTTCTTATTGTAGGCGTATTGGCGACTTGGTTAATGAAATAGTAAACAAATACGGAGTTATCTGGATTTCATCGGCTGGAAACAATGGCCCCGCATTGGGCACTATAAGCACCCCATCTGATATTAATGATGAACCTATCGTCAGTGTGGGAGCATATGTATCCCCAGAAATGATGGTTGCCGAGTATGCAATGAGACAAAAGTTGCCAGGTAATAATATTTGAGGACTACTTTTTGAAAAAAATATGTTAATTTTACTGTATACTAACTAGGCAGCCCTTATACGTGGTCTTCGCGAGGTCCTACCATCGATGGTGGCATAGGAGTTCACGTGTGTGCCCCAGGAGGTGCTATAACATCTGTACCCAACTTTACACTACGATACAACCAATTAATGAATGGAACGTCTATGGCATCTCCAAATTGCGCAGGTTCTGTGGCTATTATCCTATCAGGTCTGATTCAACAAAAAATACCTTATTCCCCGTATTTGGTGCGCAAGGCTTTAGAAAATACGGCCAGTTTCATTGAAGGAATAGAGATCCCCGCTCAAGGCGCAGGTCTTATTCAAGTTGACAAAGCGTTTGACTATTTAATTACCTATCATAACGTAATTGAAAGAGACGTACGTTTTCAAATACAATGCGGTTCATCAAATTCCAAGGGTATTTACCTGCGAACCAAATTACATACGAATTCGCATATATTTAAAGTTAGCGTCGAACCTCATTTTCTAAATGAAGATGAAGTACCTGCTGACAAAAAAATTAATTTCAACATAAAACTAGTTTTGACCTGCAGCAGTCACTATGTAGAATTTCCAAAACATCTGGACTTATCGAATTTCAGTAGGATGTTTTCTGTGAAGATAGATACCTCATCCTTGGCTGAAGGATTACATAGTACGTTTATAAATGCATACGATATTAACTGCGTAGCTAAGGGTCCCGTATTTAAAATTCCAATAACAATTATCAAACCCAAAGAAGTAACTGAACCCAAATATTTGGTCAGTTATACTAAAGTACCTTTTAAACCAAATACCATAAGGCGGTACTATTATGTAGTGCCGGATGTAGCAACATGGGCTGTACTAAAACTGACTTCCGATGATGACAATGGTCGCTTTGTTATTCACACATTACAATCACTGCCAAGACAACACTGCAAAGCTTTGGAAACCAACAAAACCATTGCAGTAACATCAAAGACTGAGTCTTATGTTACTTTCCAAGTGAAAGGTGGATATGTGCTTGAATTGGTTATAGCAAAATATTGGGCAAACCTTGGAGAAGTCAATTTAGATTACTCGATACTGTTTTACGGAGTTAAACCCAATCAACCTCTCGTTAACATGCACTCTGCAGATGGTATTTATATGGTCGAGGTCAAAACCTTGCAAGGGGAAGAGATATCGCCTACAATCACGCTTAAAAATTCCGTACAGATCCTCAAGTAAGTAATTCGCGGTTTTTAAGGCTATTGCGGGAATTGCGGTATTTTTTTAGGCCTTCGGAAGCAAAAATCGCGCCATTAACAAGTCGTGACGTCATACCTCCTAACCGGCAAATATACGAGTTGGTCTTAGTGTACAACTTTAATTTATCCAAACAATGTGAGGTGTCGCCTAATTTGGCACTCCTGAGCTATATGCTGTATGAATCAGAATATGAATCGCAACTCTGGTTGCTTTACGACTCCAATAAACAATTATTAGGATGTGGAGATGCATATCCTTCGAAAGTAAGATTACATCAACACTAATGCCTTACAGGGTAGGTTAAATTAGAGTTCTGATTCCTCATCATGCACAACTTTTCTCTAATTTAATTGACCTCGTAGGCACTACCGCTTTGAGACCCCCATACTATATCTTAAGGCACATTGTATACACAAAAAATGTTTTAGTATACCATTAAATTGGAGAAAGGTGATTATGTTATTCGTCTACAAGTTAGACATGACAAAAAAGAATACCTAGAAAAAATAAACGAAGCTCCCTTATTACTGCAACAGAAACTAGCTAGTAGTATAACAATGGATGTGTATCTATCATATTCGCAAGCCCTTATTGGAGGAAAAAAAGCTGGCGTTACACATAATTCAAATCCATACACAAACGTGCCTTTGTACATCGCTCCGCTGGCCGATAAGTAAGAGGTTTTCTTTGCGAATTTTAATGGTCATTTAATTTTTTTGTTTTTCAGATTTCAGGTGAAATCAAACAATCCAGCACATTATTTAACTGGTTATATTACTTATTCCAAAGATGAATCTGGGAAAAAAGTAGATACTTATCCTATTAAATATGTTCTTACAGATACTAGCAGTCCTAAGAAGGGCGGCGGGTCTAATGGAAACGTTAATAACGCCCAAGCGGAAAAGTCTAAATTGGAAGAGTACAATGAGTCGCTGAGGGATATACAGACCAGTTGGATTTCTAGACTTGGTACGTGAATGATTGCGACACGCCTCTTTTACATGCTTAAACTGATGGAAAATTGATTTTTAGATAAAGAATCAGCTGAAAAGTTATATGAAGACCTACAGAAGAGTCACCCCAACCATCTTCCAATTCACTCTGCCTATCTGCAAGTGATAGACCCGGTAGACAAAAAGTTTAACGTTAAAAAGAATCCTACTAGTGAGGAGCTTAACAAAATCATCGCCATTTGCAACAAAGTATTAGAAAATGTCAAAGAGGAAACTGTTTTAGCTTACATAGCAACAAAGACTGACTCTCGCCCAGATGCGTCCAAATATAAAGCGTAAATCTTCACATATCAATTATGACAATTGATAATTCCGTCCTCATTTTAGTCAAATGGAGCAACAAAAAAATGTTTATCTGGAATGTCTATCTAGAAAAGGAGTAGCACTGTGTAGGTTAAGTTTGATTTCCAATGGCGCTGAATCTAAAGAGTTGGAAATAGCCAACATTTGGAAATCGCTTTTAAAATTTGTTGACCCGACCGATGCAAAGGTAAATCACAAGTGTTAAAATGAATATAAATTAACCAGATTCCCTCGTAGTTTTTGACATCCCACGTGCTATACTTTGCGTTATGTCACTCGTTCATCAAAGGACATTTTGGAAGATTTTTGAAGTATTTGTATAAAATGCAAGAAGATAAACCGACTGAAGAAACGGAGAAGAAAATAATTGAAATTTGTCAGCAACTAAATTGGACACATGTGAAAAATTATCTGGAAAGGCAACTACCTTCCAAGTACCCTAATGCTTATAAACCTTTCTAATAATCCTGAATACCTTATATTAATTGTAAATTACAAATTTTCTTTTGATTTTATGTTCTATATATATAAATATATTTAAAATCGACTGTGGTTGAATCGATTTATTAAACAAGCGAGTCTGTGATTATTTGGTTTTATTGAAAAGCCTTTATAACCATTAAAGTCGCACCTTATTATGGTTAGTTGAGACTACAAGGAACCAGAAGAAACCAATGCTTTTTTTTTAAATAATTGTTCAAAAATTTCTGAACTATTTTTTTCTAATTTGCTGATGACAATACTTCAACCGTTTCGGCATCGCGTGAAAAGTATACTCGAACACTGAAACATTCGATGCGGCAGAATTATTTTTTTAGAAGAATCCCATTTCTAATTTTTCTTGACCACCTGACTTGGCACCTACAATGAATCACCCTATATACGTGTAGAAATAATAGGTATATCCTCAAAAGCTGGCGTTAACTGACGCTTGTTGCTCGCAAGCATGGCAATTCCAATAACACACATTTAACGAATCAACGAAATAAAAAAAGCATTCTCTTATTAAAGCTTTACCTGACCCGATTACATCCTTCACGCAAAAATCGTGTATAGGGTGGTCTATTATTAACTAGATAGATAAAAAACTAGATTAGATAAAAAAAATGGGTTAGGATGATATTTTGCGTGACTTTTAAAATTTGAAGTTCCTATATATATTTATTATTTTTTCATTTAATTATTACAATAAAATTAAGCAATCACACAAACAGTTTTTACTGTAGACTATTATTTAATAAAAATAAATTTCTGCCTTCAAAAACAAACATTAAAATGTAAAAATAAATCGACCGGCAACCAATATACGGTTTTATTTTTGTTTGCTTCAAATCTATTCTACATTGAAAATCTAAAAATACAATATATTACTCCTTACTTCTTGTGGAAACCGCATTATGTTGTAGGTGCGTTTCATATAATTTCCGGGGTTAAATTTCCATCTCTATGGGAATCCCAGAACCTAGAAAGGCGTTTCCAAAAATTATTTTCTTTATATTTAAATCCATATGTTGTAATCTCTCTTACCTAGTTTTCTCTCTCATTAAAAAGAATACTCTCTATCGTTGTTGATCAATATTTCACGAAAAAATGCAACACTTTTTTTTATTTAGAAGGTTCTATTGACTCAGTACTTTCCCATTTTTTCAGGCCAAACATAAGGATCACATGCACTTCCAGGAAGGAATCAGTTCATGCTGTTACCTTGGAAATTGATCAAAAAATTTGAAATATACATTTATTTAGGTTAAATAGTATTCTCTATAGCTTATTAATTATTGCATTTATTTGTATGCAGTAGCTTTTCCGCCACAGAATAGCAGCAATATTCCACCACAATTTCATTAAACAGTTGCTACTCTATTAGGGGTACTGCTTGGACCTGTAGGCAACACTTATAAACATTGTTCATAGCTTGTTTTAGTTTCTTTGGAAAAAACTTTTTTAAAAACATACTAAGTTAAGTGATAAGCGCCTAATCATGGGCGAATTTTTTATGCGAGATTATGTCATTGTTCGGGGTTAGAAAGTGACGCAATTCGCAAGCAATCAAATTTGAAAAAGTGATTTACTCATCATGTAAGACGCCTTTACGACATGGCAGTCATGTCGCAAAAATGCAGCGTTAATGGAAATCCATCACGTTTATATCATGTAATATTCTGATTTCTCCAAAGTCTTAAAAACTTACCTTTAGCACGAAACAGCCACACAAACACACGCAATCAATTTATTCTAATAAATTCACATCGCCATTTTCTAAAAAAGACCGGCCGACTATGACTACGGGTTTATGTCACAATGATAGGTATTGGTTTTCAAATCGGATCGACCGTTTGACACGCAGTAAATGTAATTATGTAATTAGTACGTCATCAATTTAACACAATTTTTTTAATTTATCGTGGACAGTGCGAACTGAAAAGTGGAATACTGTATGATTCTCAAATCGGTAACTTCTAGATATTTCCGACGGTGCAGCTGCGGCTGGGAAATTCACAAATAGCGCAAGTAGTAATTTGAGAGATTCGTTTTGCTTATTGCAACTTCACACTGTTCATGTTGTAAATTTTTATTGCCAATTTATTATAAATCACCCAATCCGGCGACTCCCTCACAAATGCGACGCTGCTTGATACACAGTTAAATCTACGTCATTAATTAAAAACAAATTTTAAAATTAAATAGAAAAACGCATTAGTCAAAATCGTTTCCATTTATTCACATTTATTTCGCACGAGACTTACCTGATCTTATATAATCTTTCCGTTTTTAAAAAAATAGTTAAATTTATCTTATGGATTAAATATCACAACAACAAACATACGTAAATGTATGTTATTATCCTTAAAATACAAAAGTTGAATAATTTGAGGTCCATCCTTCACAACATAGAAAATCAACAACACTTATTGCGATATGGAAAGAATGGGTGAAGAAATAACCTCAAAAACATCAGCACTACAAATTACAATGTACAAAACAATTTTGGTGCATTTAATAAATAAAACTAGGAAATAAATAAGGTAAAAATAAGTTCCCTAAGTTGAGTTATCACTTAAACAATAATAGAAGCGTTGTAAATAACTTATATCCCTTCCACAATTCCCATCAATAACATTTTTCCCAGTTATAATTTTTGATTCAACTGCTGCAGTTTTTAAAAACCACAATTGAACAGAGCTTCATAATTCGATCTCTGTACAGGGTCCGCCAAAGAGTACTGAACAAATAGTTAGTTTTGACTTTCCCTGTATTATTCGAGGCAACGAAAAATAACAAACTAAAAACTTTAAATGAACCTCAAAACGAGAGCTATTAAGTACATTTTTGTTTTTTAGAATCGATAGACTATCCAAAATTTTATGTTATCTATATAATAATATAGAGTTTCGTGATTTTTTATGAAAAGGGAAAGGAATCTAATTGTTCCTTTAGCGTATATTTGATTTTAACAGAATGAACTGGATATTCTAATATAAATATAATATATTAAGATGTATATAATTAAAATATAAATATAAATCCTAGCTCTTTTGTTTGAAGTTCAGTTGTTGGAAATTCAAAAATGAATGCCTGTGCAGTCATCATGGGCAGACCATATACAGTATGAAGTATACCTTCGTTGTTGAGAAAATACCACATGTATAAAATATCAAAAAATATTAAAGGATCAACTTCTATGTTACTAGATCATAATCCTTTAAATAAAAAGATATAATTTTGTTTTAAAAAATCAATCATTATAAATCATCTAAAATTGACATACCAGGGTCTAAAGGTCATACTACTGTTATTTCCGTATCATCTTCTTCTTCTTCGCTTAGTCCATACGTTATTAAATCTGACGTTGTTAATGACTGAATTGGGTCGAAGCTGCTTCCCAATACTAAAAAAAATGCCCTTATAACAACAGTAGGGTAAGCAAAGACATTAACCAACAAGTCGTTCAACAATAATGCATGCGAATTAAGCTTAAACTGAAAAAGTAGCTTGAAAAATTGAGACTGAGAAAAACTAAATATGCACAAGTTACTGTTTTTCACATTCACTTAACATTATTTTAATAATAAAATCGGATTAAGAAATAAAATTCCATCAAAGAAATAGGAATTCATTCAAGAAACAGATATAAATCTGGCATCACTGTACTATTGGAATGTCCACTTCTCTCCTGTGGTTAAATGTCTTTGCATATCCTGAAGGAAATTATTATAATTAGCATTGTGGTCGAAAACGAATCTTACCATTCAATAGGTTAAAAACAAAGTAAAACGCACCATGCAGTGTTGCCACTACCATAATAAACTCTTCAACTCTATGGACAGCACTAGGTTAATAAATTTAGGGTATTCTTACACTTGTAGGCTTTATATTGTTGATTCATAGCGTCTGTTGTAAAAAACTGTGTTTCTAATTGAAGACCCTCTAACTTAACAGGTTGCATTGTGTCGTCTAATAAATGTTGAGAATGTTGCTGTGAAGATGAAGTTGGTAGCAGTTGCAAATGTTGTAGGCGCATTTCGGAGATTGAAGACATTACCATTTGTGAGGAATCAAGTTCTTGTAGATAGGGCATAACCTGAAAATGACAGAAACATTGATGTCTAATGTTATTATATTATAAGTAATTAATTCTAACTTTATTCCCATCAGGTCTGTGAGGATTCCGACAACCACGGCATTTACAATCTATGCAAGCTTTACTTTCTACATAGCAGGGACATCGTTGACCGCAACATGTTAATTTCCCGGGTGTTGCGGTTGCGTTCCCACATCTGCATCCTTTTTTTGCTTTCATGCAGGGTTTTTTAAATATTCCCTAAAACACATGCAAATTATTTTTTTGCGCCATATTTAATAGTTTTTTTTTACTTAATTTGAACATTTCACTAACCTTTTCAGAAATTTCCTTTGGTTTACATGAACTTATGCTATTAACAAGTGCATTATTTGTTGTATTACAATTTGTACTATCCTTTGGCTTTCTCTTAATAGTAATTTTATTTCCCGAACCTGGATAAACAACTGAATATAATGATCTATTTTGACTACATGGTAAATTTTTTGAGGTCTCTCCTAAATTTTGCAATGCAGGAATATTCTGAGGACAAGCGGATTTTGTGTAAATGCAGGGTAGTATAGAATATGTTGATTTTGGCAGACCGCCTTGGCTTTTATAGTCATCTTCAAATTGAGCACCTTCTCTGATAAGTTGAATTAAATTACTTGCCCCCCTCTCGAAACCTGTACCAGGTTGGCAGGCTTGAGATTTAATGCAAAGGAAAATTGGGGAGTTCATTATAGTCAAACACATTTTTTTATACATCTGCATTAGGATACGCAAACTCTTATTTTCTCCATAGTCTTGGCAATCTTTACAATTTTCACAAGCTGGTTTTAACCTTTTTCTTCCACCTTTACATCTCTTGCATACGTGATGCTGGCACTGAGCATTAACTGGCGAATGAGGTTCCACTAACAGGTTGGAACATACAACACAACACAAGGAGTTGCGTAGGTATGGTACTAGTCGGTACAGATCCTGCCAGGACCCGGGATTATTTGGATCTGATCTTAGTATTATCTGTGTTGTTGTCACATACAGATTCGTGGAATTCATTTTCGTTTGCGTTGGGTGCTTCTCTTTAGATATTGACGACATTGTTCTTAGGTTAGAATAAAGGGTTTGTTTATATCGGCGTTATACGACGTATTCCGATTAATAGCTTAAAAATACTTCACGTACTTTTCGTGCCGCATTCATGGAAATGACATATTTGTACTGGTTATTAACAATAGTATATTATTTTCAAATTTGCTTCAACAAAAAATGTTTTGATTTTATTTTAAACCAAATACACATTGCAAGGTTGCCAAATGGCTATATTCATTCCCCAATAAATGACATATACCATCTGTTACTTGCTAATTTAAAAGTGTAATTTTTATAAATTTTATAAGAAAAGTCATTACTATACCTCTCAGGGATCCTGATAGATTTAAGTTTTGTTTAATTTCTTATTTTTGCGAGATTTAGTAACCATTCAATGCACCATCTATTGTCGACAAGCTGAAATAATTCTACTTCACTTACCATATAATCCGCTGCAAAATAAGCCGGAAAGTAACTAAAAAAGAAATTATATGAATTAAATTTGAAGAAGCGAATAATTTTACCTGAAAAAAAGAAATAAATCTAAAGGTCACCTTTTTCTATCTGCGGGGACTTGTAGACCAGAGAATAAAACGATATACAACCCAAAGATAAATGATAACAAAATCACAGTGTTGTCAAGTCATAATCGGCTTGTTTTAGAAATTACATGGTGACATCTGTAAGTCAATATGAAAACCAAATGGCTTGTGAAGAAAATATTTATATATATATAAACAGAAAACTTGGTCGTGTAATTACCTAATTTTCTTTTTCATAACATTGCGTCACTTGACGTCTCGAATGAATACTGTAGTAGAGAATCGCGATTTGAATTTTTTTTTAACAAACAACCCTTTTAACATGATTATATTTATATAAAAGCAATTCCTCCAGCACTCAAGGTGCGTATCTGAAACCATGCTAAGTTTGAATTAGTGCAATATTTATTGTCCTAAAAATCAATAGGTGAGTTTACAAACACCCAAGAGTTTATAAACACAAGATTTCCTTGGTGATAATGACATGATTATTTTTGGTACCTTAGTTACGTTATTTTTGATTGAGATATGAATAGTTTTGTCAGTTTGACTCATTTGCTTGTTGATTTTTAAAGTACATTTATTGTTTACCTATGAGTTGTTTATATTATGACATTTAAAAAACTACTTTCACTATTATTTAAACTGAATATTTCATAATACCAAGTGCAATATGGTTTTGGTAATAAGATAAAACAATTTTTTTAGAATTGTGACAAAGGAGATGGATTCTTTTTTCAGTCTTTTTGATCCCAGTAATGGGAATGATTGCTCTATGAACGAAGATTTTGCTCTTAATAATTTGCTGAATGAAAATTCCCTGCCTCCTGAACCCCAGCTTGGAAATGTTGAATACAAATTAAAAATTGTTAATCCAACCAAACAAAGGTTTGAACATCTAGTTACCCAGGTAAATTTTTATGTCATTTGCTGTCAATTATTTTATAAATATTTTCAGCTTAAGTGGAGACTTCGCGAAGGTAACGGCGAAGCCATTTATGAAATAGGTGTCGAAGACAGTGGAATTCTTGCTGGATTGTCTAAACGTGATATGACAGCTAGTTTACAAACTTTGGAGCAAATGGCTAAAAAACTTGGAGCAAGCACAACTCTACTCAGAGAAAAGCAACTGGACAATTCACGTAGTGTGGCTGAAGTTCTAGTAAGAAAAATTCCCGATGATCAGAATAACATTGAAATAAGGGTGGCTGTTTTGGGAAATGCAGGTATGAAAAATAATTGAGGGAACGAATGTGGATTTATTGTTGAATTTTTGCCTAGATGCCGGGAAAAGTACATTATTAGGAGTGTTGACGCAGGGAAACTTGGATAATGGTAGAGGCAAAGCAAGGCTAAATATGTTCCGCCACTTACATGAAATACAAAGTGGCCGAACTTCATCCATATCTCACGAGATTTTAGGCTTCAACTCGCAGGGTGAACCTATTAATTATAGTTCCAGTGAATTAATCACTGCAGAGGAGATTTGCGACAGAAGTACAAAACTTATAACATTTCTGGATTTGGCCGGACATAAGAAATATATTCGCACAACCATACAGGGTCTATCGGGTTATTCGCCTCATCATGCAATGCTTGTAGTAAGTTAATAATCCATCAGGACATTTGTAAATATGTTTTTCCCACCTTCAATTAACTAATTATAACTTAAAAATATATTTTATTTTAGATTTCAAGTACCGCGGGTGCAGTGGGAATGGCTCACGAACACCTAGCTATAGCGGTCGCTCTGAATGTACCATTTTTCATTGTGATTACTAAAATCGACTTGACTGACCCTGCGAATACCCTACAAAGTCTCGAATCTTTTTTGAAACAAGTGGGTAGCAGACGTGTACCTCTCATAATCAAGAACTTGGATGACGTAATCACTGCAGGAGCAAACCAGTTAACAGAGAATATTGTTCCAATATTTTGTGTGTCTAGCGTCAGCGGGGACGGCTTGGAGTTGCTCTTAAAATTTTTACATGTGCTTCCCCCCGGCAGCAGCTCGAAGGAAAAGGAGAGACTAGAACAGGTAAAGTTTTTTTTCAATGATACCCTTGGTGACATTTTGAGAGTAATAGAATGATGCTGTTGAGTAAATTGATCGGGCTTTTTCATTTATTTATAGGCAAAGACATTTAATCACCGTATTGTAAATATATTCGGTTTTATTATGCACTAGGGCTTAGTGTTTTTGGTTAGCACGTAATTAGCGCCACCAACAGTGTATAATTTGATTTCAGGAATTACCGGAATTTCATATCGACGAAAATTTCCGGGCTGGAGCTGTGGGGCAAGTTTTTGGCGGGCTATTAACCAAAGGTGTGATCATCGAAGGTGCCCAGATGCAAATAGGACCAATGAAAAATGGCTCTTTCCAAAGCGTAGTCGTAAAATCTATTCATAGAAATCGAGTACCATGCAGAATGGTACGAGCGGGACAAAGTGCCGCAATCTCTCTAGATAGTTACCTGCCTAATTTGAGAAACGGAATGGTTTTAGTTTCGAAAGAGCACACGGCTCATGGATGCCTATTTTTCCAAGCGACCGTATCAGTTCTCTTCCACGCAACAGCTGTTTATCCCGGTTTCCAAACCACTGTCCATATTGGAAATATAAGACAAACAGCAGTTGTCATTGGTATATGTTCGTCGAAATGTATCCACACGAATGAGAGAGATTCAGTGCTTTTTAAATTTAAAGTACATCCTGAATATGTAACCGTTGGTCAAAGACTTCTCTTTAGAGAAGGTGCATCTAAAGGTATAGGCGAGATCACTCAAATATTCCCACTGACCAATGGGGATGATAACTAAGTATGTGCTTTAATTTTTGGAATTGCTGACAGTGACTTAGTATTTGTTTTTTGTTATGTCCTTAATTCTTAGCTCTCATGCATTGTTGTACAGAAGGTCGATTGTGGTTGAAAAAAATTAAGTCTCTAGTACTAGCAGTACTTTTGATTGATTTTAAAAGAAGTCTCTCATTTGAAAAAAAAAATCGCCTCTCAAGCTAATTGATTATTTTATAACTGACCATAAAAATTTCTTTTTTTTTTCCTAAAGGCAAAGATTCGTGGAAACATATCGAGTTGCAATACCTTCGAAACATTAATTAACTACTCTCTTATATGTTTATTATGGTAATAACTTATAATTGTGTGACGATAAAAGTTCAAAGTTATTTTTTTATTGAGATAAGGTTGAGACTGCTTCAACCTTGAAACTATTAAATATATGTCCAGTTAAAAACTTTTTATGAAAAACAACTGTGATTATAAATAGTAGGTTAGGTTTCCAGTATTGTGGGCCACATTTTTCAAATAGTGAAAAACATGGCGTTAAATTAAATAGTACTTTCTAAAACACAAATTGCGTACTATGTCAAACTTGGATCTCCGTTAATAAATAAAGTTCTAACATTCTTTTTGTTTTATTTCTATTTTTATTTGGTAATGTTAATTTTACATTAAGGGTGAAATATAAGTTCTGCCAGTGAAAAATATTTAAAAAACAACTAGCGTCCAATATAACTTTTATTTGTTAAGGGTTAATAATGAGAATAAAATTGAGACACTTAACAATATATTCTAGATCATTGCACATTGTCTACGAAAATATAAATCTCTTAAATTTGAAAAACTCAACATTAATGTATACATATATAAATAACGAAAAAAATTATGATTTACCTTTATCAGCTAGGCCTATAAAGATCTCACATTTTGAATTCGTAAATTATCCTTTGGAAACGCAGCTTGTGATTCCTATATCGTTTTGATATTGAACAATATCAAATACTGTTGGCGCGTTAAAGCCTTGGAACAATTATAAAAATATATCTTAGCAACGCTTCAATCTTACGCCTGGAAAAATAATCTGGCACTCGTATAACTATAGTAGAACAATTCAAATTCCTGAAAAACGACAAATTATAACGTTACAGAGATAAATAGACAAAAAAACTCTTACCCTTTCAAAAGTATTGATTCGTTTTTCTGTTAAATTTAGGGTCTGCTTTAGTTTAGCATCATCTCCGTTCGATATCAAAGTCTGCTCTTTAATTTTCATTCTTTCATTTTTAAATTTTCTATTAACCGAATGAAACCAATGTAATGAGTTTAGCTGACTTTCTTGATCCAATAATTGTATGATATAAGCAAGACCTTAAATGTAAAACTCTTAGAATAGAATGTCCTTTAGTAGAAGTTTGTTTATGGGTGTATAAATTAAAAAAAAACGGAGATTTTCACGACTGTAATACAAGTAATAAGGACTGTTTTTCAAAAAAAAAAAAAGAGTAGAATTTTCAAAAAATATTTTACGAACACAGGTGTTAGAGTTTAGAATAAACTTTCCACAGAGCTAAAAATCAGTAGTAATATAAACATTTTTAAATCTAAACTGTTTTTATAATTTAATAATTTTATAATTTATAATTTATTAATGTTTGTTATCACTGTCACATATTTTTATTATATAAGTTCCTAATGTAGTTTTCTGATTCACTTGTCAAAATCCATAGTACACTGATTGTATTTTAAATATGTGGGATAATAAAAATATTATTATTACCTCAATGATAAAAAATTTATTATTACTGACTTTACACACAAAAAACTTACCTAAAGCAAAACCATCATCCGTAAAGGCACTGTTGGCTTTGTTCTTTTTATATAAGCGTTCTTTGGATGTTAAAGAGTGTTCTACGAAATTTATTGTCAAGGGAGGCACGATAACGAAGAAATTTTTCAAATGCATGTTACTAGGATTCCGAAACACCGACAAAAACACGTTCACCAACAATTTAAAATATTCCGTCGCTTCTTCGAAATTTTCAATGAAATTTTGCAAATCGTGAAGCAAACATTGGACGGCTTTTTGGGATAACTCGGTCAGTTGTTCCTTTTGCAATATTTCTTTGAAGTTATCAAGCCCCGTCAGGTCGGGTATAAAGCATGTTCCTTCCGCTAAGCATCTTTTACCTCCAGATCGTATTAGACGAATATAACCCATGGCATTACCTACGAGCACAACATTATGATATTTTAAATACATGTAACTTTGTTTCAAACCTATATGAGTAATCAGCTTCCTAAACAAATCCAAATAACTCTCTCCATCTTGATTCAATCCTAACTTCCTTATTCCAACGTTGAACTTTTCTGCTCGCTCATAAGGATACATCTGATTAAACTCAGTTTTATGTTCAGAGAAAAACCTCAGATCTTTTAACAATCGAGATTTGATATGCTCGTCGAACATAAACTGAGAAAAAATATGGAACTTATTTTTCAAAAATTGGTAAATAAAATTAACAGTGGTGTTCATTATCCCTATGCCATGGGTCCTTATGGAATTGGAAACATGAGATATATTTATAGAGTTTAAATGCTTATTGTTGCTGGACTGTTCTACAAAAACCTGACTATTCAAATTATAAAGGTACTTTTGGACGAAAACATTTATGTTTCGCATTATTTCTAAAACATCCAGCCCTTGATCTAAAGTCTGCATTGGCAGATCATCATCAACTGTATTCAAGGAATATTGTAAATAAGCCAACCTGAAAGCAATTTCCGAAAAATACTTAAGGGACTCGAAAATTAAACACTCACTTTCTCATTTCTCCATAAGTCTTCCAGTCATGTAAAACAACAGTGGTCAAATTATAAAACATGGTGCTCAAATAATGCTCGGCTTCATTTTTCACACTTTTATAAACGTTACCCAACAGCACGGGCATATATTTGTTGAAATTCAATGGAAAAACATTCTGGAAAGGGTCGGAGGGTGGCAACTGCAAATGTAAATGCGTTTGCATTCTCAAATTTGTCTCTACGATTTGATTCACTGGCGCAAAAAATTTCTCATTGAGAATTTTGCTGACGGCTGATGAAATTTCCTTGCCACCTATATTATCACAGTCCGTTAACGCGTTTAACATTAGCTAAAATAATTTTTAAATTAAAATATTACCAACACATCCCGAAAAATGTTACCATGTATCTCGCAACGTCGCTTTTGGATGACACCAATTTACTCAAATATACAGGCAAAATATAGTTGTAATGCCAGTAAAGGACAGAACAATCGCAGCGTTTTTGTAAAAACTCTGTATATCTCGATATTAATCCCAACTGTGACAATAGCACCTGCACATCATTTAATTTTGAATTATTTAAACCACTAGCAGATAGCGCCAAATTAGCTACTAATAGTCTGTTTTTGGTATTGGGTCCTAAAATGGAAGTCAGCTAGGGATGGTAAATTATTTGTTATATCTTTGTCACCTTTTATAGCATTTTCACAGATATTTAAAGCAGACATTATGTTATGCTGTTGATCTTTGTAAGATCTGTCTTGGACCAAATCTTTCTAAGAAAAAAATCTAATCAATAAAAAAACAACTGTTATACTACCATCATACCTTAATGCTTATTAAAATTGATAAAGCTTTATACTGTAAATGCTGGGAAATCAATAAAACCAGGTGAACCAAGAGTATTATATTCTGATTTAGGTTTAAATATATACTTTTTAAAATCTCAACCAACTTTGATATAGCTACCAACACCGTTTTTGTCACTGGCAACATCTTGTCAAAATGTACATTCATGACCCATTTAATTGTTGAATTGATCTTTTGCACAAGTTTTAAGCCATCCAATAATAACACACATATATATTGCAGCTGTTTTACTTTTAGGTTCCCCATATTCACTTTTATCTGTTTATCTAACTCTACTAAATAATAACATGTCTGTAAACAATACTCGTGTCAATCAATTATTACAATGTGAAGGTAAAAAAGTGCAATTATATACCTGTAGACAAAGTAAATTTGTTTCCTTGGGTAAGTTTTGGTTTTTAATATGAATTTGTGTAAGTCTATTACTCTCTATATTCTTCTGATCAATATATTTAGCTAGGGATTGCACATTTTTCAAAAAAAATTGTTCAGGATACCATACAATATTGCCAATGAGTGTACAAGCTAAAACCTGAAATTATGAACCAAAAACGTTGTGGGAAATACTTATATTAGTGAAAATTCAAATTACCTTTTTGTTTAACTCTAGTAATTTTTTTATGAATTTCCGATTTGTGCTTTCAAAAACATTAAAGTAGAATGCAGCAACAACATTTAATTGCAACAACATTTCAGAGCACAAAATATTCTCTTCATCCTTCTCTAATTCACTGATTTGAACAAATAAATAAGTTTGGAATTCCGCATTTAAGGTTGATTTCTTAATGTCATATATTAATTTGGAATCTAAATTACTAGTTGAATCCTAAAATAATGAAAATAAAACTTCTTGAAAACCTTCCAAAAGGTTTATTTACTTTGAAAATTGTTCCTGACAATAAAATAGTTTCTAGAACAGCCAAAGTTTTATCAAAATCTCTTACTTCGTCTTTTGAAAAATTGTATTTTGCACTGTTGTGCAAAATGTTTCTTAGAGCTCTCCTATATAGCAGCCAATGTTCTTTTAATATCTGCTTATCAAGTAGATAATCAAATTTTAACAGACATATTAGCAAATCTCCAAATAAATTTAAAATTTCCTAAAAACATAAATTGCTTAAACAAAACAAATTCCTTGTACCACTGTTAAAAAAGTGCTTACAGAAAAGCTAGGATTATTACCAGACACGTAATATTCTTTGGTCAAAATTGCTGTAAGCTGTTTTAACGTTAGTGATAAAACTTGCCTAGCCCTGATAACAAAAGCATGTAGCTTTTGCAAAGGTTCAACCAATTTACTAACAGATTCTAAATTTTGTAAACTTTTTCCAATATCTGAAAAATAAATTATAATACTATATACGTCCAAAGTTCGGTGGGTTAAAAAATGTTAATAAAATGAATTATTGACGAACACAACTAACAGATACCTTCTCCGTAGAATAAAAAATCCACACATAACTGCTGAGCTTCTGTTTTCAGTAATTCAATTTCCTGGCATATAGAACCAAGTGTGCTCAAAATTCGAAATAAGATTTTATTTTCTGACCGAGTTAAATCCAAAATAGAGCCACTTTCATGAGCTTCCACCTAAATGTACATTTTTATCACAACATATGCAGAAATAACGTATAAACACAACTTACATCTAGTAAAATTGGTTTAAGAGTTACATTTAAATTATTCCTAAACGATTTTTTGTTCTCGTTAGTTAATTCATTGAACTTTTCTAAGAACTCGCCAAATTCACGAAGTTTTGCTTCACTTGCAATCCCTAAAATTTTATTTACTAGTGCAAGATCAAAATTATAATTTCGGCGAACTTACTATGAGTTTCAGCGTTAAATTTCCTTTCTATCACATTTGAAGGTTCAAACATTTTAACATGTTTATTTATTCAATATTTAAAACCTTTAACCCTAGAAAAAAAATTCAGTATCCTCAATCACAGATTGTATTGTTTGCGTGAATTTTTCACAGATCATAGTCAACAGCGCCATCTACTGAAAAATGGCCAAACTGTTTCGAACACCAGAGTCGACGTGAATATTTCTTTAATGAAACCCACTGAATGATTATGCGAAATGGACAAATGTAACAGTTACGGGGGAGTTATAAAAACTTCTGCACATGTTACAAGTTACATAGTGTAATCAGTAACCTAAGCTTTAAAGTACTAATTCAGTAAGAATAACCAGAAAAACATTTAAAGAGAGGGTTTGAAAAATTTTGGAGGTTTCTTTTGGTAGTTGCAGGGCTGTATTAATCACCATGGATTTAAGATGGGTTAATGAAATTATAAAGGCCCTTAATTTTGTTAAAATATATATTTAAAACGTTTGCTTTTTAACAATATGATGTATTCCCAAATGCAGTGTGAAACAATTGCATGATTTCTCGTGACTCACATACAATAATCACAATTTGTTTTGGTCGTATTGCCTAAATAAAGAAAATATTGCTACTGCCCTTACTCACTCGTTATTGTTGTATCACAAGACCAAAAGGTTACAAGCTGGACTCATTAACGAAAAATAACAAATTATTTTTTAGTGAAAATCTTCTGCACTGGGATAACAAAAACCTATAAATAGTAAATAAATAAAATCACTCAAAGTCACTCTATTACAAAAAACGGTAAAACATTTTAATTAAAACTGTATTAAATAATGGGACTAATCAAATTTTGGACCCACACATTCAGTGGCAGAGTTCTAAAAGTTCATTTTCCTTCTAAAAAAAGGGTTAATATATACACGCAAAGTTAATGAAGAAAATCACAATCCTTACACACTAATTTGCGCAATTTTAAGCGTAGATCATATAAAAAAAATATGTACATATAAATTGTTTTAAAAAGCGCCAAAGATTCCCGCAACTATCCTAGAATTTATTATTACCAAATATTTTCCATTGATACATTCATTTTCAAACAAATACCTGTCTGGGATTTAGGAAATTAAAAAAGAGGCTGAATTTGTAAAGCCACACAAAATTATTCAGGACTTGAAGATGCTAGGATATATATTTTATACAGGGTGTTATGCAAATATGTGGCCAAACAATAATAGATATACCAGATTCACTCCTTCAAGTTTAGCACCGAAACTAAGTGAAATAATTAAATACGACCCCACAATAACACTGTTAAAAAATTTAGGTAATATTGATATGTAAATACCTCCAAAGTGTCTGGCCTAATTTTTCAAAATCCGATAGCGGCTTTATATCAAAACTCACAGATTAATTTTTAATCTGGACCTTCCTGAGGCGATTTCTTGTAAAAAATTGCTAAAAAGAAGATTAAATTAACTCAATGAGGTGGCAAGTTGGGCGACTGTGTGTTCTTGAGCCAAGGCAGCCAATTCTTTAACCCACTCGTCTAACAATACGGCGCATAAGGCTACATGTTGGCCTTCGTTAAATTTCGGGTATATTAGATTAAATTGTAACTCTTCAGGTGATGATACTAAAGGCATGCTGGTTTCTACCTGGCTCGGTCTTCTGCCGAACATACTTGTTATGGATGGAATGTTCAGACTTCTTCTCTTAGGTCCATTTCGTTGAAACGGTTCGTTAGATTCCGCCGGTTTTTGTGCCGAAGATTTTTCAGTATGGTATCGGCGCAGGTTCACCAGCATTACTTCTCTGTCCACTAAAATGTCTTGCGCGTATCTTATTAAACCAACTTTATCGGAATAGCGGTTCATGGCCTCATCTACTTGATGTTTTAATAAATTTAATATCTGAAAAATACAAATATCAACAAATCTATTTCCTGTAACGAAAAAATAAACAAGCCCACCTCGAAAATGGACGGCACATTGGGCGGCAACGTCATGTTATCCTCAAGTAAATAAGCTCGTAACAAGGGTTGTGGGTATGCAGCCAGTCTTGATATGATGCCGGTTAAGTGCAAGTTAACGTATATAGAATTGGATAAAAAATTCCTTAATTTCTCCATCAAAATAGTTAAAAATGGCCCAGCACACGGAGGCGTTTCTAGATGCATATCATCGAGTACAAGAATTGCATTTGATCTTCTCCCTTTACTTGTCGAAACAAGCCATTCACTCTCTTCTTTTATATCGTCTAAATTCATATTGAAACTCTCGTAGCCGCTACTTCTTTCCAAAGATATCAAACTGTCCGATTTTTCTTCTAAAAGTACAAGTACAAGTACTTCACTATAATAATATGTACTCAGTACTTCACTTTAATAATATGAAATCTAACATCACTAAAGAGATTACTTGACTGCATGCATCTGAAACATCTCCAGAAGGATATATAACCCATGTGCAAATGAGTACTTGAGTTTGAATCATGACGACGGCTTTAAAAGCAGAAATGAGGCAGCTTTAAGGCGGCTTAGAGGCGAAATTTGTCCTCTCACCATGAGAGAATGGGGTGCTAGTGAACACAGGCAATGTTTTCATCATAGTAAGGGATACAAGCGAAGGGAGGATGATATCTGATATGCTCCAAGCAAAAATAACTCTGCACAGGTTAGAGGGTGTGTGGCAAGACTTGAGATGGATCCAAATCAGAATTACTGGCTTGAACACAATGATCAGACCTAGCGCAGGTCAGGCTAACAAGCCAGGCATGTATGACGATTACAAGCACAATGCCTGTCAAGTTATCAAGGTGGACAAGACAACAATCAACAGATCCTCCATATGAAGGGAAACTGCTGAGCAGGGATGAGCAGAACCAATGAATGTGTTGCAGGTGGTATCTAGAAAGAGCACCAATTAAACTTGGTACAAATCCCAGTATAATTTGAGTGGAAGGATGCTAGAAGGGAAACAACTTGTAGGAAAAGAATTAACATAGGTTAGGTCAGTCAAGCAACCCTGAATCTAATTCAAATGTAAGAAACTGAACACAAAAAGAGGCCCTATTCACGATCATGAACAGATCCTCCATTTGAAGAGAATCTGCTGAGCAGGGACGAGCTGAACCAATGAATGTGTTACAGGTTGTATCTAGAAAGAGCACCAATTAAACTTGGTACAAATCCCAGTATAATTTGGGTGGAAGGATGCTGGAAGGGAAAGAACCTATAGTAAAAAAAATAACATAGGTTAGGTCAGTCAAGCAACACTGAATCTAATTCAAAGCTGTAAGAAACTGAACACAAAAAGAGGCCTTATTCACGATCATCAACAGATCCTCCATTTGAAGAGAAACTGCTGAGAAGGGACGAGCAGAACCAATGAATATGTTCTAGGTGGTACCTAGAAAGAGCACCAATTAGATTTGGTACAAATCCTAGTACAATTTGAGTGAAGAATGCTGGAATGGAATTAGCTTGTAAGAAAAGAATTAACACATGTTAGGTCAGTCAAGCAACACTGAATCTAATTCAAAGCTGTAAAAAACTGAAAACAAAGAGCCACAATCATGAACTGCAATTAGGCAACACTCAAAATTTACTGTTTATTGACCGCATATCAAAAGTTTTAATCATTATGGTGATATGAAATTTGTCAAGACATGCTCTGCAGCAAATTTGTAATACAAAAGCATAAAAAACAGAACTACCACATACCACTGTTACAAGAAATATCTTCGTCTCCGTTATAGGAGTTACTCCAACTGGAACAAGCTCTCTGACATTGCCCAATTTTATTTCTAGCATCGCAAAGGTAAGCATAGTACTTCCCATACAAACTTTGACTATGTTTGAAATGATTCCACTGGATGAAACTACCGTCGACTCCGACATCGCTATCGGGCAATCGACAGCAATTAGGCGCTAGTAGCAACAGCTTTTCGAAACTTGAGCACGACAGATCCAAAGGCAGCAGTATTTTACGTTGCGACAACAGTACTTGAAAACACGGCTGGAAAAATATTTTACTGCGACTTAACGATATAAATCCTAGTGGTTTTTACCTGTAAATGTTTGAAGCTCAGCTCCAACATCAGATCTTCGCAATTTAGGTCAATCAGTGATTCGAAAAGCGCCAATGACACAAGGCATAACTGCCTTTCTGAATCAATCCTGTTTATCAGTATATTTAATAGCCTATCGCCGTCGTATTCAACTACTAGTAAAAATCGTAAAACGGCGTGTAATAACCCTGGCTCGGTAACTGTACGTATGATCAATTCTAAATAGGCTGTCGCTGCCACTTGCTCTAATATATTTATTTGCAAAAGGGCTGCGCCTAATACTGGTATTAAAAAACCCCTGTATAAAAACTCTTGTAATTGTTGCCTTATCATGGGATGTGCAATTTGAGCAACCGCATTACTAAAATCCAATGAAGTGACAAAAGTTAAAAGCCCTTTGATTTCTTTCACGTCGTCTGGCGTAAAACGATGCCAATCAGGTACTCCGATATCGTCGATCGAGTTTGGTAACACAGAATATAAACCACTTAAACCTGACGCTACCAACACGGAAAAATTTGAATGTTCTGATATGTATATGGCTACTTCTTTATTTTTTATTGACAGTGTCATGCAAAGTAAAAGGGCATCACGAGCTCTCATCCCTATAGAATCTTCTCTATGTACAAACGGGATTAATAGAGAAAATATTATGAATCTGAAAACAAAATTAAATATTTTACAGTGATTGTCGCCTATGCGTTCCACTATACGAATTATTCAAAGCTGATAATTTTAATCGGAGAACGTTCCAGATAAATAATGAATGAGCAACCTACATGCTATATTTTCGGAGCATCTGGGACATATAAAAACCCGAATATTATACAGGTTTTAATTTAAGAACTAAAAGGTGTCACAGTATTGTAATTTATTTTTTTCGTCAATTTCCAAGAGTTTTTTAAATAATAAATTGACATCTGATACACCAATTAAACTTTAAAAACTCAAAAATAATAGCAATTTAGGATTTATAATTTAAGGAACAAAAAATTTTCAGAAAAGCTGTGCACAGCATAAATTCTAAAATGCAATCAGCAGGCAACTATTAACTCTTCGTATCACCCTGTTAATTTCACACCATTGAAAGGAAAATAGTTTTAACCAACACATGGTATTTATGACAAAACTACTTTCTGACAAGATAAAATGCAATATTAAAAAGATATGTATTTAAGTCCCATAATGAAAACATCTTGTTAGGATTAAGGAGATAAGTAATAAGATGATAAATTAAATTAACTCACCTGTCAACATTTCTATCACATTGGAAAAATAACTTTATGAAACCTATATTTTGTACCAGTAATGTGCTCAACTGATTTAAAAGGTCCACCAAAAGTTTTTCAATTTCTATAGAAAAAACTTCCCCATGACATGAATTTAATAATTTAAGCATAGGCTTGACGAAAGCATCATGTTTTAATAACAACTCCCTTGATTGAGCTATTAACATTTCATATAACTTCAACTGCTCACATCGCA
The DNA here is from genome assembly GCF_029955315.1 of Cylas formicarius. NCBI lineage: Eukaryota > Metazoa > Arthropoda > Insecta > Coleoptera > Brentidae > Cylas > Cylas formicarius. Next base: position 9,321,263 of record NW_026844225.1, on the reverse strand, counting down.
CAGCATTTTTATATCTGAAAAAGACAGACATTACTTCAAATTGCAATTTACTAAAAGGGTTTGAACCATCACAGCACTCATAATGTTACTTACTTTCCAGATCTCATGCTCCATTCAAAAAGCTTATCTAATATATTCTCTGTTAATAAATAATCTAGACATTGTGAAGAATTATTCATACACAACCTGTCATTTCTTTTCATGTCATAGAGAAGTAATGTGACCATTTGTTCAAGATGGTTAACAACCCCCAGTACATCATCATGACTTGGTAGTTGCTAAAAAAATGGGCAATTATAAAAGAACTTGAGCACATATGCAATGATTAAAGAATGGGTTATTTCATACAAATGTGAAAAGTAAAAAGCACAGGCCCCATTGTTTTGTTTACAAATTAAATGTAACCTGTTGCTTCGGAATGAATGATTTTAAACCCATTTTTTTTATTTACACAAAATTAATGGCAAATTTACCTGAACTCTCTGAAGTATTTTAAGAGCCTGATGCCAGTGTTCCTTAAAACTATCGTAACATGCTTGGGGATCACATTCTTCTTCAGTATTTATCACAGTTCTTGAATTTTTTGATAGGAAAGAATGATTTCGTAACCATTCCATGCTAACAGCACCCAGATTCAAGACATTTTTTGATTGTCTTTTTGTGCGGCAGCCAAATTATTATTTCACCATAAATATTTTCATGATATATTTTGATAAAAATGACATTTTGTATCAGTGACAGATTAAACGTCAGTTGAAGAACCCACTTGATGTACAAATACTGAGGTCGATTAATCAACTGTTTAAATAGTGCGTATTTCTTGTTCTGCAGAATTATTTTCTTTAATTTAATCATGAATATATTTTCATCTTTAATGAATATCCTTTCTCTCTCGGATGTTCTATCTGACATATGTTGTTTTGATGCATTCCGCGCCATCTCGCGGCGCGAGACCGGATCTCCAACCGCAGTTTGGGATATGGGGACATCTAGCGATAGGGCTTTCCATTTATGTATTTTTCAGTTGTTATTTAAAATAAAAGTCATCATAAAATTTAATTTCGACCAATTTAAGCACCCAGATATTATATAGCATAACAAATAACAAATCAACTGAGAATGTTTGCATTTAAAAATAATTTTGTACCACGTGGACGCAGTTTGATTTAATTGAAAATAAGAAATTTTCCCTCCAATTCAGTGGCGCCCTCTAGACCTTGGACGGCATTTTTGTTTTGATTGGCGTTGTGCTGTTAAAATCCATGCAAAACTGTGGAAAAGTGAGTGAAAAATATGTTTTCCACTCCGAAAAGAAATAAAGCAGGACCGAATAGTGAGTGTGAAACCGTTGTGACACCAAATAATCGTGTTTTAAATTCTACGAGTTTTAATATCACAGACAAAGACCGTGATAATTGTAGCCCAAGCCTAAATGAAAAGGATGTAATTTCTCCAGGTGAAACTCGCCGAGGAAGGCCTAGGGCTGCTTTATTAAACACGTTAATTTTGGAAGGTTCCACATCTCCTAGTTCCATTAAATGTACATATTGTAGTAGAGTTTTTCCAAGGGAAAAGTCATTGCAAGCACATCTGAGAACTCACACAGGTGAAGACATTTTGATCTTTAAATATTTGCCGTTATTTAAATGTCTGTTGATTATTTAATGTGGACGTGTTATTAGTATAGGATAATGGATTCTACGGCTTGATTGTAATCAGGAATGATGGTGCCCTAATTAGTTTTTAAACATGTTTAAGAGGAGTTTAAAATTTAAATTAAATTTGCCATTTTTAACTGAAATTTTAAAAGGCACCTTTCAAATTTTTATTTTGCTTTAAATGTAATGGAATACTTTTTGATTGGAAAGTAATTGTCAGAGATGAATGTTTTTTATTTTAAATTGGCTACTTATAGAGAATTTGTGATTGATATTTATAGTTTATATTTTGTAGGTGAAAGACCATATGTATGTGACTATCCTCGTTGTACGAGAAAATTTGCTCAGTCTGGACAATTAAAAACTCATCAAAGGCTCCATACTGGTGAAAAGCCTTTTATATGTGCAGCTCCAAATTGTTCAAGGAAATTCACACATGCAAATCGACACTGTCCAGATCATCCTGATTTTACGTTAAAGAGGTTCCTTGCTAAACCTCAGCCAAATATTGATAAAACATATGATGAAGCCCATAGTACTGAAGTAAGGCAATGGTTGCAAAATTTTGACAGGTTAGTGATATTTAATTAAATTTTTATGCTTAAACATCAAGTGTTATTTCCTTAAAGGAGAAACAAGAGCTCAGTAAAGTCAAATGAAAATCTAGACACAACACCAAAAAAATCTATTGTGTTCAAACGTGAAGAATCGGTTTTTAGTAGTGGAAGTTCAGCATATTATTCAAGTTGCTCACAAATCAGCACTGATTTAGAAAGTTCACCAAAATCTGAACTTGACGATTTAGAAACTTCAATTTGTAGCAACTCTGGAAGTTCAGAAAGTGATGTAATGGCTGGTAAGATCTTGCATTTCCTAATAAGCCTTTCCAATTTAACTTTTAATTAGCATATCTAGTAAAATGTCAATTCTACAATATTAGCGGGAATACTTTTTGTCAGTATAACTATTATCATTTTTATACAATCTAAACAATATATTTTTACCAGGAACTTGTTGGCAACCAGTTGTCAATGCGCATGTTTTTTATTTTATTATTAGAATCTCCACCACCAAAACCTTCTGAACTGCCCAAAAAAAGATGGTTACGTGAAGCGGTCCAAGACCAAAGGCTATGGGATTCCACTAATGATTTGGCCAGCCCCATAAATTGGGGGGAAGACTCCTACACAGATCCCGAGGTGAATAAAACCTCCGATTGCAGTGCTGAAAATCAGAAACGTCCCTCCGTTTTGGTCTGTGTGCAAGGCGGTCGAAGCAAGGAGATTTCAAGTGATGAAATTCAGGGGGCGATGGCTTTGGTTGAGTTAAAAAATGGACTGAGTTGTAATTTTAATTACAGAATATAGTGTTGGAGGTATTTGTGTAGAAACTTTTTGAATAACAGTGCAACTTCTTTAGCTTATATACAGTTTAACATTGATGTATTTATTTATCTTTTTCTCCTGTACAAATTTTTACAGCACAACACAATAATTACAACCAATTTTAAGTTATGGCTTAGTAAAAAAAAAGCTAAATGAATGTACACTGTATATATATATGTATATTATGCACAGAAGTTGCTTCCAGGGAACATAGTTTGAGCCAACAAAGTTTCAGTAAATTATGAAAAATTACAAAATTGGAAAATTAAAAAACAATTTTTTTGATCTCTTTTCTATTGGTGCTTTTCCTTTTTTTTTTATATAATTTCTGCTGTATATTAAAGGTACTAGTTTTTCTATTAACATTTCTGTCCCCTGTACTATTGGCTCATTTTAGAAAAAAAACATGTGATAAAGTATTTATTGTTTTCATGTTAATTTTTTGTTAATTCTGAAACAAATTGTTTTTGTTTCAAAAATTTTAATAATGTTTGGAGAAAAAATGTTTTTAATTGATTTACTAATCGGTCACTTATTTATTTTTTTCTATATTATGTAGTCCTTGTGTTTCTCATTGTTTTAGTAATCGGCTCTTTTTACAATTTAACTTTTTATCGTGAATATAAAATTTTAATAAAGAAAAATAACTTGTGATTTTTTAAAATGTAAATTAACAGAAATATATTAAGGTTTGTGTACCTTGATGCAATGATTTTTATTTTTCTCAAGTTGAATATGTACCTTAAAAAAAATTAACCTTCCAAAGAAGAAAGTTAAGATTACACAGTTAAAGAGATGACGGGTCGTAAATCCCAATCCCAGTTGTTTTTTTTACACATCCCACATGCTTTTCACCCGACGCGACTTGAAGTGTAGGAAGGAAAATAATGGGTCTAGTATCCTGAAATATTCTTCTGATCACCACAATTATTGCCTATCACTTTCATGTTTTGCTGATACTTGAAGTCCCTTTCTGCTTAATCTGGAATGAAAATTTACATTTTCTTTTTTTAGTTTTATTATTTAAACTTTCGCGGGCAAATTAAACAAATTATTTTAAATTACTCTCTGTGTCAGTATTATTTATTGTCGATTTGGTTAAAAGGTGATTAACAATTTATTTATTGCCTAATGGGGAATTAGAGAAGTAGGGAGGTGAAAAATTTGGTGGAGGAATGTGATGTGAGAAGAAAATGGCTGTTTTCTATAATAGTTCAGGAACAAAAATCTGGAGCACCAAGTTGTATATTAAATTTTATTTTTTAGTATTTTATACAATAAACAAATGTTAAATAATAATACAAGGAGGCAATTATTTAGTATACACAAAACCTAAGTCCCTATTATTTTGGTATATTGATATAGATTGAATGTTGTAAAATAAAAAATCAACAAATAAATAGAAAATGTAATTGGCTTTCAGTAAGAGCTTCACCTGGAAATATTGTCTCCAGAAACCCCCAAAACATGTTCGTAATACCTATATGAACGTAATGGGTTAGGGAGATAAGTAACAAAAAAGATATCTTAAACTATAAATTAGTACTTTGTTCGATAGAAAAATTTCAAAATTGTCACCCAAATACATTTATAAATATTTTATAAAATTTCGATAGTAAAAATCAGTCATATCAATTATAATAACCTGAAAAACTTACTAACATTAGAGCGCCCAAATGTCAATTTTATATCACTTAGTGTCTTCAGCTGCCAACATTAACGATTAACAATTTCACTGAAAAACCGAAATTTTAAACATCATCGTAGAGCTATATTTATCAAATAATTTCATATATTTATATAATACAAAACATAAATACAACATAACGTATATTTACAAGAAAAATGAAGGCAAACTTCATTATTTATATATACAGGGATTTAAACACAACTGAATTTGACGCCATCGTCGCTCGAAAAACAGTTATGGCAGTGGAGTTTTTGATTTCGAACCCTCACGTCGGTACCCATACGCCCATCGCCTAACTGTATGCGACACACGCAACACTTAAAACATTCCATGTGGTAAAATAAACATAAGCTTTCGATTATCATGGCTGCTCCACGACCTACAAAAAAGAATAATTTTCACTTCCCATATTTCAAGGTTCGGGCACCTAAAATACTTAAAAAAAAGTTCTAAATATACCCTGCAAAAACTTTCTTCATAAAACAATGTTCCCGCGTTACTATAAGATTTACAGCAGGAAATAGTATGCTTTAAAACGCAAACCCGATTGGTTTATATACAAGAAAATTCTTCATTACGGATCCGGAACCTTTTACCATCGTGACAAACGCTTTTTCAAAATCTTGTGCAATTTTCCTGTGGCAGCGTGAAAACTCCTGGAAACTTTTCTATGAAGGGAATTTTGCAAATAAATTTTGTTTTACAGGTACGCCCAGTATAAATTGTTTTTAAACTTTACGGCACAAAAGAGAATTTTCACTTTTTTGTGAAAAAATAAATATTTTGAAAAAAAAAATCAAATGAAAAGTAAGTTTTTCCAATTTCACAAGCTGTTGGAAAATTGGTTCAGTTTTCACCACCCATCCAAAAAATGAAATAAAATCAACTAAAAATCTGGCTCACGAAAGTTCCAGAAGCCCACATTTCCATAGCGATGATGGGTGATAAACCAATATATTTTCACACCTCCAATATTGCCAAATCTACTTGAAACTAACAGCAACTTTGAAATTTTAAATACAAAATCCTGTATGTCAATAGACCAAAAATTTATCTACATCATTCCATTATCTTTAACTGAGAAACATTTGAAAAATGGAGGGAAATTGCTATATCAACGTAAATTGAAATATTCAACAGCATTGAAAAACTTTTTTTACCCGTCTGAGTTCCATTCTAAGCTATTCAAAATTAACTTCTAATTTTATTTACATACTACCAACGATTTTCTAAGAATCAATATATTTTTTCAGAAACCTTCGGTAGATTGATAGAGACAAAATCTGAGTAAAATGAGAGTCTGGAAAATTGATATTTCAGAGTTGCCATTGGTTTCGGGTAGATCTAGCAACGCTGCATCTGTGAAAAAATTTCTAAAATAAGGAATATTGCGGTCGTATACTAAATTTTGAAAGGTTATTTTCATATTCATTGTAAATCACCCTCTATATACTTGCACAGAACCAGACGATTGATAGGTACCAGTTTCCTAAGAAAACGTGAAAATTGGCGGAAAATTTCTGCCCATTTACCAAAACGGGTTCAAGTGATAGAGATTCTGTACCAATGGCATGGCCATGGCATAGATAAGATATGGCATTGTTATGCCAGAGGTTATTCATAGTTATACCTAATTCATTGTTGCAGTAGGAGCATTTCTTTTTCCCACTAACGCTGAGCATACGATCTTGCAAACTGTCGTCCAATTTTGCAGGTGGTGAGTAAGGTACTGAAGGCATGGCGTGACCCATAGTTTGGGAATGATTGATGTAGGGTTTGGGACTGTATTCTTTGTTGACTACGTCAGGTCTAAAAAGTGTCAATTGTCAACACACACACCATTCTTTTTAACCGCGTTAATACCTCCTGAGCGCTTGGATACGTTCATTAGCGCTGGTTCGATTCTGTACCCTCTGTGTGATCGTGTGGATCACTGAGTCTGGCAATGGTTTCTCTTGCCGAGAATGTTGCTGCCAATTTTTAGGGGCTGGCGCATTTTTCTGGTGTTGCTCAGACAATCTTCTAAGTTCAGCTTCCTAAACAAGTTTCCTTAATGAAATATCTTCTGTTTTAAAAATACCCATAAAAACAAAGTTGGAAAACTTTAGGTTACAAAACAGGTAACGCTTCATTGAAGATTCATTCGGTATTCGGTATTAAAATTTAGTTGGTACACCCCAAAGGGCATAAGATAGAGGGGAAGGTCGCGTATACTGTTACGAATGCCATCTATTATTTGTGTCCAAGTACTAAAGTACTGTCATGGCGGTTAAAAGTAATGCGTCACACTGAAAATACTACCGTAGCTTGTAACGGATAACAGCACTTTATTTATATTTTAATAACAAAAAAAATTAAAACCATTTCGACATTTTTTTTTTCACATTTTACCTTTCAAAATTTAAATTGAATTGAACCGTACGTCCCGCGCGTTTTCCGTTTTCATGACTGCACACAATCACTAGAGGGCATTGAAACTCGTGTACGCTTTTTAACATTGCAAATAATGGGAGCCTTCCCCTCTATCTTATACTCTTTGGTGCCCCCTGTGTTTGGAGAAATATTTTTTTTTCCTGGATTTAAAAAAAAATAGGGCGCAATGTACTCGTATTATTTATTCCATTGCAGTTTCCCGGTGGATCAAAGTCGAATGTTGCCTTATTTTGATAAATTTATTTTAATCCACGCTTTCGTTATCGGATTAACCGCTTGTAAGTATTGAATATAACAACCAATCAATTCTTGTCCAAAAACCACCTTATTTGAAAAAAAAAAAAAAACGGTATCTACACAAAACAGAAAAAAAAATGCACATTACTTTTTTGTATTTTTGCCTACAATCTTCTATAATTAAGTGCAATTAAAAAGAAAGAAAAAAACTAATCAATGATGTCACATTTCTAGTTTAGAATCCAGCATAATGTTTTTTTCATAAATTCATTCATTCATTATTTTCGCTAATTATTTTGTCCTTTCAGACTAACCTGAAATACCCAGTGTTGATTATAATTCTTGACTTCTGGATTAGCCTTGGGCTGAATCCAGTTGTCGTTGTGCCTGGGCCTAGGCACGGCGCTCAGAGCTTTCAGGCTGGGCTTGGTTAGAATTCTGGGCTTTGGTTGAGTTCTCAGCGGTTTAGGCATAATTGGTTGTCTATTAACAGGTGGTGGGGATATAAAAGCCGATCTTCTAGCGTCGTGTTGTAGCTCCGGCATAGATTTTCTATGGTCAATAGCTGGTAGATTGTTGGTAATCAGCGTTCTTCTGTCAGCTGAAGCGTGATAAGCGTGCTGTATATCGGGCATCGATTTACGATAATGAATCTCTTCCGATCTTTCATAATAAGCGGAAGTCACGTCACCGATCGATTTCCGAAATTCCAAAGGAAGATGTTGGAGTTCAGGCATGGACTTCCTGTAGTCAGTATTGACATATGTGTGATAATCGTCGCATATATTTTCCAAAGAATGTCTATTGTTTTGAAGTCTTGCTCGGTTACGACTTTCTTGGAATAAACGATTTTCTCTTTGTCTCTCCAACTCTTCTCGTTCGAGTTGTCTCAACTCCTGCTCGACCTTAAGCACTTCCGAATCGTGGTCTTCCAAGAAATCTGGCGAAGACTGAAAATAATTCGAACAATAATACTTTTTAACTTTGCATGACTACTTACCTGAGGAAAATACGGACTGTTGAATTGTTCGCTTCCCAAAGTGGGCTCAAAATTTTCGCATTTAGGTGCAACGGCAGTCTTCGTCAGATTAACCACGTCCGAATTGTCTCTCGATTTTTCCTCCTTTTCCACCATTTCGATTATTTCACGTTCCTTTTTGGTAATTTCATCCTCCTCCGACGTTATACTGTTCGTATGCTAAAAAAAATATGCACGGTCTCTCCCAATTCATTTCCATCGTGTTAGGACCTATGTATTCAAGTACAAGATGTTAAATTACACAAAATAACAAGGGTAAAAAAATATACTCTGTTCATTTGGAAGACAGAGTAATCAAAATTCAATGTATATATATGTTAACTAAATTATATATAACAATCTTGGAGTGTCCGATCAAAATTAATTAATTAAATTAAGAATTATCAAAGGAAATTTTGCCCGAAACCAACATTAACTTCAGAGTTTTTACCATTTACACCCAGTATTATGTATCACCATCACGCATAAGTATAAATATATGTTTAAGTTTTACATTTATTCATTTTATGACTCAGAAAAAAAAATACAAATAAATGTAGCCCCCAGAGAGTACAAGTAGGCCCTAACAGACATATTGAAGCCATTATGTTTTTAAATTTAAATTTAGCATAAATATGTAAAACATACTTTTTTTCTGTTGCAATTCTCTTTTTTTTATTTATTTGACAGAAATTTAAAAGTCGTTTAAACATAGTAAAAGGACGAATTCAAATATAGCAAAAGTACGAATTATTATTAATTTTATTGTTGTAAAAACTTAAAAATGCTGAAAAAGAAAAATTTGAATCGTATTTATAATAGACGTACGAAAAATCACTAGTTTTCCTAAATTAATAAATTAGCAATTACACACTTATAAGCGTAATATTTTATTGCAACATTCGTACGCATTACAATCCAGATAATTTTATTACTCTCCCTGATTAAAGAGTAGACTATAAAGGGCAACATAAAAATGTTTCATATTTTGTTATAATTTACTGGTTAATTTTTTTTTCTGAAAAAATATGAAATCAACATACCTCACTGTCTTGACGTTCGTGGCTTGGCGTACTGGAGTCACCAATACTGCTACACCAAGTGTCACTCGACAATCTTCCCCTATCGATATCGAGTCCAGAATCTTGACTTTCCACTTTACTCAGAAGACCGCTACGATTCTCTTCCTGCATTTTCTTGTACAAAGACTTTTCCAACTTAGATTCTTTTTGCAAAAACGAATTTATGTCGGGCGGTTTTTCGACTAACACGTCGGGATCGATTAAGTCGATATTTGTATCGTCCAAACCTAAGAAACTCGATCTTTTGCTGTGGATTTCTTTTTTGATACGTTTAGTAGAGTTGATCCTTTTGACCGGTTTGGGGACGTGATTTTGTTCATCTTCTGGAGGCGGCGGTGGCGGCGGTTTAACTTTGGGAGGCTCTAGTTTTTTTGTCGACAAAGAAAAGTCTGCCGTTATGAAATCTACAGGTAAATTATTTGGATACGGTTTAAGCTCGATATTTTCATATATTACAGTCTTTGGTAATAAAAATGATTCAGGTACTGCTGCGGAAGACGGTACTTCTTCTGGTAAACTTTGTTCTTTCTTTTGAACGTTAATATTTTTTTTAGTTTGTCCATCCCACTTCTGAAATTTAATGTTTTCCGTCGCGTCTCGGATAAGATCTTCCAAAAATTCTTTAGTGCTGTTAATAACATCTCGAGACAGTACGTTTCGCTGACTACTCGAATTATTAATTTCATCGTCGTTTACTTGGGGTTCTTCAACGATTTGGTTTATAGCATTAGCCTCCTCCGATATTTTTAGTTTCTCTATGCATTTCGGTATAGCATTTGAAACGGCTTCGGTCTCCGTATCAGTAGGTTCATCAGCTTGACTGACTGAACATGATACGTCGGCAGTGTGAATCCCGCTATCTTCTCTATCAGTCAACTCTACTGAAGATAAAGAAGGCGGGTAATTGGTACTGGAATTGCAATAGTCACCGAGGTTGTCCTCTATCGATTTGCCGCCCATTAAATTATCCAGATCTCTATTAAACATATTCAACTTGTTCAGATACATCTCGGCTTCAGGACTAACACTCCTTTCCGATTTACAAATCGATCTTGGTTTTTGATTTTCAAATGCCACCGACCCGTTCGACTTATCTAACAGATAGTTGCTTATCTTGTTTGGTTTGGATTTTTCTACATTATTATTCTCATTATCGGCTTGCGTATTGAAATCCATTAATCTTTGCTTTACAGATATTTGTATGTCACTTTTATCCACACTTTTAATTGATTGGTCGGTGGATCTTTCTAAACTTTTGAGTCTATCTTTGATGCTCCTCGCGTTGGCGAAATCCTCGCTTAAACGGCGAAAACTGTGGGTTTCCATGTGATTGATTTCCAGAGGTTTATCCACCTCGAACAAACCTTTTCGTTTTGAAATTTCGCCTTTCGGTAAAACGCTCTGCGCTTCAGAGTATTCCTTCGATTTAATAACGTCTCTGTTTTTGGTGAAAATCGATTCGTCCACCTTAATTTTCGATTGGATTCTCGATCGGTAATCCTGTATCGCGCCTTCGTACGTATATTGTTCTATCGGTTCTTTGTTCGTGTTAAAATCGTTAAATTTATTATCGAAATTTAAACTGGAAGCCTTGTTCGGAACATTCGGTTTAGGTTTCGAAGGTCTAACCGGAGTTGAATTGGCTGTAATGTTATTTAAGTACTGTCGATTTACATGTTCGCTTTTTTTCGTAAGATTGTTTGTTTCGTCTTCGCTTTGACTTTGGTTTGAATTACTCGACGTGTCTTTGTTGCCCGTTGAGTCGAAAGATTGGTGGTCCTTTTCGTCCTAAAACGTGCGTAATTCTCGTAAAACGCTATAAAGCGGCATGGCAATTATAACAAACCAAAATGCTACAGCTGTCGTCCGTATCGACATCTTTGATGCTGTTCGTTTTCGAACTACTACTACCTATACCGTAATCGCTTAAATCATTCGATTCGTCATCGTATATCGGTATTGTAAATTTAGGGCGACCTTTTTCTTTCCTAAAAATTAAAAATGCGTTCCAGAAAACATTTCACTTTTAGCAAATTTTCTAGATATACTTTCTATTTACATTTTAAAATATTTAAAATAACAAAAAAAAAGAAGAGAAATAAGTTTGAAATTAATCGAAAAAACCAGTAAACTTTTTAGTACTAATGAAACGCTTAATTTGATTTTTTTTAGATACACCTTACTTTATCTCTCCTTTGTTACGACTTATTTCACTTCAAAGTGAATGTGGACGGGCATTATATATTTTAAATATTTTTAGAGCTTAAGTCGTAAGAAAAATATTAAAAAAAAAGAGAAATAAGTTTGAAATTAATACAAAAAAAACAGTAAACTTTTTAGTGCAAAAAAAACTCTTAGTATTAAGCTTTCATTTGATTTTTCTAGATACAATTTCCTTTATCTCTACTTTGTTACGATTTATTTCACTTGAAAGTGAATGTGGACGGACATTATATATTTTAAATATTTTTTAGAGCTTAAGTCGTAAGAAAATTTTGAAAAAAAAAATAAGTTTGAAATAATAAAAAAAAGTAAACTTTTTAGTGCCAATAAAACTCTTAGTATTAAGCTTTCATTTGATTTTTCTAGATACAATTTCTTTATCTCCACTTTGTTACGATTTATTTCACATTAAAGTGAATGTGGACGGGCATTATATATTTTAAATATTTTTTAGAGCTTAAGTCGTAAGAAAAATATTTAAAAAAACGAAATAAGTTTGAAATTAATAAAAAAAGTAAACTTTTTAGTGCCAATAAAACTCTTAGTATTAAGCTTTAATTTGATTTTTTTATATACACTTTCATTTATCTCTACTTTGTAAGCATTTATTTACTTTAAAGTGAATGTGGACGGGCGTTATATATTTTAAATATTTTTTAGAACTTAACTCATAGGAAAAATATTTAAAATAACAAAAAAAAAGAGAAGTAAGTTTGAAATTAATAAAAAAAACAGTAAACATTTTAGTGACAATGAAACGCTTAGAATTAAGCTTTAATTTAATTTTTTTAGATACACTTTCCTTTATTTCTACTTTGTTACGATTTACTTCACTTTAATGTGAATGTGAACGGGCATTATATATTTTAAATATTATTTGGAGCTTCAGTCGTAATTGAATGAATAAATAAATAAAGTTAATTAATATTACTTTTCAATCGGCTTTGTTATTTCAATAAAAATATTTATAACTGCGACATATAAACATAAATTTCAATTAACTAATCAACTACAATGGACTAAAATACCGCCATTTTCTTGTTTTTAAAGAATATAACTTAAATATAACATAAATGAAATTAATTAATAATTAAGATTTCATCTAATAAATTATTAACTCAATTTGTAGTTAAATTAATTAAAACCTTGAAAATGATTGGACTAACCTAAAGCTTATAATTGTCTAGGCAATATCTTATTCATAAAATGAGAAGCAGATTGTGAAAATAATAAAAGATAGTAGCAGAGCTAACGCAAAAATGTATTTGGGGTCCTCTTTTCATTGTTGGCGATTTAAAACAGTCGCTTCGAAATTCTTTCGTAGTAGTAGTAGTCCTAGAATGGTTCACAAAAAATTGATTCCAAATGAAATTAGGACTAACATACTTTTGGGGAGGAGACCACTTGATACGAAATATTTAAAACATTTGAAAACCAATAATTAGGATAATTATGAAAATAGAGTATTTAAAGAATTGTGGATCTAGGTTTTAAAAGTTTTAGTTTAATGACTGATCATACAGAGTTTACATTAAAAATAGCTATGGTACCAGATCCACAGATATGAACTACATATTGCACAGAGTTACATTAACCGAGAAATCACAAAACATTTAGTTTTTCTCAATATGCTTGAAAAATATGTTAGCACAGCAATAGTTTAAATCCCAACTAAGCAAGAATTTTTTTTAAGTCTAGCAAAATTTTCACTTATGGGACAAAAACTTTCTGGTATTAATTTGATAACCTAGAAAATGAAAGAAAATGATGCTTTAGTTTTATATAACTTTCTAAAATGTTATTTCTTAGCATTACTCTAGTACCTATATTCTGTAATATTTGACACTTAGGCGCCTAAATGGAAGATTTTATTTAAAAAAAAAAGGAATATTCAACATTTACAAAACATTTCTCACAAAAAATGTTAATTCGTTTACTTGTTAAGTGATGCAAAAAATATTTTTCCAATTATAAACAAATCCAATTTTGAAGCCGTTTTTTTTTTCAATTTTACATTTAGCGGAAAATTCTACTTATTAGTTTCCGTGAATATGAAAAATTTCCGAATATTTCCAAAATTTTCAGGAAGAAATTAAAATTCACATAATATCTAAGTGGTACTATCAGTGGCTTTGAGTGTGGACACCCTGTAGCCTTCGTATATTAATAAGTAAAGTTGACTTATGGGAAAAACGATCGAATTTAGGACCAGAAAATATTTCCCAATTTCTCAGCGGTAAAATAAAATGGATTTATAACCCATAAACCGCCTTTATGACAATCGTAAACTAGTTTCAAGTTGGTCAACACCGCCCAACAATGAATCTCACATCTTAATTGTTTCCAACAATATTAAGTGACCAAGATGTGGGATGTCACGTTTGGGCACTAAACGCTATTTCCTGAGCAATTTTAAGCGCATTTCCTTTGTAACGATCGTAAATTTTCTTTAACAAAGCTCGAATCGAATTTTCAGTACTTAGTAGTGACTAAAGTACGCACTTCTGATTTTTATTACCCTATTCCCCGAACTAGTCCATAAAATTCGAAACTACTGTGCCCCTGTTTCTAAGAATGTATATATGCCCAATATACCACACTGTAACAAAAAATACGAAAAGAAAAGATGAAATTCTAAGCAAAACAAAAGGCTAGGTTAGATATCTAATTTTTTTTGTGTAAGAAACTTATACAGTGCCCAAAGTTACGGTCAAATTAAAACAGCGGAAAGGGAAGAGAATTTCCAGTAAAAGCCCTACCCAATTTTTTTTCTCCACTATATTTTATAGACTATTATATAAAATAAAATAAAAACCATGTTGTTATTGATTGCAATTTTTTTGATAAAAATGTATTACCAATACTAAAAAAAGCTAGTAGTAATTGTTTCCTTCTTAATAAAGTAAAGTATAAGTAAAATACTAACAAAAATTAATCTGATGAATAAAAATATATATTTAACACAGTAGAGGAACAAATTATAATAATTGCGAAACCAAAATTATTATAAAATACTAACTGAACACTAACTACAGTTTTGGCTAGTTTAATATCAAGCTTTTGTCGAAAACACTAAATTTTTAATTTACAAAGAACATATTAACAAAAAAACTATCTAATTTTGTGCGATCAGTCTAGGGTCATTGATTTCGACTTTTATGACACTCAAGAAAACAAAGACGGTATATACCTAAAGAATTTTGCTAAACTGTAGGCAAATATCCTGGAAGTATAAGCAATGCCAAGACCATAACGGTAAATTAATATATATAACGCTTTTAACACAAAACTGTGTTAATTACTGAATGACGTAGCCGTGTCAACATTTTTAACATTTTCTTGCGTTTCGAGGAATAAAAACTGAATTCTTCAACGTACGTTTCAAAAGAATGTCGTAAATCTTATACAACGATATACTCGTTCAAGAACTCCAAAATGGCGACAACCTTGCTAAAATTTTCATAGAAAAAATTTTACACAATGCGAGCACATTTATAGGGTGTTTGACACACATAATTTTTGACAGAGTTTGCACTAAATCCGCATTCTCAAATTCCATGACTTTTTCGGGGATTCAATTATAAATAGCACAAAAAAATGGATCTAGTGGACCCCTTTATTTTGGGTAAATTACAAGAAAAATATCTGTTCATTATTTGTTTTGGTTAGTTTTCATTGCAGTGCGGAGAGATAACTGTATGGGAATTAATAATCTATAAATAAACGCCCCAAGTTGGATGCAATGGGATATCGAAACTATTGGTTTATAAATAAACATAACGCGTTCTCCAGGTCAGCACAAGGTATGTGATCCGAGAACTAGTTTTAATTAGAATTTGGGAAATGTACGTTTCCTCGCCAATACGTTTCGTAATCGTGAGAGAGTTTTACAAACATTATATCTAACGAAACGAATTTTTTCTCAATCGGATAGAAAAATATAGCAAATGCGTTGTTGTAGAACAATTAGAAACGAAAAATATTACCTTTCCTCTATCATTTCACTAAACGTCTTGCTCTTTCTTCGCGACCTTTCAAATTCCTCTTGTTCAGTCAATTTTTTCACCTCGACCACTCGTTCTATTATGTGCTCTTGCCGTTTTCGTCTGCTGCTCTTCCAATTGTCCAAATTCTTAAAAAAAAATACAATTTTGCTAAACATCAAGCAATGGTAATACGAGAAGAAATATCAAGCATAAAGGGGCTTCAATAATATTTTTGTATTTATTTCCAAAAAGTATTAAAGAAAAATTTTTGCTCCCATCAAACATGAAATTGTTACACGGAACTGGAAACACGAAGCCATTACAAGACCTTCATATACGTTAAAATTGTAATTTTTTTTATGAGTAAGAAGGAATTGTGTAATTTTTAAAATGCAGGGTTATTTATTTATATATTACAAAGAAGACAAAGTTTATAGTATCTACGTATCCAAAAGACATATCAGGCGATTTGTAGAAAATACTTTTTAATTTTTGTCTTGCCTGTCTGTTCATCAATCGAAAATTTTGAATGACTAAAAACTCACATTATCATTAAGAACACCTTCTTACAGAACTCCCAAGTTAACCACTAGAGCAACTACAACTTTCTAATTTAATTTATTAATTCATTTAATTAATTAATTAATAATTAAATAGTTAAAATTAAATAATTTTTAGTCCTGGTAACTAAATAGTACCACAAGATTTGGGATATCGTAAGGATAAGAATAATTGTATTTTGTCCATTGATCAAGTCGCACCTATACATCCAGGAATATATGCTGACATTAGTTAGTCTAAGATTATCTTCTGAAATTTCTCAATAATCTTGCTTGCTAAAAAACATGCCACTCATGAAATTTAAATTGCCTGCAAACAAAGACATGGTATATAAATTTTATCGCAATCTCGCTATCGAAGTCCTTACACACCCTTTGGAAACAGACCAGAGCTTTACTTATTAACGAAATAATTTATGAAAAGCTAAAACCCAATTTAATATACACACCCAGATCTTTTATCTGAGTATTCTGTCTATATTGCTGGTATTTAAAAAGGTAAATTAGAGCTGCAGAAGGTTCGCTGATATTTACTTGTAGCCTATTTGTTTTGCCGAAATCTCACAATTTTGACAGTCTTCTTGAATTAAAACGAAGAACAATAATAGTCCCAGATGAGGCCCTGCGGAACACCAAACGATATTACAAAATTCTCCATTCTGTGTCCAACAAAAAACTAATTATGGACGGAAGAATAAAATAGAATAATTTATTTGAAAACGGATTAGAGGAAGGAGAAATCCCCTCTCAGCAACCCAGAGATTTTTTTTCAAGAATATGACATTTTAAATAAAATTTTTACCAAATTTTGGTTTGATATTTTGTGACTAATAACTTTTTGTAGACTTAAACCTCATCAGGAGGACTCAATCAATGTTTTTTTCTTTAAACAGCTTTAGCTTTTCCAGTGCTGTCTTATTTATTAATGATATGAGCGGTTCTATTATCAAATCTTTAACGCTAACCAAATCCATAACAGGTGCAGAATTATTTTTAAGCTTATTATAAGTTCAATGACTTCATCCTTATTTGTTATGTGACAAACTGATCTTAAATATATAGTCAGTATAATTTGCTCTTATTTGTGCAAACCAGACATAAAATGTTTAGGAAGACTCAAAATTGGTTAGTTATAAATAATTTCAAATTAATAGGAAGATCACGCGATTTTCTTTTCATCTCAAAAAGTGATAAAGATGTCAAAATATATCGAAGTTTTTGGATTACGTATACATTTCCCAAAGGAAAATGGTTAAAAGTGTCATGTCGTTGAAATTCGAGGAATAATTAATTTGTTCAAAACTATTCCATTAATTTTAGTCTTAGGTGGTTGAATTATTGCATAATTTGTGCAATGTGACACAGTATTTTTTATCATTGTAGAAAACTTACCACTATTTTCGGGTGCAGTTTTTCTGTTTTATAGTTTTTTTATTGACAATTAGCATAAAAATTTTAAATTCTAGTTTAAGAATGATTTTTACAGAGAGGCGCGAGGTGGACCAATTCGAAAAATATGCGGTGGGAAGTATATATGGGTACGTCCTGTATCCACGGGCGTTCTTTACCTTGCCGCCACTCACCTGTTGCCAGTCTTCAGTTTCGTCTCGAATTTCCTTCCTCTCTTTCTTGATTTCCTCGACCTTCTTTATCTGTTCCTGAGCCTTTTGGGACAAAGGACACGGTGCAACTTTGACGAATTGCATCGGGTTTGTCGCTGGTTTCGGTGGCGGTGGTCTCGTGATTCGGCATTTCGTTGGGACGTATTCGGTATTCGAATTCTGAAATAAATAAGCCAATATTAGCTGAGAACGAATATACACAACTATTTATTAAAATAACACAACGTGTTTTATGTAAGTAGTAAATAATAAAATGCGTAGGTTGGTATAAAGTTATTTATTACTCACGGATTAAAAATGTTTCAATGCGAAAAGTAATCAACGCTAAATAAAGGTGAGCCTGTTGATTTGTAACTCACCGTATTAACATTCTCGCTACTTTGGATCATTGTAACCTCCGTGTGTGGTGACACACAATAAACAATTGCTCTAAATTTCAAGGGTAATGGAAACGAATCAGTTGCCGAGGATGTCTGAACTAAACAAGAGTTGACATACTCGTAGCCTATATTACTGGCCTTTCGTGTCTAATAACATATCATTATGTCTTTTTTTTATTAACGGGGTCCGGAGAGCCTAAGCTAATCCTAAACCTAATATCACAGATAAGTATCACAGTCGGTTACATATTCACAGCCGTATGAGATCCATCTCTTACGTAAAAATTGACAAGCAGAGTAACCAACTATCGGCAAAAATCAAATTATGTATCTCTACATATTTGTACATAAAACACAAAACGTTCGACTCTTGCACAGGATTCTTGACAGTTAAGATTTCGGTTTAGGTTAGTATTTTGGTGAAAAAATGATTCAGGTAAAGTAAATATATATATTTTTTAATTTCCATTCTCGAAAATGTAGCTTGCGTTAAAAAGCTATTCTTCAAAACTAATAATATCTTCATATTCATAATATCGTATAACGCAAGTCTACAGTGCAAAGTCAAATCCCGAGATCGGATCACCTTTACAAGGTGGATACTAGGTATAGCAAACGAGACCTAGGATAGTTCTGCAAATTTTGTCAGAAATAAAAGGAAGCTTTGGCAACGCATCTTCAAAAGTATCGTCAATCTCCCATTATAAAAGTATTCTAGTTTCAATTGCACCTCATGACACTGGGCAAGTAATAAAGTCTTCTAGTTTCAGTTGGAAGGGATACGGCCTCATGGCATTGGGAAATTAATAAAGGAATTTAGGAGTTCAGTACTGTTCATTTAGAGTAATTTCCAAACAAAAGAAAATAGTTTTACCACATAGTAACTCAATTTTAATTTTATGATGAAAATTGGATTATTTTGGTATAAATCGAATTGCAACTGATGCTCCTCTAATGGCGGGATGAATATTGAAGTATTTTTCATTATTGTAGAGTGCTTAGTGAATTATGCGAAAATAATCCGATTTTTAAAGACACTTTTATTTTACAAGCATAACATTTAAAGATGCTTCTTAATTATCTTCTAAAGTAAACCACAAAATATAAAATTCACCTTTCATCAGCGGTAAAATCACAAATTTTAAACCCCGAACCCTGTAAAACGCAGAAAAAGCTTCTCTGTCAAGAACATCTAGCTTTGGTAAACTACCTTCAAACTTCCAGTTTCCCATGAATGCGAACGTGTACGAAGTACAAAATAATTACAACAACGCCTATGCAAACGATCTGCCATCTTATCCATAACATTTGAAAAACTTTCTGATACCATTAAGAAGAAAACTTAAAAACTGAACTGAACCTTTAGTGCAGGGAATCTGCATAGAAGTAAACTACTACTATACTACTCTACTACTATATACTACTCTAAAAAAATAAATAGAATTAATCTACATAAACTATCATTTTACCATAACCAGTTTTATTTGTCTTTTTTTTTTAATTGTTATGTTACTTATTGGCTTTTTTTGTGCAAAACGCAGCCCTCATTAAACTCACCCTTCTGTCGTAGCTTTCCTTATCATGATTGTGACCGTCCATATTTCCTCGCTTTTAAAATTTCATGCTTATTGTTTTGATTTTTCTGTAACAAAGAAAAAGCGTATACAATCAACTGTAACGTTCGTTATTAAACATTTACAAAGCAATGAGATTTTTTGGGTGCCATTAAGATACTTTCACCCCACGTTTAAGCGCGAAGTTTGTTTATTTAAGCGCGATTTTGTTTTATCGAGGTATTAGCTGCCGTAACATAAATCATTTACTTACTTGCTTTTAACTTTTGAACGGTAAATAAGTTGATTACTAGTTAAAATCCAAGAATTCTGCCCTTCGTGATGGGGTGAGAAAAAAAAATTAACAACTAAATTATAACAATTAAGAACTAAATTGAAATTTAACAACTACCAAATTCCGGTACTGGTTACCGGTACATTGTTGCAGCCATGGGCAGTTTTTCAATAGATTAGGTTCTTTTTAGCACGGGAATTTATAATTGTGTAGAAAGTTGAGCTTCTCTTAGTAGTGATTTGGTTTTTATAAACAGTTACCCGACTAATTAATATGTTTTTCAATCTAAACACACAATGAGGGAGGCTATTCTCAAATATACTAAATATCGTATGTATGTCAAGGCTTATTACAACTAATTAATCTAATTATGTTTGGAGTAAAACAAATTGTACACTAATTGGTGGTCCAAAATGAAAATGAGACCAAAATACCAGCATTTCTTTGTATCAAAATATTGCGATTTGTCAAATAAACCTATGTCCTAAAGTCAATATGTATCGAGATACAGGGTGATAGAAGTAATTTTATTTCTTCGTTCACAATTTTCAAAATATAGGCACAGCAATCAGATGATGTAATCAGTTTTGCACACACTGTTTTTTGCTAAAAAAACCACAATATTTTTTTGTATATTCTCAAATATAATTTCTGATAAGATATTGTCCAAATTGTTCTCAAGATATAATTTTATTCCAAAATAGTGGCCATATAACTATATAACAAACTAAGCGACTGTTTACGTGAAGAATAAAATTCAGGATGCTTAAATTTGAGTATATGCAAAAAAAATATGATGATATATTTGCATCTGCAACTTATTGTACAACTGATTACACCATCAATTTGATCACCCTGTATCTCCGTAAGTTTTGACTTTAGGACATATGTCCGTTGACAAATCGACATATTTTGATACAAAGTATATGCCGGTATTCTATTCGCTTTGAAACACCCTGTATATTTAAAAAGCGTATTATAATGAAAACGTCTTTGTATTGTATTATACATATTCACGGTGATCGAAAAAAAAAATTAATTGCTGGATAAATGTTCTCGCTATTGTTTAATTGGATTAAATGTAATTATAGTACTATGAGAAAAATTCACACAGATAGCAGAATACTCGAGATATATCTTCTCATATTGCGGCAATATCCTTTTATTGATACGTATTTTCATTATATTTGTTATAATTACCTACAATGAAATTTAAATGGAATTTAATTCAATACTGAAATGCGTATTTCTAAATGCAAAACTCTGGTAAAACAACTTCATTGCATAACAGAACGAAAAATGTTTATGTATTAGATTTGTTTAACACTTCGTGTAGTGCGTTCATATACACCTATGTACTGCACTTTCTAGTAATTATTATTATAAATGATTATTTCGTATTACTGGGAGCCAATTATCGATATTATTCACTTTGCAACGTTTTGCAACGAATAGGTTGCCATGGCATTTTATGCAGAGAGTGAAGCTGTAATTGGTATTCACTAGGTAGCCGGCACATTTTTTCTTAATGAAATGCATAGTTTTCCCGTAATTCTATAGGTATTTTCGCAGCATTCATTAGTATTTCGAAATCCTTACTTGAAAAACGTACAACGAATGTACAGGGTGATCATTTAAGGCAATACCAAGGTTTTATGCGATGCTGTTGAATTATATCCTTTAATGTGTTGTTTCGCAATCAATTTTCAATTATCACATGCCGTACACCGATTGCCAACAATAAAAATTCGCATTTTTAAGATCAAAGAAATTGTTAATATAACAGAATACCCGAAATTTTGAGTCATTCGGTTCAATCTTATAACTAAAAATTCATTTTTTTCCATACAGGCTTTTGAAAATAGCTGAACATTCATTAAATGTAACTTTAAATATCCTATCAAGGCTTTAGATCTTATTTAATTGGCACATTTGTCTTGTCATAACCATCAAACGTGTTACTTAACTGCGAGCTGAAACAATGGAATAACTTAGACATGGCAATCATTTTATTTTGCACAATTTTTACAACACTAAATGAAAGTTGCCTCAAGTTTACGGCTTTGCGAAAACATTTGTTCCTGTAATTTTGAAAGACATACATATTTACATATGCACTGCAGATTTTATTTACAAGCAAACTTCAAACAGTAGCGTAGCTGCAGCAAAGTGAACTAAGGATCATTTTTGACTTATATCACTGATTTACGAGCTAATTTATATATAACCCAAGTAACGTGCACAAGAAGGAATGTAGACGGTAAAAAAATCGATTTGTACTTATAATTCCTCAGAATTCATTTGCAATTAGTTGTGGGATCTCAAAGTATCGAAGATTATCTTTTTAGAAGAAAATACGAACGAATAGCATTATACGGGATGATTGCAAAAGTTGATAGTACCAAGCCACTAATATATTATTTTTTAATTAACGTAACTTATATGTGGCATAGTTTAGTTCCATTATCAATTGTTGTATGCAAGTTTCATTCTATTCTACACTGTATAATACATTTGTTTATTACACCCAGACCAAGAATATTATTCTCTGGGTGGAATCTCACTACTAACCACTAAACTCACCTGACTATAACTGGTTATAGTAATTTCATTAATCATTTATAACAAAGCAAATAAAATGAATGATATACACTAATAAATTACCGTATTTTTCTGAAAATAAGTTATATACAATTGTAAGAGTAAGAAGGAATTTTTAACGCTGTCTATTCTTCTTGCTACCGGTGTACAATTTGCAAGAGATGACTGGTGACAGAGAGTACATTATATGCTAATGATTTGAAATGGTATGGTAAAATGAGAAACAAGTATGATATAAAGTACTTAAAATGTCAGATATGAGTGGTCAGTGACATTTGAGACTGTTTCCGTGTGACAATAACAAGGGAAAAATAGATAAGTAAGAAAAAGGATTTGATGGTGACGTTAGCCGTTAGATGACGACTAAATATTACAAATTAATTGATTGAGTAGATCAATTTATTTTAGTTACAACTGAACTTAATATACTACTTAGAAATGAAACAACGCTATTTCAATTTTACGATTCTTCCACTGCAATGGAATGTTGTTTCTTTTTTGTACAAGACTCCTTGTTCCTGTCTTGTCCTGTTTCAAATTTCTAAGTCTCCCCTACTTTTTTCATGGAATCTTTTGGTTAGTCCTTCCGGCTCAATAAACTTTTATTAATGGTGCCCAGGAGTTATACCATCATGAGATGAAAGGATCTTCTTCTGAACGCGTGAGACTAACCAACTAGTGTAAAATGTTTAATAAGAATTTGTTTAAAGAAGCCTTTTGGCTTCCCCACCTTAAAAGGTTGTCTTAGGTTAGATTGGGTTAAAATAAAATACATTAAGATGAGAAGCTAAGCTTCATTTTCGTCTTCTGGTTACTTAGTTAAATATTACTCAAAATAATTAATTCAATTAACTAATTATGAATTATATACACTGCAACTTCATTCTGTTGATTACGCAACGAATAAATAAAGATATCCTCCAAAAAAGGTAGGGATAGTTACATCTTATACACCGTACAGAATTAATAAATGCAAATCATGTTTGACGCCATAGTTGTACGGTAAAGAAATTAAAAACAATGTGAGCGCCTGTTTTACTGTTACAACATACTGTGCATGCGTACGCATATTTGTTCTACATAGCCAAAAATGATTTTTTATGGTCTAATATCCTACCGACAAAATACGACACCCGTATTTCCGGCCTTCAAAATGTCAACAAACCGTGTAACGAATTATCGCACCTTAGAGATCGTACCCTATCGGAAACATGATTACTATTAACACTTATCTCGAGAACTGAGCTAAAATCTGTTCATAGATATAATAAAGTGACTAACTGATACGAATTAAGGAAAGACCCGGGCAAGCTGTAAGAACGAAATATGGCCGAACAGGTCCGTACTTTGCTTAGAATTTAATTATTTGGGGTTTTGTTAGGAAAGATACTAAACAATATTTATTTATTTATGTATAAATCTAAAATAAAATTACAAATTATTTTTATTACCTACTTAAATTACTTAAAATTATCCACATAATATGTCAGTATCACTATCGTTATCATCGCCTATTCTAATTATTATTTGTTCTCCTTTCCTATGTGTTTAACAGAATTTGCCCAACTTCGTGGAGGGATGTTAAAAACTTCGGTTTCTATAAGTTTGAAGACATTGGAGTTAACACGGGGAAAAACATTGTTACGACGAATGGTAGATTTCAGTTGGTGCCAAACATGTTCAATGGGATTAAATATACAGTGGTAAGGTGGAAGCCTTAAAACTGTATGCCCTAGATTTTTTGCATAATTATCACAGACCTATTCCTTTTGTGGGTTCAAGCTTTGTAGAACCTCAATTAATTGCTTTTTGGTATAATCTTCGTGAAAATAAATGTCGTTATTATACATGTAGTTTCGAATTGTTGGTTTTGTGTCACATGAGGAAGGAGTTTTAGTCAACTGTCTACTGTGATAACTTGCATTGTCCATTACAATGACGCTATTAGGAGGAACTAGTTTGTTTTTAAACCAACTTTCAAATAAATCAGTGGTGGTGTCTTCATGGTAATCCAGAGAACAATCCTTAATATTTTTCGCAGACAGAGAAAGTCCATTTGGAATCCAAATCTGCAAACCCCAATTTTTTCTAGATATTCCCGTCGCCATTTCCGAATTCTAAAAGATTCCATTAAATATTGCCTTTTGTCAATTTTTTTAAATCTAAAACCCATGGTGTTGAATACACACCCTTCCATAAGGTAGTTCTGCCACATTTAACACAGGTTTCATATTTTTCAAGCCTCCTAATTAATGAAGACACGCTTTGTTTGTTGGAATTTTCGTCAATGTGCTAAATATGCTTGCTTGCTGGCACCACGTTCAATGAGAGTCAAATAAACATTGTTTATAACTTCCTTAGTCTCAATAGAATAGTGTATTCTACATTTGGGCGGGAGCATCTCCTGAGATACACTAGACTCGCACATATTTTGCATAATTCGCGCACGATTCAACACACCCTGTATTACACAAGAAATAAGTATAATTACTAATAAACTTAAGCGAAGTAGTATACCAAACCAAAAAATATTAAACATAGGTAGGTATAACATTGTTTTCTATAACGGACCACAATTTTACCTGAATTTAAATTCCGAAATTTTAGGTAATAATCTTGTTGCATTGTATGTTAATGACCACCCTTGAATAATCCCATTCAAAAGCAATTGGTCACTTTCTTATATCTATGAACAGACCATACCTGTACGGTGATCACCTAAAGGTATTTATTGCAACGTCTTTAAATGACATTTAACGACCAAGCACAAATCTCACACCTTATTCATTGTTACATTAAAAACGGATTTCCTTGCCATTCAGAAACTACTTTTTACTGAAAAGTAAATGAACTTACAGCGAATTCAAATAAGAGCGGAATGTGAAAAATGTTACTACATTGCAAAACGAAAAGTTTGATAACTTGAATAAATCAACTATATACAACTTTCGCTAAACTGAAACGCGATTTAAAAACGTCACATGAAATCGTATGGTTTTGCACTTTAATGAGGTTGTTCCGGAAATTACGGGTTAAATAAAAAACTGGCAATAGGGGTGGTCATTTTAACAAGTGAGACCTGTTTATAGAGGAAGTATTTGGCGACATTATATTGTTTCTTTTTTTAATTACGCATTTGAGCACTTAAAATACCTTTTCGTAAATTTTTATTCTTTTCACCATATTGAAATAATAAAGCAAACATATGAAAACTCAAATTTTGAACTAGGCTATCAAAAGAGTCATGGGTTCATTAATAATATAACCTGTTACAGCCCAAAGTTTAGCATTAAATTACGCTTGGATTGGGAGTAGAAGTGATTTAAAGACAAGGATGGAAGGAAATCTTGAAAGTATGCATTTTTTCTCACCTAAAAGGCAAAGTCTATTAAGGAGACATATTGATTAACCATATTTACAATTTGGTATGAGAAGGACGTTTTCAAATAATATTTTCGATGCTGTGGGACAAAGCCAGACCTAACCAGCTAGCGAGGAATCTGATGGGTAGAAAATTTAGGGCCTTTGTTGTTTATAATTTATCTGCACCAAAATGTTTTTATAACAAATTTTG
Organism: Cylas formicarius; assembly: GCF_029955315.1. Classification (NCBI taxonomy): domain Eukaryota; kingdom Metazoa; phylum Arthropoda; class Insecta; order Coleoptera; family Brentidae; genus Cylas; species Cylas formicarius. The sequence goes on along the minus strand of NW_026844225.1, from coordinate 9,294,966 downwards.
TTTTTATGCTGACAACCTGAAAATTTTCAGAAAAATAATGACACACATCGGAGAATTGAAGAGAAATTCTTTTCTAGCATAAAATTTTAAATGGCAACAATTTCATTTAATGGATCACCTAGACAATTTAGAACCCTGTAGTCCTTTTAGTTATTATTCCTTTTAGAAAAACAAACTCTCAAAATTCTCCTTCACTGTTCAGACCTATTACCTATTTACTATCACACATGATTCTTTAAAGAGGACACCTACCGTTTTTCTTAGTTTTCTTTGCTTTTGCCTTTGCTAGGCCGGACTCAATTCATCGCATTTATTTGGGTTCTATTTCTCATTCACTTTTTTTTCGGATTGCTTGCTAACCTTGAAATTTTTTGAATAAGATACTTCTCTATATTATTTACACCAGAGTATCGCAAAGAATCCTTTTACTATCCTGTTTGAGACAGTGACAACATCCTTAAACTAATTTTAGCCGAGAATATTCAGCATGGCCTACAAAAAGGCAAAACAAAGTTCTTTATGGAGAATTTTGCGTTGCTTTTAATATATCATCATTAAATATCATTAATGAGGATTTATTAGGATTAAGTGCAGAATCGTAAATTCTATTCAAATCAGGATTAAAACAAGTACAGTACATATCACAAAACTGTAATGGTGTATTAAATACTACCCTTGTTAAAAGTCAAATGCCTAGAGGTTGATTCGTTAAGTATTACTTTACCTGTATTCTTCTGCCTTATTTTTCTTTATAATAATTCTTTAACCGTTAACAAAATAATATTCTTTGAGGCACTTTGTTGTAAAATAAAAACAATTGCTTGCGGACTTTGATACTGCAACGCATTTTTTTTTTTCAGAATAAATATAAAGCATTTCTTATTTTCGACTTGTAATTATAGACGGACAGAACGTATAATTATATAACGAGAGAATAAAATAATTACTACTCCCCAACCGACATTGATTAGCTTAATAAACACGTTTAAGATCTTTTGTTAACATAATTGCCTAGAAACAAATATATGAAAATCGGAAAAATAAGAAAACCAACCGACATACGGCATATGCCAAAGGATACGGACATTATTCATAATTAAATTCATTGTTTTGTTACACAATTCGAATTTTCATCGAGAAAAAAAAGACGCGATACATTGCTGGGAAAAGAGCTAAACAAATCACTTAGGCGACCAACACTCTGTATATATTAAACATCTGGTTCTCGATCTCATTTCAAAAAACAATGGTTGCAAAATAAACATTTGAATCCTGGGAAAAACTATTACGTCATTGTAACGATTATGTTGACGTTACATTAAATGGAAAAAGTAAGTAAAGTATAGAATCAGTCTAGTACGCAATGGAGTCCTTATAGACATCGGCATCCATATTTGAAATATTATAATTGACCATTTGAGATACCTCCAAAAATTAAAAGTTTAAAAAAATAAATTAAATCAAAAAAATAACACAGGTTTACAGTATACAAGTCTGTTATCCTATCTTATTTTGTACTGTAGGCAGTAAGTATATAAATGCAAGTAATTAAATTGAGCAAAATGGTGTAAATTTAAAAATGTACCCATTTTTATATTTCATGTCCAATAAATAAAGTTAAATATTGGAAAGAAACCTGAATTTTATTGTAAATGACAAATATGATGCGTTTCATATTATTATTTTAAATGAATTAGAATAATCATTTTCAATAAATAATTGTGTGCTGACCCCCCCTTCCCCTTCAAATTCAACCTTCAACGTCGCTTAATATTTCCAATACCTTAATATGTACTCAAAATATTAATTTTTATTCTAAAAAGTTTATTACAATTTTTTTTTGGTCAAATCAAATAGAATGAATGCCCTAAATACATTGAATTTAAGTAGGTTTCTTTTATTTTAATAATAAATGAAAGGACACACAAAATGTAAACACAAAACGTAATTAAAAATAAAGAAAAAAAATACAAAAAATAAAATAATTCTGTACATTTCTTAGATTTTAAATAAATGTGATCTCTTTTAGAATTCTCAAGAAGGCAATAAAATTGCGACCACATAAAAATTTGATTTTTCATAAACCCTGCGCAAAACCCATAAATTCCTTAATATCCAAAGGGAGGCTGTTAAATTTTTACTTCTTACGAAAATAAACTGCAATAATATAATTCAGTATTGAGGATTTTAAATATTCACAAATATTTACTTCGTATAACTTAGATTAACGCCACCAACAAGCCGCAGATTTTATGCATCCGTTCATTAAGTCGAAAAACGCAATTCGAAAAAAACCGGATAAACAATAACGCCATTCTGCAGCGCAGATTTATCATCCATTGATTTCGATGACGGTGTGGTTAATCGAAATCGGTGATGCGCAACGTTTTTTACGACTTGTTGAGGCATCAATAATTTTAATAAAGTCCATATAGCTGTACAGGGCGCGCCAACACAACTAATCCAATCTAAATATAGAGTGACACAAAAAGCAAGAATTTCGTCCTTAATCCACCTTCGCAAACTAAGATTATTTCAATATTTTCTTTTATGTAATTAACAACGATTTTTTTGCACTGCAGTGGCGTACAACTACAAAGCTAATTTAACATTTTCCATTCAAAGCGACGCTAATGGTTGAAGTGTAATGAACATTATATTTATATTTGATTGGTTCTGTTTTTTAAACACAAACATTAAAGCATCCAATACATACAATCCAACTAGTGTTAGAATAGAATTTTCCATAAAACCAGGTCTACAACTATCGTGTTAGCTCATTCCAAAGGTATAGTGCTGCTCAGAATCCTAGCAATTACACTTACACACTGTTGTATTAATTTCTATGTCGTTGTATATAAATATATCATTGTGTTTTAGGCAAATTTAAAGGAAGCCCATGGCTGGGTATAAAATAGAGCCCTGAGGAACATCCTTTACCACATTAATCATATTATACAGGCTAACCAACCGTACAGGTTCAAGTTGTTCCGACAACGTCCTTGAAAATCTACTCGTCCTGGATTGTCCCGGATTTTTCAATATAATTCTATTCAATCCGCAATAAAAACTATTTTATTGCAAAATGAAACATTAATAAATGAAGATGAACTATTTGACGAAATATCTAATCTAATAAAGGAATTTGCAATGGTTTAAAAACATATTTTTGATAGTTGAGTTTACACTCTGCAGAGGAAGAAAGAGCGTTTTCAATTATAAACAACCTTTGGATTGGATTGTAAATAAAATATCATATCCTTTAGTTTAGTTTTCGTCAGCACAGTATTTCTTTGTTTGTTATTTCTACATGCAATTATAGAAGGCTATGTTTACATTATTTGTTTTAACGGACGTCCTGGATTCATCTCTCTCGAAGTAATTGTAATTACATTGAAAAAATCTAGTTCTTATGACTATTATGACATTAATAGTATTATTTTGAAGGAGATTATCAACCAGATTGTAACACCTCGCACATTTTTATTTAACAAATGTGTTTTAGTTTTCCAGCGCAATTTAAGGTAGGGTGGTTCCAATATTTAAAAAAGGTAACACAAACTTTCCAAATGATTTCCGGACCCATATCAATAGTTTTCATATTTGGTAAGGTCTTCGAGACGCTTTTAAAAAATCAATTATCACGATTTTTTCAAAAAACATTTGTGATTCCCAATTTGGTTTTAAGGCTGCTCCACTGTGCAGGCGGTTCGCAGGGTTGTGGGAGACGTGGTGGAGAGCCTGGAAAAGGGGGAGCAAGCTGCACTCACGCTATGTGACCTCACTAAGGCTTTCGACTGCGTCTCTTATGACCTGGAGAAGCTTACCAGATATGGTGTCCGTAGCCACCCTCAGAATCTTCTCCGGTCATATTTAACTGACAGAAGACAGTGTGTCGTCTTTAACAATAACATATCGGAGTTGAGGGTTGGGAGCAGTGGCGTGCCTCAGGGCTTCGTCTTAGGTCCGCTACCGGTCACTATTTACATCAATGACTTGTAACATTTTCTGTTCCCTAATAAGTGTACACTTTATGCGGACGACACATTGTTTGTGACTAGGCAATAATTCCAGTGAACTTATGCACAATGTTGATGATGTCGATCGGATGACGGAACTTTGGTTCACCAACAATAACCTTAAACTAAACACAGATAAGACACAACGTCTTGTTTTCTCAAATACCAATAATCTACTGGAGGGCCAGAATGGACTCTTGGGAGTAATGCATATTGATAGTTTAAATTGGGCCCCTCATATTAACATCTTGTGTAAAAAACTGGCCTCTAATATTTTTATAATCCGTAAACTTAAAGGACTGGTTACCGTGGGCACATTACCTATTTTTCTCTTTTTCACTCTCATCTAACTTACGGCATAGTTCTCTGGGGTAATTTTGCCACAGCAGACCAGGCATTTAAACTCCAAAAGAAAGTTGTTCGTTTGATTGCCGGTGCAGGTTATCTGGGGCACTGTCGATCAATTTTTAAGAAGTTGGAAATTATGCCACTTCCTTGTCTATACATTTATTATCAATTATTAGAAATATACAAAAACATAGACAGCTTCAGTCGGAACTCCTTTTACCATGACTATTTAACCAGAAATAAGCTACTTCGTGCTTCAAGATTCAAATATACCAAAAGTCAAAAAAAATTACTAAACTTAAACTTGTACAATAAACTGCCAGCTAACGTGAAAGTTTTAAGTAATAGAAAATTAAAAAAAAAAAACATCTTAACCTTTCTTAAAAGGCACTGCTTTTACTCGGTCGGGGAATACATGGGTAAGGTCTGTCCATAGAGTGACCAATTGCTTTTGAATGGGATTATCCAAGTTCATTAACATACAATGCAACAAGATTATTACCTAAAGTTTCGGAATTTAAATTCAGGTAAAATTGTGGTCCGTAATAGAAAATAATTTTATACCTATCTATGTTTAATATTCTTTGGTTTGGTATACTACTTAGTTTAATTTTATTAGTAATCATTCTTATTTCGTGTGGAATACAGCGTGTGTTGAATCGTGTGCGAATTATGCAAAATATGTGCGAGTCTAGTGTATCTCAGGAGATGCTCCCGTCCAAATGTAGAAAACACTATTCTATTGAGACTAAGGAAGTTATAAACAATGTTTATTTGACTCTCATTGAACGTGGTGCCAGCAAATAAGCATATTTAGAAGAAACGGCCACATTGATGAAAATTACAACATCAACTGTACGGAAAATTGTGAATAATCCCATTTTAGATTAGATATCTTAATTGGGAGGCTTGAAAAAGATGAAACGGGTGTTAAATGTGGCAGGACTACCTTATGGAAGTGTATTCAACACATGGGTTTTAGATTTTAAAAAAATGACAAAAGGCAAGTTTTAATGGAATCTTTTATAATTAGGAAATGGCGACTGCAATACCTAGAAAAAATGAGGATTTACAAAGAACAACAGGGGCCAATTATTTACTTGGGTGAAACCTGGTTCGACACTTACGATACAACGGAAAAGGGTTGGGTTGACTCAACTGATAAGTGTAAAACAAACGCGCCATCAAAAAGAGGTAAAAGAATAACTATTTTGCATGCTGGCTCTGAAGATGGTTCGATTCCAAATGGACTTTCTCTGTCTGCGAAAAATATTAAAGATTCTTCTCTGGATTACCATGAAGACACCACCGCTGATTTATTTGAAAGTTGGTTTAAAAACAAACTAGTTCCAAACATTCCTCATAATAGCGTAATTGTAATGGACAATGCAAGTTATCACAGTAGACAGTTGACTAAAACCCCTTCCTCATGTGACACAAAAGCAACAATCAAAAACTACGTGTATAATAACGACATTTATTTTCAAGAAGATTATACCAAAAAGCAATTAATTGAGGTTCTACAAAGCTGGAACCTTCAAAAGGAAGACGTCGGTGAGAATTGTGCAAAAAATCTAGGGCATACAGTTTTAAGGCCTTACCACTGTATATTTAATCCCATTGAACATGTTTGGCACCACCTGAAATCTGCCATTCGTCGTAACAATGTTTTTCCCCGTGTTAACTCCAATGTCTTCAGACTTATAGAAACCGAAGTTTTTAACATCCCTCCACAAAGTTGGGCAAATTCTGTTAAACATATAGAAAAAGCAGAACAATCGTATATCCATATTGCAAATAATATAGAACAAATAATAATTAGAATAGGCGATGATAACGATACTGATAGTGATAAATTATGTGAACAATTTTAAGTAATTTAAGTAGGTAATAAATATAATTTGTAATTTTATTTCAGATTTCAATATAAATACATAAATACATACATAAATAAACAAACATTGTTTAGTATCTTTCCCAACGAAACCCCAAATAATTAAATTCAAAGCAAAGTAGGGACCTGTGCGGCCATATTTCATTCTTACAGCTTGCCCCAAGGGTCTTTCCTTAATTCGTATCAGTTAGTCACTTTCTTATATCTATGAACAGACTTTACTCCCGCTGTGATTGAAGTCAAAGAAGCGTCTGTGAACGACCTGACTTCGCAATGACTTTCTATAATTTTGTTAATGTTGCTTCCTTTTATTTGTTTATATCTATTTTATATTATATTTATATTTATTACACTATCGTTGTCTTGTCTTGTATTTTATATACATATTGTATTTATGACTCGCCTTAATTGTATGAACAAAACGTGGTCAATAAATTCTATTCTATTCTAAACCGTCTCGATTACCTGAATATCTTTTCTAACTCTAATAAAAATGTCTTATGATTTACAGTGTCAAAAGCTTTTGACAAATCCAGATACATGACAAGAGCCAACTTTTTATCATTCAGTGACTTACTTGGTTGCGTATAGTGAAATCGGAACGAAGATCTATACGAAAAAACTTTAAATGTAAAAAGCAGCGATCATTTTTCGGGCGCACTGTGTAACAGAACGGCGTCGCTACAATTAAATGTAACTGTTTCGGTTGTAAAGAAATTTAATGGCTTTTGATGAAACAGTTTTTCCGTTCGTAGTAGGTTAACTACAATAAAATTTCAAGAATGAATTTGAAATTTTTGCCCCATAATTACCGGCTATGCCGGGTTAACATCAACGATTAGCGCTTAACTTTCTCTAAACGACCCCCACAATTTCTAACAAGCGAAATACCGTTTAAATATTACTTGGGGTTTTTACATCGATTTCGCTTTTTTTTTTAACGTGACGGTGACAGTTGCGGAAACCGAAACAAATGAAATCGCGTACTTCCTGTCATGCCAACAACACACAAATCAACTGGCGTTGTCAATTACCTCTTAACAGGTCATGATAAACGACTCGGATAAATTAGCAGCATTTTTTTATGCCACCTTAGCTGGCAAAATACACCAACAAAATCGGGAAGTCGAATCGGGTTGGAATTCCAAAAATAGATGCTGGCGAGACGAGGAATTCTTGTCGGGGCTGATTGAAAACACCTGGCGTTACCATCTGTTCGAGGTAATAATTCGATTCTGTGTTTTGCAGTTAATCACAAGTCCGTAAGACTCGAAATCGCAAGATAATAATCAACCCTCAGCTTCCGGCAAATAAACAACGATTACAATGATTGACTAAAAGCCTGAGGTTTACTCTCCGTACCATCGTGATACGTACAAGATGAATGACTAATAATACTTTTGAGACAAATGATTGTTGTTGAATTCGAGTGTTTTTCTTGCGGATAGCCTGAGATCGTGTCATTGCCACGTCGAAGTAAACACTAGTGTGGGTTTATTTTCCGTTGTCAGACCTTAACCGAACAATTTGCGGCTTACTAGAAAAACAAATTATACAACACGCGTTTGGTTTTTTCACCAGGTTTTCTATTAGTTTCAACGCATCAGAAAACTAAAAAGTGGTGGAAAAGTTGGTTAGATAGTCCAGGGGATACTCTTCCCTAAAAACGATTTTTATATATACCTTCCAAATCCAGTAGATTCGTAGATATCAATTTACAATTAAATATTTCGATGATTTGTACTCTCGCAGAATAATAAATACATAAGAAATAATAAAGAAATAATAATAACGCATAAACGGAAAAAGCTTGAACATTTTGCATACAAACTAACCAAAACTACCCAAAATATAAGATGCTGCAAAACATCACAAAGGGCACAATCAAGGTAAGTAGTACAGAAGAAGCCAAGAGAGAAGGAATTGTGCAGGAAAAGAGAGCAGATGACAACTACGAATAATTTTTTATAGGCATCCCTTTCGTAAAAAACGTTCAAAGAGAAATAAGACATATTTTTATTTACTGCTTTTAAAGACAATTTCCTCATTTTCCTTCTTTATTTTTCTGTTAACAATCAATTAACCAAATTTAGGAAAAAATATCATTATTGTAATTTTAAAATTTTAAAGTAGGGGGCTTGTTAAGTAGAACAATTCAAACACGGTTTTTCTATGCGAACTATTGTTAAAGCAAGACTTTTATTATGTAAACTGGTGTTAAAGCAAGAATTTTTGTTATTCTATTAATGTCGGAATAAAGCCTTAAAAAATAATTAAAAAATTCACCAAATTTTAACTAATTTTACACGAACAAATATTTCTTTCTTGTTTTTTAATATTTTCATCAGTTTTATTAATATTTATTTCTTGTCAGTTTTTCCTGTGTATATTAATAATGTGTCATCGGAAAATGTGAAGCATTGAGCTTTAACTAAGCGCGTAAAGGTAATAAAGTAATGGTTCATTTGAACATACTGACTGTACACCTTTAAGTAACATTCCAAAATACTATAGAATCTTATCTTAAAGCTCATATTATGGAATTTAATGTAATTTCCACAAAACAAAATCTAACCTAACTCTAGCGAATGCTTTACCTAGATCGCTGGATACAACTACTTTGTCACATAATTTACCCACAAAGTAATATTTTTTGTGGGAAACCACACTGATAGGGAATTGATCTCCATAAACCCTCTTTTCAATTATTTTAGAAAGAACGCTTAAATTCATTAACTTTTTATCTCCAGTTTTAAAAATGGGACATACTTTACTTGTTTTTAGTTTTCGAAAACTACCAAAACATCGAAAAGAGATATTTTCAATTTTTCAAATCATATGATTAACATCTCGATTTTTCTAATGTGACGTGTACAGTTTATGAGTATTTTGTTTTATTGTCCTCGGAATCTGGATCTTGGTTTAAATAGAATATCAACTTTTTTTAACTTCATGATAGGCCTAAACAGCACCCAGAATTCTCTGGTCATACAAAATAATTGTTGTTATGCCTTTTGTGATGCTTTTTCTTGGTTTTATTATCTTCAACTTTAGTGGTTTTCCTTTCTGGAGATTGCGAAAGTTTACCTATCATAGGAAAACATTTTTTTTCTGTTCTCGCCATTTACCTTTTTTTATTAATTCAACTCGTATGGTATGTATTTTTCAAGTTCCGTTGCTTATTACCTTTTTAAATATCCCAATACCGTAAGCTATTTTCTGGGTATAAAACTTTTAAAATAAAAAACCGCAAAGGCATACGCTACTGGGAATACCTTATCGCGCGTCACATACACATTCACACACGATGTTTTGATGATGAGTTCGGTTTTTTACCTGACGGCTGGGGTCCTGTAATTACATTCAGAATAAATTCAGCAGGCATGTGGTATGCGACCTTGGGGAGGTTATGTAGTTTCTTGATCTATCTGAAGTACGGTTATGCCTTATTGCCTGGCCTGGGCATCGAGTTCGAGGTTGCCTATATAGGTAAACGCAGGCCTCTCTCGATAGCCCATAACTTCCACGCCACAACCTCAATCGCCAACGGTCATGTTACTTTAGAATTCACAAAAAAAGGCATACTACACTTACTTGGATGTATTTCTAGAATTCTTCTAGAAGCAAGGCCTCTTACCGAAACTGTTTCTTATAGACAGTATTTTCATTTTGTATGGAGTTGAATACGGTTAAAATTTATGTCACGTATAGTTAAAATAATAAAATCGAAATCGTTTTAGTATGATAATTCAAGTACCTTTTTACCATGTCAATGTTTATTATAAATATTACCTACGTTTTTCTCTTTAACTGTCACGTGACTAAAGGAAGGTTAACTCTTGCACAAAATTCAATATTTTATGAATACACTAATGTAAATGTAAAACGGACAATATTTTAACAAATACAGTATAATTCTTTCTGTCACTTCAATAATAAACCACGTCGAAAATTTAATAAATTTTTAACAGTCTTCGTTAAAATAATAAAATCTAAACCATTGCCTATCACTATGAGAAACTTTGCCTCACATTTTATGTATATGTTAAACTAAAATATTTGACCTCAGAAAATGTTCAATCTTTAGATATTTAAAAATATTGAATTCAAAATTGAAAGAGTCTTTATGTTGGACCAATTGTCAAACTATATTAATTATTTTAGTATGATAATGTATGTACCTCTTTACCGCATCAATTTTTATTACAAATATTATTTATATTCTGTAGAAGTGCTATGAACTTTAATGACGTTTGTCCCTTAAATTGTTGTCGTCACGTGACTAAAAAGAAAACGACAATATTTTAATAAATACAGTATAATTCTTTCTCTATAGCCACCTTAATTTTAGTAATAAGCAACGAAAATTTCTCATGGCTTTGTCTTACATTACATGTATATTACATGTATATGCTTAACTAAAATATTAAAAGGTTTTTATGTTGGACAAATGATTAAAGATGTTTTGTCTCTTTGACTGTTTGTGGTCACGTGACTAAAGAAAAGTTCACTTTTTCGAGACTCTGTTGGACAAAGTTCAATATGTAATTTCTCAATAACCACCTTAATTTTAATAATAAGCAACGAAAATTTAATACAATTCTAATAGTCTTATGCAAATAAACATATTTATTTAAACCTGTGAAAACGGTACCGACACATATGACGACCGTTGGCGGAACATTTCACCGTCATTCAATATGAAAAATCCAAGCTGGTCATCATACTAACCCGACCTTACAGACCTGAGCCTACTGGAATTCTAGGATTTATACCGTGTTAATTATTTGTCTGATTAAAGCCACCCGATTTTAAAATATCAGTGGAATTCGAAACGTACATTAAACCAACAGACGTATATAAATGTTATGCATACCTTACAGGCAGCTGTCTCGTAAAAAGCTTTATAGCGTCGCCTTGACGATAAGGGATGGGACTACATTAACAATATTTAAAAAAGGAATACCTTTTCTGGTCCCGTTTTTAAGTTACCGTAAAAACAAACAAAAAATTACCGAATACGAAAGTAAAATGGCTTAAAATATCTAAAATCATCAATATCGAGCATAAAAGCGTTCGTTGAAAAAGAAATCGAACCACTTGAAAAAATAAGGAACTTCGACTGAAGAGCAAAAAAAATATGGATTTTTATCCGGTTTCAATTCCTTGTAATGCCTGAATAGATACGCTGGTTAATTAGTGAAATTGATCTTTTACGTTTACGGCGTCATTCTACTTTGTTTTATTACTCAACAACAAAGACTAGCTTATATCCTTTAAGAAATCGCAAGACGCGTTTTTTTTTAACAATTACGTAATAAACAGAAAAAATACTTTGAAATTGTTAAAAATTATTATATATTATATTATTTATACATTTTGGTAAATCCAGTTAATAGCTAAAAATAAATAAATTTATAGTTTTCCCAGAGTTATTGGGCATCATTGGGAATAAGTGAAATTTGGAACCAATCCGAAGAAAAAGCCTTATAATATTGTTTAAAGCCTTGAAAATAAAAAAATCAGTACAAATATTTTAAGAGAGTAATTATCAGCCACCAATAATCTGATTTTTCATATAAGTATGTTTGTTTTTGAGGCACAAGGAATCAGACTTATAGAAGAAAATGTTTAGCTTTTAGCTGATTTTAGCCAAACTTTTTTTTTATTATTGAATTATTCATTCCAGTGGTGTCCCAGAGGGCCATCTAATTGATATTTATAGCAAAGATCATAGTACGCTATTGATTTTTTGAAAAATTAATATTTTAGCAAAGCGATAAAAAATGTTATTAATTGTGGGGCATTATTAATTGTTTTAGTCCAGGTATACGGATTTTTATCTTTTTCGCAAACAGTAACAAGTATATTTGATTGATTGACCTAAAAACACTCTTAAATTTGCAAAAAATTAGTAACATATTATACCTATAAATATCACATTACACTCTCGGACCCCACTGAAATAAGTAATTTTATTTTGATTACCCAAAATAAAAAGCCTTATTATAATGGGAAAGAACGAAAAAAGTTTAAAAAATAGACATATTTTTGGCCTTAAAAATTGTATATTCTTGTACAGGCTTTGTAATCAATATTATTAAAAATATTAAAGGATTTAAGCATCTAAAAAATTATTTTAGCAATTAGCAATAATAATTAATACATAAATGAATAGTTCAGTGATTTCTTAATTTAAAAAAAAAACGTTTCATTTCATGTTAACATTCTTCTAAAAGTTGTTGGTTTTACATTATTCTATTAAAATAATGTTCTATACGTGATACAGTAACATACACCTACAACCTACATGTGCATTCTTACAGTCGAATGCTCCCAGATGACAAATACCGGATGTATTCGGAATTCTTTGTTGGCTAAAATTTTAAACTTCCGACTCGACGCACATTGCGAATCGAAATCATATTTCCACCTTCGTAACTGTTAGAATCAATGTATTTTATGCGAAATAAAGTTGTTATTATTATTATATTTTGTTAACATATCACATAAATCATGTTATAAGTTAACAACAGATAATTATTAGTTCTTAGAAATACGTGTTTTGTTTTTGATTGTTAATTATAACGGCTTGCGATGTTTCATATCGCTGTTGGATATTCGACTGCTTTTTTAAATTTATGGACCAAAGATTGCACGCTATACAACTGGATCAAGTAAACCCGATTCGTGCAAAAACTCAGTCACATAAAGACATCTAAAATAATATTAAGCGCTCAGAGCTTTGTCCTTCAAAATAATTGATAGCCGAAAAAAATACTGCCTGTCACTGTTATTAATAACAATCATCGATAGTTTCGTAGTTTAAAGATTTAATCCACATTTGTTTATCATTAGCAGGGAAATAGTTCTAATTCGAGCGTTAAGGTCGTATGCTAAGTGAAAGTTTTGGCGACAACTGCGCCACATCTGGCAAAAACTATAAACGAAACGAATGTATATCGCACATACCTAATTTATTAAAAGCCTGAGGATGTTAAAACCAGACTGACGTCAATCGAATGTCTTTAGGGTATATATCGTACGTATTTGTACCTCCCATGTAGACAAGTGAAATGAAAATAGGAGATGTCACGACCTCGTAATTTTAGCACAATGAGGTCGGTTAAGTAACCTCTTGGTTCGTTTCTATTATTGCTATCAAATTTGATCTTTCGATCTCTCGGCCTATTAAGGAGCAGTTCGAGCAACGAAACAGGTGAAATCTTAGCCGTCCACCATTTTCAATAATTATTATTCCGTACTTGGATAAAATACTGAGTTTACAACTGGAAAAACTAGATTTTTACGGTTTAGAACCCATTGCATGGCTTTAATATGGTCCCATCTTTCTGACAGATAACAAGCAATTTTTTGCAATGTGGGGAAACTCAACAGATTCCATCAACAAATTTTCGTATGCAAAAAAGGGCAATTAGAATTATATCCAATGCGGAATGTAGATTGTCCACCTGTGTTTCAGAAACTTAGGGTTCTGCCATTTTAGAAATTCATAAGTTGTAAAATCTGTTTTCAGATAATCATGGATATCTCACTTCCTTATAGTGGCCTCTATTTGACTGTGGTCGACATCTTCCAATTTTTTTTTGTTCATTTTTATGCCTGTTTGTTTTTATATTGTAGAGTTCATCTAATCGTATACATTTTTTTTGCACTTGGTAAGTATACTTTGCCCGTTATGGCCTTAAATGTAGTTTTCCCTTAACAGTTGATTTTATAAAATACTTAAATATAACAAACAAAACAACATTTTGCTGAACTAAACTTTCTAGTTACTTTTTGCATTTGATTATTAAGGACACCTAAATCATTATTCAGTTCAAACCCTTGTTCCTTAAAAAACTGTTGAAAACATCTATCGTATTGTTGAAAAGCTTGAATATTTCGCGCATATCAGCTTAAAACTTAACATATCTTGCATAATGACAGTATTGGAAAACTATTTTAAGCATCAACCACATATAAAAAAAAAAATTTTAAAATACGCGCGTATACAGTCGTTAAATATTGTTTGCCCTATTTTGTAGAAATTTAGCATCGTCATTTATAATGATAAAGGGCTAATTTTGCTATAACTAGGTAAACATGTTGACTTTCAGTCATCTCGGGAGGTATCTTAACGAATAAACAATAACCAAAAATGATTTTTGATAAAGACACGGTGTTATCGAAACAATTGTCGTGTGAAAATATATAATGTCGTGAAAATCTGAACTTTTGTTCTTATTTAGTTTGGTAAATGGACTTTCATCAAGTAAAAGCCACCTCAGTTCAATAATAAACAAAAAGATGTTTTCGTATCATTCCTCGTTTTCCAGAAAAAAAAAATGAATAAAAATCATGAAAATTGACAAACCTTATTTCTATGAACATTTATTTTTTGAATATGTTGTTCACAATAAAGTTATTTTTAAAAAAATAATACTTAAGAAAATCAACTTAATTACGGGCATGCAGTTTGTGACGTCAGAATTTTTGCAAAATAAACGTAGGTGAATATCTTTAAATTAACAACTGTAATTGATAAATGACTGAAAGGATTTTAACAAAGTTGACATTTACTGTTCCATTAAATCTATTCTGTGATATATCTAATTCTTGGAAATGCCGCTAGAGCGCATCGTTTGATATAATAACAGAAAACGGCCAAATTCTTTAAAAAATAATAGGCAATGAAGTTAATACGCAAGCGCCAAGGTAAGCAGAATATGGAGGGAAAATAAATTTGAAATACGACAAAAGTTAAAAAAAACACTTATTATAATAAACTTCAAGAATAAGTTTCTCGTATTTATGAAACAAAGCAAAACCGTAAGTCGTATATCAGACAGGTAACATCAACGATAATATAAAACGCCTTCTGAAAGTCGGCATACAATGTTGCAAGCCAGTATTTATACAAACGATATCTACCTATAGTAGTTATTCGATACTTTATGCGATTTTTATGAATGGATCGAGCTCCGACGGCTGCTAAAATTGTAAATCTTGCAATAAGAGGCAGATAAAAACTGCTATAGAACTGTAAGGACATCGATAGGGTGTGTCTTTTATAAACCGGCAGCTGCCTGTAGTTTACTGAAAACTATTTTATAAATCACGTGCGATTTAATTATCTTATCTTTTCGATGAATTAGGCACTCTGTTGTTTTACGTGATTTAACGAGCGCTAATTGGTAATCATAAAGTAAACAAACAAATCGGCGATAACGCAACTTCTAAATTGATGTGGATTTGAAGGTTTATCCCTGTTTTCGAATGGGGATAAATAATTACAGGATGTCTCATAACTTAACCGCTCTTAAAAATTAAAAACCGCTATTAAAATTGAAAATTAAGATTCTGGAAACAGGTAAAATTATTGTGTTGAAGTAGCCTTGAAAACGTCAGTCAAGCCGTCTGCTCAAACTCCGCCAATACTTGTTTCCGGAAGCCAATATACACTTCCGGGAATATTGTTTCATTCATTTTACTCTCAATTCGTACCCGAAATACACATCGTACAATCGATTTATAACCCACATAACATCAATCTATGTCACATATACTGAGTAGATACTGTTGAAATAATTTTGGAATGTGCGAAGTATATATACCACAAAACAGTATTTTTTGAAGTATGCACTATGATTATACTTATACATTATACATTCCACTTAATAATCTTGGAATTTTTTCCAAATGTTCTACTTAGAATATTTTTTACAATGAAAAAAATCTCACTTGATGTGTCACGTTTCACAAGCAGATATGAATTTAAGCAGGCAAATATTACCTGGGATAAGTAATCCATCATTATACCTATTGTCTGATTAGATTTTGCAAGAAAGGTAGACTACTGAGAAACAATATCATGCAGTTTTTCCATAGAAGTTTTAACAACATTTGAATATTTTCAAAACTAATAAACAAAAAAAAATGATTTATTTTGACTTTTTCAAAATATCTAACTCAATCTGGAAGAGATAAAAATACTAATTAAATGGGCACTCCAAAAGCTTTTTTGATTTAAGGACCTTTTATTGATATAAAATAACGGAGTTGTATTTTTAAATATACAGGGTGGTATCAGTTTAATATAGTATGACGTTTAGATCAACAGATCAATATATATTTTCTAAGGGAAAATGTTCACGAAATTAGTTTTTAATTTTAATTTGTAATAGAGGTGTAAATCCCTAAAAACCTAGGGAAATTACTAATAACCAAAAAGACTATTTGCTCAATAAAAAATTATTTAGCCTTTTATTTCCAGGTTGTTTTAGCGTGAGACCACTCCCAATTTTTGTATTGGTATTCTCGGAAGGAAGCACGAACATCCTATTACTAGAATCGCTTGTAATATACCGTTTTACATATTGACCATCAATCAAGTGCAGGCAACTATTTATATGCAGTGCTGATGCTGAGCGGTTTTAAGGTAACACCAAGCAGTGAATAATATAATTACAGAGAGAAAATCTAGGTATTCTTTTTTTTTGAAAAAAAGAAATATTTCTGCAATGATCTGGATAGAATGGCGATGTTTTCACCCTGCTAAAAGATATTGCTATAGATAATGATTCTATAGCTGTGGATCTATAGAATATTACTGGCTAATTATGGCTAATAGTGGTTGCGTGCTGAAACCACGTTCCAAAATCAAAACTATATTAAAAAATTCTAAAGTTTCAACATCATATCGCAAACAAAGCCTATCTGTATCTGTATCTGTATCTCGACAGCTAAGTATTTGTTAGCCTACGACTATATGAAACCTTTTTTTCTTTTTTTGATAAAACAGATAGTAGATGCAAAAATAAGCCATTTACGCTTAAGGTTTTTCCCAACGTAAATTTTATTTATTCAATAATATAAACACCTACACTACATGGCAATCTCAAATATCAAAGTAAAATTAGGTAGAGTAGAATTAATTTGTTGCAATTTGACGTGTTAAATGGATTTCCATTAAGTAAAAGTTGTTAAACAATTCAAAAACATGCAATTTATGAACACCCTGTAGGTATCTACGGGATGCCCTGTAGGTAGCAACGTTACGTATAAAATGTATAAAGTAACATAATTATAAAGTGTTCGTTTTTCACAATTTAAATTCCATCGATTTTTATCGAAAAAGTTGTTTTCGCTTACTATGTCCTAGTCGTCTGACTGCATAGATTTTCTCTTTTTTTCTTCTTTAAGCATCCCGAGAGCAGGTCTTTTTTTGTTCGTTGTATGCACGCGTATTGGATTTTAAAATAATTTTGTTTCCATTTATAGGGCGAGAACCGTAATGAAATTACGCGGCATAAATTCTCGACTTATCGCCGCCTTATTTACCATATTTCGTGAAATGTTGGAATCGGTATGTTATAAAAAATTCTCCCCCTCCTTCACTCACTTCACTATTAGATAGCAATAATTAATCGGTACGGTTGCGTGGTGTATATTCGATAATATGAAAATTTGCGCTTTGTTTTCAGAAGGAATGTTTTCGTATTAAAATATTTAATTTTCTCGGGTTACATAATGCCAAGGTCTTACCTGACCTTTTACTAAAGTGCAACGAGTGCCAGCAGAGCACATTAAAATTCTTTAATTAACTATATAAAATTTCTCTTGTAAATATGTGCGTAGAGGCTTAAATGCGAAATATGTTTCGTCCGACAGTTTCGTAATCCAAATATCAATCAAAAATCATAATTAAGGGACTCGTTCTCCTCATCTAGCTGGTACACTACTGTAATGGTTTTTCATATTCAAACGCAAAGTAGCCTAATTAAAATAAACCAAAACTAATAACTAATTCCGCACTTTTAATACATAAAAGAAAAAATAAAAGTGAAACAAAATTTATTACCAATAAAATAATTTTAAAATTCAACTATTACCGTTTAAATCAAATTAGGTGTATTTTCAAAATATCCTATTATATCTACATATACAGGGTTAGTTTTTGCAATTTTGTAATTTGCAAAATTTTGTAACAATAGACCGTATTTTATATATTCAGTTGTTAAGTATCTAACTTATGGCAAAGCGTTTTTATAGATTAAACGAATTCACTGTTTTTTGAGCCATTTTATGTTTTCTAAATATAAGTTTTATTGTTGCCTATGAAATTTGGAAATGTCACATAATGTTTTGTTATTGCTGATGAATACCCAAAATAAGAGCGTATTGATATGATTTTTATCTGAGTTTTTATATTTAGGGAAGGCAATTTTTATTGACTTTTGGAAGTTTATGCTCAAAGGTTTCCTGAAAAAAATCATCATCTCAACGCAAACAAGCGGAAAAAAGATGAATAAAGTGTTTTTACCGTAAACTATTCAGTTATAAAATTTTACAAATATTAGTTAAGCATTTCAAGAATTCTTGAAAACACAGATTCCACTATCATAAAATACAGCAATTATAGAACTGTTTTTGGCAACCGAATTGAATTTTGTACATGGGCGTTAAATTAAGCAAAAAATGAGAATTTTTGATAAATTAAAGATGGGAAACCTTTTTTAATTCAGATATAAAATGTGGTCCATGATAACATTTTACTGTAGATTTCGCTTACATACTTTAAATACTTTTTACGCATTTGATTAATTAAAATGAGATTGAATTTTGACAAAATTGGTTTTATATATTCGTATAATTGAAGTATAGTTGAATAACTCTGTAAATAGTACTCATCATTGGGCTTAGCAATTTCAGAAAATTTGTGCAGTTACAATGTAATTTCTTAAAGAAAGTGCGAACAAAGGTATTTCTTATATCTAAGCATAGAATTTGATTTAATTGAATACATAATAAATAAATACGTTTAAAAGAACTATTTTTTTTAATATAGTGTCTTAGTTTATGAAAAATTGTTAATAAAAAACCACAAAAACCTATTTAATTTTTCAATTTATTATTAATTGTAACAATATAAGCAAATTTTGGAGAGGTATGAATAAAAATCTTGCGGTAATATAAATAAAAAGAAATGATTAATAATACCAAAATAAAGTAACAAAATGTTACGGGAAACCAAATATCCTCAGGGAAAGCCATGGTACACGAAAACATTTTTTCAATTTAAAGATATCTAAAGTATTGGCAATTAATTCTAGTCAAACGATTAGAAACTATTTAAGACACGATTACGGTCGTGAATATAAGTGACAAATAAGGTAAAACAATTCGAGTCGAGATTCGAACAATAGGTTTAACGAGAATAAGGAATTTTAAAAAGTTTGGGAAAAATATTCATTCCACTCACGCACACTCTTCGACTTGAGCATTATATATACATTTTGGGGTATTGTATATACCAGCGGCTTTCTATTTCTCAAGAAAAGTGAAATTCCTGTGTTGATACTTATTGTTACCGATTGAAGTGTTAGTGTTTATTTTTAGTGCCATAAATTATGTGGAAAAATAGTTGGCAATACTTAAAGTACTTGAAACCCGCTGAATAAATGCGTTGTGGTTTCTTATGTGTGCTGGAAAAATGAGTTTATGTATTCACTTTCTCAAAATTCATATTAATAGATCATAGATAATGGCGCTTTTTTAAATAAAATTATTTGTTTTGTCACGTTTGAAATATGTCAATAGTATAGGATTAATTATCACTTTTAATTGTCAACCCTTGAATTTTCTTGACGTTTTCATTTTTAGTTCACTTTTGTGCAGCAGATACGATATCTAATTAATTTCCGCGTAAAAATGTATCATCTTGGATGACATCAATTTGTTGAAAACTAACTTTCGGTATCAATTTGCACTACAGAGTAAGCAAACTTGAATTTTGCAGCTTTTAATTAAAGGACGAATAAAAAATTTTTAAACTCTCACCACTCAACGTTGGGCTAAAATTTTTAATAAAATAATTATTAATATTAAAAATTAATGATCATTAATTATTCACATGTGGTTATATAAAATAACTGGCTTTAAATAATTCTGGAGAATGGATAAAACAAACCATTGTAATTATTACATTCGTAAAGATTTTGACAGCAAACGTTCAGAGAAATCTAATCATTATCTCAAATTTTAAATAAAAAAAAACAATACCAATTAAAGCAACCTTATATATATTTTTTGGAAAATTTAACTGTGTTTACTGAATATAATTATTTTTTTTAACTGTATTATTAATTTGTATGTTCAAATTGGTTGGTTACTAAGTTCAAGTATCTAATGTTAGAATTGAAATTTACCAACGCTTTGACAAATAAGATGTTTTCTCAAACCTAGATCACCAGATTGTTATACTTTTAATACATACATGCATACCTCAATATTATATTGTAAAAGCTATTACAATTATTTAAATTACATATGTATATACAATAAATAAAATTAAGTTTCAAAACACTAGTTACGATTATCCAGTGCAGTATATATGGCAATAAATCTAAGTAAAAACCATTCTCAGATTTCACGTATGTGGTTTTCATTTTGACCCTGTATTTCTCTCTAACATTATGCAAGCATTTTCATATATCGTTATTATTTATTGCGTAGTAGTGTTTTGCCGTTTTGTATTTCGTTCTAACGAATATGGCTTTTTGTAATTTGGTATAAGCCAAAAAAAAACAATTTACAAATGCTCCTTCCAATGTAAGTGAAAACTGAGTAGTAATTTTCAGAAATATCCTAAACCGTGCCGCAGTACCAAAAAAAAAACAGTCAATTCACGGAAAGTTGTTATTTAGGGGAAGCAGATCCTTTGTATTCCTGCGTGTGTTTATTGGAGTTCTAAAAATAACGCTTTTATATACTCTGAAATCTTATAAAGTCACGTACCGTACATTCTGTTGTCATTTGGCGAAAAACACGCTTAAATATCACTTTCTCAGCAGATAATTCTTTGGTTTATTCCGCGTTTTATTAAAAAAATAAAATAAAATTCTCTATTACAAACTGGGCGTTTTTATATTTTATATATTAATGCTTCAGTTTTGATATTTACATAGGAATCAGTTGTATATTGTGTAAATATCTACGTTATGGCGGCCAATATCGAATAGGTATTCTTTTCTTGTCA
Organism: Cylas formicarius; assembly: GCF_029955315.1. Taxonomy (NCBI): domain Eukaryota; kingdom Metazoa; phylum Arthropoda; class Insecta; order Coleoptera; family Brentidae; genus Cylas; species Cylas formicarius. The sequence continues at coordinate 9,273,665 of NW_026844225.1, read as the reverse complement.
TACACTCTATATTATATCTTAATTTTTCTACCTATTTAGGTTAAATTATTTGTTAACGTCTACTTTGTGAAATTACTTTCTTTGAACTTATTGATTTTGCTAGTCGTCGATTAATATCGTCAATACCGTTGACGATAAAAAATAAAGCATAACTTATTATTTTCATGTACACATGTCGTATAAATATCGTATAAATATGTATAAAACTAAAGTTATATTTGAATTCTACCGTTAATTTTAAACATCCTGTATAGGTCTGCCTAACTACCCACATGGCAAATATTTCAAAAACTATTAAGATTAGCCATAGCATAGTGCTATACAAAATATGTTTCGAGGCAACGGTAAAATTTTTCATCACTCGCCGATCCACTAATGGGACACCCTGTACACATAGCAGAAGATTTTTTTTTTTAAGGTTGCATAACTAGGTCAGTTAATGTATAAATAAATGACATAAATAAGAAAAATTGTTAATTTGATTTTATCATTTCCATTACATGATAATGTATATTTGTGTACATATTTAGCAAGTTTTGTTTTTCCTTTTAAATAATAGTCCTATAAATATATATACTATTTTCTGAATAATATATTTTCTTTTGACTTAGAAAAGACTTAAATATTTAATCTTTCTAGGTATATCAAATTGTATCCGCCAGTTGTTATTTTTTACAAATATTTAAAGAAAATATTGGTTGACCATTACAAATTAGATGGATAAATAAAGTAATTAACCAACGAGAGCACGTCATTCTTTCATTTATACAAATAAGCAAGAGCAGGACAGAAAATCTGTGGAAAAATTTACGTCACAGAAATAAATAAATATATATGTATATATAAACTTTTAAATAAGTTAGTTCTTTTATATAGGGTAAGTTAAAAGTTGGTGAGCGCTCATATATCTCAAGAATTGTAAGACTTTTATGAAATTTAGTATACGGGGGCTACTAATTCGGTTGGATCCAATGCCACATTTATGTTTTTTCCCTAAGCTACCAAACCTTTTTATTTTAATTAAAAATATATTCCATTTTTTTGGATCGCTCTTTAAGGCCTAATGTAACATACCTCATACCCAAAGAATTCCACCTTTTAAAAACTAAAATTTAACTTATAAACGTTATATTTGAACGAAATAACAATAATAACTATTTAAAAACAAAGAAAAAAGGTAGGTACTGCTAAGCGATCTGTAAAATCCCAGTGTTTTGGAGAGCATTTAGACGAGTCTATTTCCTCTACTTTGAACGAACTGAATGTTGAGCTCATATTTTACAAAAAATATATATATTATCTCGGGATTAAATTTGCTGACGCAGTTATTTAAGTTTAACAAATTGGCTAAAACGGTTGAATTTGGGTACAGGGTATGTTACATGAAAAATTCATCCAAAAATGGAATGAATATACACGATTTCTCTTTAAAATAAGAAATAGTAATAAATATGGCCTAATTCGAAATCCTCGTATACTAAATGTCATAAATTTAAGTCTAATAATTCTTGAAATGCGTTCGTTATGCGACTTTTGACTGTATATCTAATCACGTCTAAACTTAATAAATAACAAATCCTATAATGTAATAGATCAATTTTGTTGTCCAAAAATTTTAAATTTGCAAAACTTAATTAATTACCTAAAATTATAATTTTCTTTAATATTTTAACATTATATTTGGCAATGCGTGTGTATTTCCACGCAAAGTGTGAACCTCACGGTACACAAAAAGTTGCGCAAACTTTTCCGGATAGAAATATACGGGCAACCAACTCGAACGCCAGCAGAAAACCTAATTAGCTTAACGCATTAAAACATTACAACGCGTTTATGTAAAATTTCCTCGAATTAAAAATTTAAACCACGCAGAGTTTGACTTTCCAACCAATTATAAGTGCGCGGTGTACCTTCCAAGCATCAGATTGCGCAATCAGGAGAATTACCAAGCAATAAACTGCCCGCACATGAATTTAAAAGACCATATATCAATCTCGTTAGATATTGCCAAATCTCAGTTCGCTTTCCATTGTAAGAGATTCTAATTTACGATTCCTTTTGTTTTGTTTACTAATAAATTAAATTACTAAATTATATCGACCCGTGATCCCGTCCTGTTTGACAACCAGGAAAGATTATACAGGAATATTTGGCACGCTTGAATATACAAGGTTACGGCGTCTTGCGAGTAATATAAAATATTACTTATACATTAAAAAATAATTTATTTGCCAGAGAAATGTATACTTGAAGGTCATACCACGTTCACCAATTTTTTTTTATCTGTTTTATTTTGTAACGACGAATATTAATCACGTATGAATGAATATCGGATTTTAATTGGACGTGATTTACGCGGAAAGGTCAAACTGGAAAAATAGGAGAGAACCATTTGTTGACAATTCGATTGGTTTAACGACAAAGAAAACAGAATATTCGCCCGTTGTTAACTATAATAGTTCAAAGCGAATATAAATTCACTTGCCTGAGTAACAGAACGTCTTTAAACAAGAGCCACGACGTGTTAGTGCCCGTACCAAAAAGAGCAAACACCATAAATTACAATTTTATTAAGTCATTAACACGACACATTATAAACTATCTTTGTATAAATTGCGTTTATTATTGCACCGAACAAGATGTGTCTTTTGTCGGATGTTTGAGTTATTCTTAAAGTCGCTATTCGGGGCAAAAGATAAATTATCTTTATTATGTTGATTAAAGCGAACTTGAAACCTTTCTTCAGAAATGCCGACATTTTAATTTCTAAATAATACGGCTCCACATTTAGACGGATTAATGCACATTTGTGAGTTAATTTTTTTAACCCCTAACGCTGTCATTGCGAGGCCAATTAGAAAAGGGAAACACCTTAACAGAATTAAAATATTATCTGCTTTTAAACAATACGTTATCGCTATTGCAGTTTACGTAATACCGGTGTTGTTTACTAAATCTTTTTTTTTTTACTAAAAGAGCGCTAAAAGCCTGTATGAAAAATGTAAATCGCTTTTTTTGGCACGGGGCAGCATAGATTTCAATATAACTAGCGTGGTTTAAATTAATGGAATAATGTAACAAAAATAACATTACATAAATATACACTGCTCGGCCTTCAACTTTTAGATTTCACCTGTATTTTTGTTCCGTCCAAAATTATACCTGTTAATTGCCCTGTTGCCAAGTATACTACATGCATTTCATACGGTATATATCTGCTAACTCAAATAACAATAAAATTTATAAGCATTGTGGTGAAAAAAGTAAATTTGTCATGGCTATTTTCAACAATTCGTCAATGTGTGGGTTAACAAAATTATTATTGCAGTTGAGCAATAAATTAATTTAATTTAACTTCGTAACGGTTTGGAAATTAATTTACAGCGTATTTTTGGAAATATTGCCAGTAGCACAGGAAAGGAACCCCTTATAACTTTCGGCCCAAAATAATGAAATAAATAAATAATATTATTATAAACAACCAAGTGAATTTTACATCGGCTGTTCTTAAGTAATTTTTGTTCTGGCATCGGATCTATATCTATATAGACTTAGTTTATAGAAAGTTTTCACCCAGTTTAGGCCTAGTTGTTTTCTGTAAAAACATATGCCGACAATATGACGCTTGAAGTGTTTAGAGCCAATAATTTTGTACCTATCTTATCAACCGTTGACTCCAGGCATGTTAGATTTATTGGTGCTTAAAACGATCTGGTGCTTAAGTGTTTAGAGCACAAAAATTCAGGATAATCGTTACGTTAAATACCAACGTAAAACACAGCGGGATTATTTATAAATTATGGTATCGAAACAATTTCTTTCTTTCTTTCTTTCTACTTGGTTTGAAATTAAAAAAATATTTCCAAGCGACGGAAAAAAAAACATCAACAAACATGCCAATCACTGGTATTCCGCGATTCAATGGGATATATCCAGTTATAAATTAAACAGTAAATACAACCGTAAGGACAAGACACGATCATTTACAAACCTTTCGGGTAAAAAAATCAGCTGCTGTAGATTTTTTTTTAAAGCACTGATTCACATTTGTGTCTCAACCGTAAATATGGATGAGAGTTCGATGGTTTGGATTCATTCGTGAACCACTGCAGCACTTTTCTGACAGGCGACAACCTCGGGAAACGGGGGAAACTGTATTTACCGACGACAAACCGTGTTCAACAAGGTAACGATCACTGAAACATTAGTCGAACCGCTAACTAATATCACCTTCTAAGAACATGGAGCAAACTGACTAGTTCAATTGCGCGTTTGCCAACCATTTTCCCCACATACCTGCGTTTTGGAACCTTATTCTACCTTCCCAGAAACATAAATAAAATTAAAAAACTTTTTTTCATAATTTTTGCTGTATAGTAACTCAAGACCATATTTATAGTGTTTTAGTTACAAGTTTAATACATCAGTCATTTAAATAAGGGAAACAAACGATCAGTCAACAATAAAATATACCTCCCCTTTTGGGTATTTTAAATGACCTAACCGTCCTTTAAAGTTACCTTAAAAAGTTATAAACAAGACCCTGCACCCCTAATACATTAAAACATTTTGCTCGAATGCACATTATCTGTGTTTTCTTAGTGATTATCCTCTACTAGGGTGTAGCCTTCGCTGGCCACTTGTTAAGTAAATAACTAAGTGATTGAGATTAAAGTTTAATCTGTAATATTATTGTTTATTTATACGAAAGGCGTCATTCATAAATTGCCTTAAAACCGAGTCGAAATTAACTCTTTTATTTTCACGAGCGGGGTAAGTAAAAATTCCGATTATCGAATAGAATAGCCCCCAAAACTTACTCTTGGGGTACACCAAAAGGAGCACAAAAAAAGCAATTAAAGTGGAATAAAAAATAATAACATATGTATCAACTTCTTTTACTACCATTTTCAATTACCTTGAATGGTTTTTATTCACCGTATTATAAGCTACGCTAAGGATATTGCTCAAATGCTGGCAACGTTGGAAGGATAAATGTTGAGATACTCAACGCGCGCAAGCGTATTACCATTTAATCCACAATGGAAAAATGCAATTCTATATAGGACGGCGCAAACATTCCTCAACATGTTTCGTAACTAACGTTTGCAAGCTAATCTTGGTGCAAATTTTGCCCAGATATTTAGACGAATTTTCATAAGCAGAATACAATAAGGGGAATATATGAATATTTCTGCAAAAAAATGTTTATATTTGGTGCTATTATTAAGCAAAAACGTTGGGTTCTCTATATTTGGGATAACAATTTGGAACACTCCGTATAGCCTCATGTAATTTCAGTTGCCTATATTCCTGGGAACTAGAATCTGAACGCGGATTCCCTATAATTTTTTTAAGAAAATGCTATTTATCTTTTTTGTTTATGCTCGCAATTGATGGATTGGTAAAATGATAAATTCATATGAATTTAATTTTGATGTTCGTAACGCAGTAGTGGTCTGTGGCTTTTAGTGTTTACGGTCACTGTCAAATCAAATGTCAGTCCTTGGCTATCTTTAACAAAACGGTGAAATATTTTATAAAGAAACAGCTTTAAATTTTTATCATGAATGGTGGGTCGTTATCGTTTTACCCACTTAGACTTGTGAATGTTAAACACCAATGAATTCGATAATCATGAGACTGAAAGCATAAGCAAATCTTTTCGTTAGCAGAAAGAAATTGTCTTCAAGCATGGAATTAACTCCAGAAAGATCGCCGGAGAACCAACCCAGGGGAGAACGTTGGGATCCCCTGGGAGCACCAACAGATGAGGATGAAATTGATTTTGATAATTTTGATTGTGAAGAACATCAACAGTAAGTATACACTATGGAACATATTACTTATGTGTTGTTTAAGACTTTATCTTCATAGATTTGCTATAGATAAAATAAGATCAATGGAAGATGAGCAAGAACTTCTAAATTCTTCTTTATTTGCGTTAACAACACATTTCGCCCAAGTTCAATTTCGTTTACGCCAAGTTGTAAACTCTCCTCCTGAAGATAGAGAAGAGTTACTTAAATCGCTAGAGGAGTTCGCCTTTCGGGGAATTCCTGATGTGGGATTAGTTAAAGAGAAAATGGATGAAGCTAGTTTGGCTGAAGCCGTAAGGCTTAGAAGGACACAGCAAAGAGAATTAATTGATAGATTAAAAAGCCAACTAAGGGAATTGGAACAATACGCTTTTGAAAATGGAGAAGCTGGGATACCACAAGATGTTCTATTAGAAAGACAGAGGGTTATTTTGAATGAGTTAAAGACTAGAATGAATTTGGAATTAGATGAAAAAGATTACCATCAGGTAAGTAAGTTTCATCTCTTCAATAAATAGTCTGATCAAGCTTTTTTAAGTTGTCAACTGCCGATGTAAAACAGCAAATCAACGTGGCCCTCGACCAGTTGGTTAGCCCGTTAAGAGTGAAAGAGCACTTAGTAGCGCAACTCAAAACACAGGTTGCAGATCTGGAAAGATTTATAAGTTATTTACAAGCTGATAGCAACAAAAATGCTAAATGTAGTTGTGGTTGTGCATATCATTCAGTTAAGAAACCATTTAGAAGCGAAACAACAATCGGATTAATACAAAAAACAGCTACTTTGTTGCAAATGTTTGCTGTTATGCAATTGGGCTGTGGTGTTAGATCTCAGTTCAAGAAAAATGATCTTAAAAATACCATGAAAGGCAATCATTGGGGGTAAGTTAAATAGGTTCAAATTTACCACTGTTTTTTTAAATTTATTTATTCTTTAAGTGACTTGAGGGCAAAACTGGAGTTAGCCATCAATAATGTGAAGGAATTAGCAGAAGCAAATGAGCAGAGAATTAATTCGGTTCAGGGTGATTACTCTAGTGATTCCGAAACTCAGTCAATTTCTTGTGATGTCCAATTAACAACAGCGGTTAGGAAATATTTAGCACCATGCATAAGAGATTTGATGCAGCATGGATCTTGCGTTGCCCAATCTACAAGTCTGGTGCCTTTCATGGGGTGTTTCCCTAGACGAAACTCTTTGTCGGCGACTGACATTCATGCCTGGGAAATTATATTAGGTAATATTGCTCTATTGCTATTGTAGCTGTTAAAATTTTATTATATTAATATTTTAATTTCATAAAAATAAATAAATAAATAATAGAAAAATTGTTTCAAAATAGTGTAATTTTAAAAATATGTTGTATATTATAACCTGTGACTAAAGCTGTTGGGCAATAGTTTACTCCTTATTTTCAGAATATTATCACTTGAAAAACGGTGAAAAATATAATTCTACGCCGGCTCGGAAGTTGTCTCAGAGTTTTAATTTGGATATTGCCGGTGCCTCGCCTTCAAGCAACAAGCACAACATGTTGTGTGCCATTGGAAGTATTATTTCCACACATACGCCTTATAAAAGAAGCTGCGATTCACATTTTAAGGCTTTCGTTTGTGCCGCCTTAAAGTAAGTGGTGTACTTTTATTTTTATTCTGTTATCTGTTACCATTCCTTTGTCAATTTCAGCGCTAACAAATTAGTTCCTTGGTTAAATTTGTTGTTTACATGTAATCAGTTAATTAAAACTCATTATCTTCCATGGAGTTATGTAATGAAGACTGGTAAGATTTTTTTTGTATCCAATCGCAATTGAAAATACAAGGGGTTGTATATTTTTTTAGGTTTTCAAGATAGTTTGAAAAGTTTGGATATGCTAACCAAACACAAGTTCGACTTGCCAGTGGATTTGGCCATAAGACAGTTTCAGAATATTAAAGACGTGTTTACATGATCTTACCGAAAATTTTGTTCTAGTCATTTTGTGTTCTTTAATTAAGTTGTTCTTGTTTGATTAGTTTAAAATTGTTGACTATCAAAATGACATATTTTTATTATCCAATCGTCCACATTCCAAGTTCTTATGGTTCTTATGAATATTGTAAATCTCAATTTTCTCTCAGTATTAAACATGACGAATCTCTATTCAATTTCATCTGTTAACTTGATATGTGTTGTACAATTTGATTGCTGGAAATAAATCGTTTTTTTTCATTTTATTTTTGTTTTGTTGATTTTATAGAAATATAGTACAAGAAGAAATCGTTTTGAAATATTTTCTGTGCATTCCGGATATTAATGTATTGTTTCGATATTATGGGTACCATACCATTAAAAATATGCTCTGAAACTACCAAAGTAAAATTATCAGAGGTAAGATATATTTTAAGGAAATTAAATTCTTTTATTTTAGTATTTTCTAGCACATTCATTTCCAATTTAACAAATTAAAGTGTAAAAAAAGTTTTTTCTTTTGTCTGCCAAGTGCAATTTTGAACTACTATCCATTGCAATATTCAATAAAATACCCTGACGAGAAAAAACAATTAAAAATCTCGATAAATGAACGTGCAATAAATAGCTTTTATTTTTTTATCTCACGCAAGATAATAATTACATTAAAGTTGAAGTTGCGTCCCTACATTTTTAAGAACCTTTTTCATAAAATGATCTGAGGAATCACAACATTTAAATATTGCAGGCTATCTCATCCTTCCCTATCAATTTTCATTTAGTATTAAATATTGCTAATGGAGTACATCGCCCTATAAACTTAAAAATCACATCTAATGCTGCTAATGAGTTACTGCTGACGTCAGTATTCAGTCTGTTCGTAGATCTATAGTGCTCTCTATCGGACGAAGTAGTATCTAGCGCCGATACAGCTACTGAGATGGAAATGAAACCTGTTTGGCTTTATTTGTATCCGAGAGATGTCGCAGAAAATGAAACTGTAGTTTACCACGCCTACCAAACTAAACAGGAATGAAAGAAAAGTGAATCATTTCTTCTTTAAAGCACCATAATAGCTATTTATACGTTTGTCGTACTATGCAATGATTTAAAAGAAATTTCGTTAATGATTCGATGAACCTAGTGTTTTCCGAAGATAAATATTTCGGCTTGAAAGAGTGAATATCGAGTCTAAAACCGCACCTCTTGCTGTTTAGTTATTGTGTTGTTCCGCTAGTATAATCGTTATGAAGAGCGTTTGTTGTATTTAAGATTTTCGGTGAGTTTGATCTTATCTAATCGTGATATGAATGGAGGTAAAACAGGGCGAGCGTTGTACGGATTTGGAACTAAGTGTTGCGATATCTCCAATGTTTAGGTTCTGTTTAATTTACGTTGACATCCAGGTATTTCGTGGATACCTGCAGTAGCTATCAATAGATTCGGAGTAGGTCATAATTGTTTCATATCCGATGTTTTGATTATAAATAAATAATAATTAAATACGCGGACGGAAACTTGTATTTGAAGTGTTTATGCGAAATAATAACGAAAAAGCATTTTTATTTAACAGTGCACCGAGCGTCTACCTACTTACACCCTACATATACATGTAAACATTAACTGGTGTCAATCTGTGGACATTTTGACCGTATGTTATTTTAGTTCAGCATTTAGCAATTTCTCGGCTAGTTTAAAGTTCCATCTCGTTTTATCTACACTAATTTACCACCTACTTTAAATGTAATCTAAAAATGATGTCATCAAATAATTTGATCTAAAGCGAACCGTTGGGGGATATTTGTATATAATGCACGAGCATAATGTCGTTTGTTTTCCTTGAATTTTTGATTTTCTCTTCTGATGTCATCTTTATATTTAATGGAATTTATCTGACTGGGTCCATAAACACAAGTTTTGTGAAATTTGAAACGAACCCGTTTTAAAATAAACCGGACGATAACGCGATATTTTTATAATTAACCAAAAACGGCACACACGTGTTTGCAGATTTAGCCATTTGCTTTTTGAAAAAAGCGTCGTAGAAAGCTATGACAAAAAACTCCCATAACAAAAAACGCTAGATTCTATTTTAAAAATAGATTAATCACAATACGGTGTTTTTTAAAAATAACAGTAATTAATTACATTAATTAAAGGGTTACCAAATTTATTTTCACCTTTGCTACATTGTCTAGACGAACATTTATTTTTATTCAGTAAATAGACGAAACTTTATCCGAGTGGAAATTTCAATTACGTGCTCTCCGAGCTGTTTGATGATTAATTAAAATACGACACCGATATTTCTGACAAATGATCGTTTCCCTATAGGCCAAGAGAGTTTGTCTTTTATTTCGTCACCAAATTATTTTTAGCAAACTTCTCAATCTCCAAAAATTTGAACGTCCAATATTATTCATTTGATTTGCCAGTTTCCGGAATTAGAAATTGTGCCATTTTCGATAATATTTCGTCTCGCCCGTAAGGTGAATGGACTCGTTCAATATAAATGTCTGTCTCCGTTATTTAGGGAGACTAGCGCTATATAAATATTTTTATAAGGGCGCGCTAGTTCTGAAAGTTTAATATGAATATTGTGGTTTTACTACAATCCACATGAAAGTGTTGTTTTTACGTAAATCTTGCGGATAAGTTAATTGTGAACTCATGCAACTAACACCTACTAACGACACTTCAAGGCGATTCAAGAAGATCTACAAGAACAATCGGGTCAATGTCCAGTGGATTGAGCTTCCGACTAGCGACTTCACAAATAAGTTTTTGTTGGTGTTTCATAATTTGATACTTAGGTTTATTTTGTTATATAACTAAATAATTTTGTACAACAATTAACGATATAGTCTGGACCAAATAAACTTTTGATCATGGTATGTCTCAAAAAGAGACTATAACATAACGAAACAATTGAAGATATAGCGACATCTATCTATTTCGATACCTGCGTTTTTTAAAATGTTTAATATACAGGGTGGGGTTAAAAAGTATTTTTATTGCGAAAAAAATATTTTTGTATTTGCATTTCCCGTTGAGTTTAACGTTTCATTTAATTATCTACCATATCGAAAGCTATATTCGCCAAATTGTAAAGTGCGGTATTAAATTGGCACATTACGTTTTCGTGTTATTGTGGTCCATAAAAAAATCTAATTGCGATGTACTCAACGGAGTTATAGCGGTTTAAAAAAAAATGTTGTGGCAATGGGGACCATAAAATAGAAAATAGGTCAAACCTATAATTATTAGCGCCGGTTTTAATCTTTCGTGGATACGTTAATTGATAACAAACAGCGGTACTCTTTTGTTTATAAAAGTGGGATATTCGTTTTTTTTATTTTTGTGGCCTTTGCACAATTGGATCACTTAAACACTAAGAATTTCTTTGCTTTAATTGATAAATTAAGTATTACTAAATATTTTTATTATGTATGGTTAATTTTAATATTAGGTCTTTATTCGATTTGAAGGGTACATTAAAAAAGCACATTAAAGCTGAGTTCAATAATACGTCTCTTTATTTATATAAAAAAAAAACATTTCATTATCACATTTTTTACTACTTATTTCTGGAAAATTAACATCAGCAGCGAATATCTTAAATTTTATTCCATAAATCAATCACAGATATTATATTAATTTGATATTTAGTTATAAATAATTAAACATAGTTTACAAAGGCGAGACAATAAAATTAAATAAACCATGAATTTAAAAAACAATGTCTTTCAATTATATTCGTCTTTATTTCACTGGTTGAAATGTTTATTTTGTACTAACTTTCTTTCAACGTCTCCTTTGTTGGTATCTATTATATATAATGGGATACTGCCTCAAGTTCTGTTGTAAATATCTTTTGTAATCCAACAATAGTCATGCTTCTACAATTGTTATTAAAAACATCATTTATTTATTAAGTGGTGTAGACCATTCACACATTTTATGTCCGCTAAATATCAGCAGGCACTTTCTTAATAGCCGCAATTGACCTTTAATTTATAACGAATATACACCGTTCGAGTTTTAAGAATAAACAAAATTTTAAATATATTCCTGAACAGGCGAAAAAATGTAATTTCTGGTTATAGCAACTCAATAAGCATATTTCTGTAAAATCTTTTGAATTTTGTTGCGCTATGAACTACTTTTTCTGTCGAGAGCTTATAACACTTTCTTTTTTATTTTTAATTTTTTGTTTTGTTTACAGACGAATATAATGAATTTTTCAGCTTTAACGAGTCAAGCTGTAATGATTTGTACTCTCTAAATAACTAAAAAATTGGAATGAAATTAAGGGCCAATTTGATCAATTTTGGATAGTTAATGTTTTTTTGTGTAGTTAACTCTATTTGATTTGTGCTGAATTGTGTTATTTGATGTCTGTGATATCTTAACAAAAAAATAGGGTGGATAATTTAGTTCACTTGTGGCTCCCTGTAAATGTTTAAAGCATTAGAATAATTTTGGGGCGTCACCTTGAGCCCCCGAAAAATTTGATAATATATATTATTTTTTATATTTTACTTTTATAATTTGCACATTTCGGCTAATCTAACTTTAGTCTTTTAGTTACTAAAGTTGCACAAATCTAATAAATGGTAGTACAGTTCACCGCAAATCAAATTAAAAAAAATATGTATATCCAAAATTGTTTCATAATTGATATTTTCTCAAATCTGAGCCCGTTTTGTTTAATTATTTTGATTATTTAGTTTGTTGGGTCAATGAAGTATTAATTAATACAATAATTAATTCAATTTTTTGCGATTAAATAAAAAAGAGAAAGAATGAGTAAATGAAAAGGACAAATATTTCTATAGATGGAAAATTACAGTAATTCGTACAGTTCAAATTTATAATTTAGCTCAGTGAATAAAACGAGAGTCAATTTCGAGAAACAGAAAAAGTGTTCACCTCAACTGACAAAAAATTGTCCCCGCTGAAAGTTAAACTTGAAATCAATATAACGCGACCTGACGTTTTTTGGACTACTTCGTTGATTTTGAATTTGGCACGTACGCGTTATTGGCGGGCACATTTTAAACTAGGAAAATTACCAATTAATTCAATTATGAAATTGTTACAGGATGTACTAAGCGTGGCTGCTCAAAAATGAAGTTCCATTTAGGCAGCCGCATATTTGCGTTTTTCATTTTTCTCGGTTTCTCTTTGGCCAGAGAAGGTAAAAATAAAATGCTTTAATGTTACTCGTTTTCGGTTACCGTATCCGCCATTTTCAGTTCCGTCGCCGCCCTTAATTGTAAAACAACCCCCCACAGATGAAGTATTGTTTCAAGTAGAACAAAGCGGTGAAAACGACAAACCTTTTTATATCGAATGCGAAGCTGAAGGTGAACCAGCACCGAAGTAAGTCGAAAGCTAGAGCTACGGATAATTGCCGGCAATAAATGAACTACATTTTAGATACTATTGGATAAAAAACGGTAAACCATTCGATTGGCAAGCGTACGATGACCGTATATCTCAGCAAACAGGTCGTGGTACTTTGTCAATTGCTAAACCTTCTGAGGTTGACATTGGTCAGTACCAATGTTTTGCGGAAAACCTGTACGGTATAGCGACGTCGAATTCCGTATTTATGAGAAAGGCCGAATTAAATTCGTTTAAGACTCAGCAACCCATTTCGTTAACCGGTAACGAAGGGGAACCCTTTAAATTGACCTGCGAACCACCTGGTATATAATAAGTTATAGCGTATATTTTGGTGGAAAAGATCGAAATAATTTTAGATGGTTGGCCCAAACCTATCGTTCACTGGATTTACTTCTACACCAATGGGGCATTTAAGACGATCAACAGTTCACGGATGACGTTGGATCCAGAAGGGAACCTCTGGTTTTCGAATTTGACCAAAGCCGACAATACGAACGATTTTATGTACGCATGCGCAGCTACATCACCGACCAAATACGAATACAAGTATGGAAATAGAGTTTTGTTAAATGTTGTGTCTACGGGGGTGTCAGCGTCACAATACAAACACGAACCCGTACTGCAGTATGTCACGAGGAAAAATGAGGTGGCCTACAGAGGAAAAAGAGCTGAGCTTTTCTGCATATTTGGCGGGACGTAAGTACAATTAAACACGTCTCGAGATACATATGAAATGAATATTTATAATGAAAAAGCTGCATTAATTTCTAAAAAGCGAAAATGCTGGTACATACATAGGGAATTGGAAGTAGAGTTTAGAAAGATTTTATCTTGTCATTGGAAGTTCTTTCTAATTAAAATAGTGCAATGAAACTTGTAAGGGATAATCATATAATTATTTGAATAAATTATTTTTTATTAAAATAGTGATATGAAACTACATATCATCATTTAAATAAGTCAGTTTTGATTACAATGTTGCACTGACATTTGAATAGGTTATTTTTTATTAAAATGGTGCCACGAAACTTGCAAGGAATAATCGCACCATCACCTAAATAAATTGTATCTGATTAAAATGGTGAAATGAAACTAGTAAGGAGTAATCATATCATCATTTAAATAAGTTAGCGCTGATTACAATGGTGCAATGAAATTTGGAAGGAATAATATTATTTCTGGTTAAAATGGTGCAATGACACTTGTGAGAAATGATGGTATACTCATTTGAATACGTTATTTTTTTTTACTAAAATAGTGCACTAAACTCGTAAGGATAAACTGTATCATCATTTGAATAAATTATTTTTTATTAAAGTAGTGAAATGAGACTAGTAAGGGATAATTATATCATCATTTATATAAGTTAGTTCTGATTACGCTGGTGCAATTTAATTTAGAAGGAATAATCATATCGTCCTTTCAATTTCTGGTTAAATACGAGGGCAGCGCCAAAATTTCCCGGGCTGAATATGAAAGAAGCAAAGTAGAGTAACATTTTTTTATTATTTTTCAATATAATCCCCCTTAACTTCAATACACTTATTATATCTCTTTATTAACAACTTAATCCCTTAAAAAAATATTCTTTTAACTCAACTTCGTCGTTAAACCGCCGTCCACGTAAGTCCTTTTTCAAATGTCCAAACAAATAATAGTCGCTGGGGGCCATATCTGGACAATAGGGAGGATGATCTATCTGTTGCAACCCACACTCTAAAATGGCAGCTTGTGCAACACCAGCAGTATGGACAGGTGCATTATCGTGCAAAAGACGCACGCCTCTGATCAGTTTTCCTCGACATTTTACTCTTATGCAGTCTCGCAATTTATGTAATAATGTTGCGTAATATTTATTATTGACAGTGGTATTAGTTTCTTTAAAATCTATCAAAAGAATTCCTTCACAATCCCAAAAGATCGTGTCCATCACCTTATTTGTTGACTGGCAGACTCTGAATTTTCTTGGAGGTGCTTCACCCTTACGACGCCACTCCATTGATTCTTTTTTCGATAGAGGGTTATAATAGAGAACCATAGTTTCATCTCCCGTTACAATAGTTTCTGTCACAGCCTTCGGTTGCGACCCACAGAGTTCCAAAATAGATCACGCACACTCGACACGGCGTTGTTTTTGAATAGCCGAAAGGTTTTTTAGGAACCCTTCTTGCACTAACCTTATGCATGCCTAAATAATCATCCAGGATTCGACGAACACTTGTATCAGAAAGCTTAGTAATTTCCGAGATTTCCTTGACCTTTAAACGTCGATCACTCAATACCACCTCTACCACGATCGCAACAACGTCTTCCGTTATGACCTCCACTGGTCGACCAGCTCTTGAATCATCTTCAAGGGACTCCTGCCCCATTCGAAAACGTTTTGCCCATTCTTTCACTACAGAATACGAAGGAAAACTTTGGCCATACACAGCATCCAGCCTTTCTTTAATAATTTTAGGTGCTAATCCTTCTTTTGTCAAAAACTTTATGACTGCTCTATACTCAATTTGCGTTATTTGCGACATTTTTTCGGACACGTCTTGTTTAAAATGCTGTCGATAAAAAACTATTTGACGCAAGACTTCAATTTTTTTTTCGCAGCCTACTAAGATATATATTTAAAAGAAGACAAAGTTTTATCGTGATACTGGAGCTGCATCTATGTTAGGCCGGGAAATTTTTGCGCAAACCTCGTAGGTTATTTTTTATTAAAAAGGTGCTATGAAACTTGTAAGGAATAATCATATCATCATTTGAATAAGTTATTTCTTATTAAAATGGTGAAATCAAGCTTGTAAAGAATCATCACATCATCATTTAAGTAAGTTTAGTATTGATTAAAATGGTGCAATGAAACTTGTAAGATATAATCATGAGTTCCATGAAAATCGTTTATAAATAACGGTAGTTTTTAACACATTGTTGTTGTTTTTTTATTATTTTCCATTATTTTTCGACGAAGTAAGCTTTTTCATGAATAAAATCACATGACTTTTTTTGAATGAAGCGTAGTTTAGGCAGAAATAATTTCAAAAAAATAATATATGACCCTGGAGGGTTAAATTTTTCACATAAGGGTCTGATATGTGGTTGTTGTGTTAAATATTTTACCTTCTTAAATCTATCGGTCTGTTGTCTGTGTGACTGAGAAATTTGAAAGAAGGAAACATTTATTATTCGTCGTACCTATTTTATTTAAAAAAAGATCTAATTCACTGGTAGTCAATTTAAATATTTGAAACAATCTTTAATGGTGTTACCTATGACAAAATTGTTTCAAAAAATATTTAAATGACGGGGGTTGGAGGCTGTATTTCAGTAAGGACGTTTTGCCTTCTGTCACGTCGATAATTTTTTTCCAAACAAAAAATCTTTCCATTAGTATTTATTGTAAATATTTAAAAAATTTAAATTAAAAAAAAAGAATTCCGTTCCAATGCAGATAATTTTATTTTTCGTGGCATCTCGCAAATAGGCCACTACCTCAAACAGTCTGGTCGAAAAACGGAAAGATTCTACAATCCTCCGATCGTGTAACGCAAGGAAATTACGGAAAATCGCTAATAATTAAAGTGGTAGATTTTGAAGACGAAGGAGCGTACACCTGCGAAGTTAGTAACGGCGTGGGCGATGCGAAATCTTACTCCATAAACCTCAAAGTATTAGGTACACATCGAAAACGATTAAACTAGCGTTAAAAATATTCAAAAAATACCGTTTTTCAGCTGTACCCTATTTCACTGCCGAACCACAAGTAGTGAACGCAGCGGAAGATGAAACTGCCGAATTCGAATGCAAGGCTTCAGGCGTACCTGAACCGGAAATTAAATGGATTCATAACGGAAAACCGATATCTGAAGCGCCACAAAATCCGCGGCGCAAAATTTACAAAAATAAAATTGTTATCGAACGATTAGTTAAAGGCGATACTGGGAATTACGGCTGCAACGCCACTAATTCCTTAGGCTACGTCTACAAAGACGTCTTCGTAAATGTTATAGGTGGGCAAGTCGCAATTACTCATTAATTGTTCTATTATATATACTTTGGTTTCAGCTCTGGCTCCTGAAATTACCGAACCACCGAAAGATACTGATGCAGTTGATAACCAGAATATTAACATGACCTGTAAGGTCATGGGTGCTCCAAAACCCAATATTAAATGGATTCATAATAATAAAGAGCTTACTGGAGGAAGGTTCAAGGTGCAAGAAAGTGGCGACCTTCTAATTAGTGATGTTCAATTTGACGACAAAGGCAACTATACTTGTTACGCGGAAAATAAACTCGGGAAAACAAGTGCCAATGCCAAACTCGATGTTAAAGGTATTTATCAAAAATTTGCGTCAGATTTGTTCCTCCCTGGTCTTGTTAAATACTTGGATACTAATGTTCATTACTAGAATTGAATTATTCTTATTAAGTGCTATTTTGAAAACATAACTGCAAAATTGTTTATTTTCTTTTTTTTTGAGAACTCGTTTCAAGAAAAAATGATCCAAAGATTCTAGGTTAGTCCGCCCGCAGAGGCGTAACGTTGTGAAGTTGTTAAAAAATAAAAAATACGTTAGTTTAAATTTGCCATCTATTTTCCAATTAAATTAAAAAATAATAATATTAAAATATAGTTACATTTTGGATGAAGGGTTATTTTTTTGTAATGTATATTTTTTGTTTAGCTTAAGTTTTTTGTTTTTTTTATTATTATCTTATTATCTTCTAAAATTTTCGTCTATATTATGACAAATGCGCGATAATTAGGCACAGTTACGTTTTATTTAAAAATCTATCTCAACAGATACATTAATTACATTAATACATTTACTACACTCACAATGTTTTTTCGGCGGGTGTCGGCAAGTATGTTAAAAAAAATTAAAAACCGTGTTTGCAAGGGTCCAAGAAAAAAATCATTTCTCGAAACCCCTTTATCAAACCTCAAAAAAATCTTCAAACGAAAGACTTAGAAGATTCGGCCCCAAAAACTTTTATTCTTGACAAAAAACTGAAATTGAAGAAAATTGACTATAACTAAAAGACTATATTTAAGATGTTAATTCCTTTCACATGACAATATAGCCCGCATAAATAGCTAAAACTTTTGTATTTAAGGTTATCGATATTTCGTGTAATAATAAAAAACGTAATAGGTGTCCTAAATTTGCAGCTACCAACTTCAGATTTGCAGATAAGTGGAAGTCCAGACCATACATAAATTATTAAAGTTGGAGGCAATTAAGCACCGCAAAGTATTTTTTTAATTCTGGTTTTTTGGGTTTCTGAAAAAAAAAATATTTTCTCCAAAACTTTTAACCCAATCGGCAAAATTATTTAATCGACAGACGCTGAAGATCCAGTACTATAACTTTTATTTCAAGCGTTTTTTCGATTATATACATGGTTTTTGAATTATGGACAAAAATGTAAAAGACCCTGAAAATTGCCCTTTTTCTGCATTTACTATTTTCGTCATCACTTACGCTGCTCGAGATATTTGAAAAAATCCATAGGAAAATCGCTATTTCTCGCACTCTATCTAGACGCGATGACGTCATTTACTATTACGACTTACTGCATGCTTTCAGAAATCAAGTAGCTTCTCGAAAACCAGTCACCCTATTGAAAAAATTGATATACCAGGAAAAGCGGGAGATCCAGGGCTAGATCCTCTATATCGAAAATTGTTTGAATTATATACAGGGTGTGTCGATTATGGACAGAAAATCAAAAAGTTTCTTAAAATTTTCGTTAAAATTTCTGTTATGGATAAGATAATTATCTTTTGAACAGTATCGTTAATTGTGTCGAGACAGAGAGAGTTTCAGGTTTCGCCTATCATACAGGGCACGCAAGATAATCGAAAAAATATCATATTATTAAACCGCAATCACCTGTACAAATTTTGATATTTAAGAAAGTTTGCCGTAACTTTGAAGTTTCGCGAGACGTGCAAGACATTTTATACTTCGATAACATCGATTTTGCGAAAGTTTCATAGTGGTTCGCAGGAGCACGATAGAGAAACAAGGCGTCCCTCTAGGACAAGAAACCGCGAAGCACCTTCTTTTTAAATAAAAAGCTGCTTCGCGCTACGCGCTACGAACTTGACCCGCCCAGTGATGATTTTTCGAAACCAATCTTGTTTTTTGTTTTGTATTTAGAGGCATTTAAATCCCATTTAACTAATAAGTCTTTAGAGGGCACCTTCTCTCTTGGTACCGACTATAGCCAGGTTTCTTTTAATGCTTTTTGCGACATAAGGGCCCAATTAGTGATATACTCCTAACAAACTTTTTCCAAACAACTTATTATTGAGCACTGCCACATATATCAGCCGACACTGTTTTGTCCCTTTTGAATAAATTATTGGTTGCTGGGTCTACCTAGTAACAATAGGCACGATGACCTTTTGAGGGAAAAGTCAAGACTTTGAGACGCATTTTAGATCCCGCTTTCGAAATTTGAAATCCATTGAAACAAATCTAATTATTTTTTGCCTCTTTTTATATAGAAACTTAGAACTTAAGGTGTTGATTTTTTTGAAATTCTGCAGCACACACGTATATTACCGATGGCCCTGAGGACTACGAGGTGGAGTCTGGTACTCCTGCAACCTTTAGGTGCAACGCCGTAGCCGACGAATCATTAGACTTGGATATAATATGGCTTAAAAACGGGCAAGCAATAGATTTCGAAGCAGAACCGCGTTTCGTCAAGTCATCGGATTATTCTCTCACCATAACGAAAACTATTGAGCTGGATTCCGGCACTTATACGTGTTTAGCCAAAACCGATTTGGACGAAGCTTCCGCGCAGGCGCAGCTTATAGTCCAAGACATACCGAATCCTCCCGGAGATATATCGGTACAATGCAACCCTAAAGACGCTACAATTCATTGGTCGCCTAAAGGCGACAATCGAGCTCCGATTTTACATTATATCATACAATATAATACGAGCTTTACTCCGGATTCGTGGGAAGTAGCGTACGACAGCGTTCCGGCAGCAGATACCACTTATACCGTGCCAATGAGTCCTTGGTCGAATTACACTTTCCGTGTGATCGCGGTGAATAAGATCGGTAGGTCTTTGCCGTCACCTCATTCGGAAGTATGTACCACAGGCAAAGAAGTGCCGCATAAAAACCCAGATAACGTTGTTGGTGAAGGTGATAAACCTGACAATCTGGTGATAACGTGGACACCGATGCCTCAAATCGAGCACAACGCTCCGGGTTTCCGGTATAGAGTATCGTGGAAACGGGAAAATACAGGTCAACAATATGCGGCTATCGAAATCAACGATTGGAGAATAGGAAAATATGTCGTCTCTGGCCAGCCGTCTTTTAAACAGTACAGGATAAAAGTAGAAGCGTTAAACGATGAGGGCGTGGCCAACGTGGCGCCACAAGAAGTGATCGGGTTTTCGGGTGAGAGTGAACCCACGGAGGCCCCCAAAAATTTTACGGTGTTAAACGTCCAAGGTCCTACAATCGCTCTCTTAAGCTGGATCCCTGTGTCGTTGGACTCGGTTAATGGTGACGAAACTTTTCTCGATAGGATTTTCAAAGTTATCGACTAGTATCTCATTTTAGGGCATTTCAAGGGCTACAAAATACGCACGTGGAGTGACGAGTCTCCGATACAAAACGAGATTCAAGTGCAAGGCGGTAGTGCCAAAGCGTTAGTTAATAATTTCGTTCCAAACACTAAAAATTACGCGCAAGTATACGTGTATAACGGCAAATACAACGGACCACCTAGCGAAACTTTGAGCTTCCACACACCAGAAGGTGTGCCGGGGGAAATGGACTACTTGGAAGCGATACCTTTGGGTTCTTCGGCGTTTATGTTGAAATGGGAGAAGCCCGACAGGCCGAACGGGAATCTTACGGGATACAACGTCTATTTCGCTGAAGTGGAGACTAGTATGAAGGTTGGACGACCAATTCCTAGAACCCCACAGATTACGGACCCTAATATTACGCGTGCAAAACTTGCGGGTATGCTTTATTTTTGTTATTTTTGATTGATAAAGAAAACCACATTCAATTGCTTCAGTTTTGTTACGTGTAGGAAGTTATCATTACCACTCGTAAATTTTTAGTGAATAGCTCAATTTTTTAGTAAAAGCATGAAATTGTGCTAGTGCTAACCTGAGGCTGCAATTAGCATTGGCACCCTCATAACTCTAATTTTTTGGGTTTGTCATAAAGTAGAAAAAAAGTCACTCATTGTTAACTTCATGCAGAAGTTTGCATTACCACACTTAAAACTCGCACTTTTTGAATATTTAGTTTATGGATGAGGTATAAATATGTATTTTGCTCATAAATTTCAAAACCTAATCCCTGGTAATGCTAATTTTTTATTTTTATTTATTATTTTGTTTATTTAATTTTAATAACAAAAAAACACATTTTCGTAATGGTGGAAAGTTCTATTAATTCCTTTGAGCCATTTTCAGAGTTTCATAAATGAACCATTTGATTCTTAGTCGTCTAGTATAGGTAATGTTAGTAATGGTAAGCATTACCAGTGAGGCGTACAAAATATTCAAACAGGACATGTTTTCAGGGTCGTAATGCATGACATTAACATTACCAGGGATTTTTTTTAAACGCGGCGCTTTTTATTACGACATATATAAACTATTAAAAATTTACTAACTTCCTATAGGGAAAAAAAATTCGCAGATTTCTAAGTGATTTTAAGTATTTTTCCGACCCTAAAAATTTCTGCCGTAAATAAACAACTATTAAAATAAAAAAAAAACGCTTAAAAATTCTTTTCAAAAATTTAATTTATTTTTTCTTCCTCTTCAGCTTTAACTAATTCATTACTTCATAGAAAAGGGCACATTTAACGCATTTAGTGATGAATTTCGATAATTGTTTGACAAAAACATCGTTTTTTTTTCTATATCTTATAACCTTAAAAATGCCAAATCAGTTTGTTGAATTCCAATATCTTAAAATTGGTTAGGAGGTGCAATCAAGCATCATAGCTTAAACGCAATCATGAAAATAGTTTTTGGGTGTCATTCCGGCACAATATCCCTAGTTGGGAAACAAAATGAATGGCTGCGAAAGCGGTGTTTCTATTTTGTATATTCCGTTTTTCAGGTCTAAAACCTGGTACAAAATATAGGATTTATATCAGTGCTACGACTCGAGCAGGCGAATCAAAACGTTATTTTATCGAAAAAACCACCAAACCACCGGGCTTCCATAAACCGTCGCCACCAAAATTTCGTTGGGAGTTGATTAAGGAAGACGATAAGCCTGCGGTAAGTACATTAGATTCGAAACGTCGCTTCGGTTGGATTATGAAATTGGAGGCTTGATCGTAGGTGAGAGTGATTTGGGAACCAAGCGAAGATGGCAGGCCCGGTTCACATTTTTATGTAAAATACAAAAAGAAGGGAGAAACTCAGTATTTACACACCCCGCACCAAAAAGTGAACGACACACAAGATGTTCTCGGCCTAGAAGGTGGCGAAACGTATGATTTTGTAGTTACGTCAGTTGATGGTGATTATGAAGCGGATAGTGACGTTCAAGAGGTATCGACCAACGATGGGGTCATTAAAAAGAAGCAACCGGTCGCTACTGCCGGATGGTTTATTGGGATGATGTTGGCGATCGTGTTCTTGCTCCTGGTACTGATTATTGTTTGCATCGTGAAAAGAAATCGCGGTGGCAAATATGCCGTTCACGAAAGGGAACAAGCTAATGGACGACACGATTATCCCGACGAAGGTGGATTTCATGAATATTCTCAACCGTATGTGTTATAAAATTTTGTTTATCCATGGTGATAACTGTATTTTTCTTCAGGCTAGATAATAAATCGCATGGAAGAGCTTCAATGAGTAGCGAACCAAAAGCGGGACCAGAAAGCGACACCGACTCAATGGCTGAATACGGAGACGGTGATACAGGTAGGGCTAAGTATTAAAGAAGTTCAAATGAACATTAAAAGGTTAACCTCAACTGTTTTAAAATTACCTTCCAAGGTTTATGATTTTACTTTTATTTAATTATTGTTTAATTCGTGTAGAGGGTATGAACGAAGACGGTTCATTCATTGGCCAATATGGCCGAAAAAGGGGTCAAGGTGAAACAACTTCGCAAGGTTTTGCGACATTGGTTTGATGTGTAAGAGTTTTTTTTTAGTTTTGTTTCTTTGGCTCGTTTTCTAGCGCTTCAGCTTACTAACAGAATTTAATTTAATACTGGTCATATTAACAAGTCATGACTTGTTTAAGGGGGGTGGGGGACAGGTCGAATGGGCAAGTTCCCAGAACCGATCTCGTAGTATAGCCAAAAATTTACAGATGGCCATTTGAGGAAATTTTAAAAGGTTTTAAAAACATTTTTTGGGACTGATGAAGAGTTGTAGATGTAAAGACATTTGGATTTTGGATTTTCTTTTAACCGGTCAATTAAAAAATCTGATCCACAACACAATATATATATATATATATATATATATATATATATATATATATATATATATATATATATATATATATATATATATATATATATATATATATATATATATATATATTCTCACGTATTGATTCACGGATGGAAAAATGTGATGACACTATATTCCGGGATATCATCCGTTCGCTCGTTGAACTCCGACTGGAATCCTGCATCCGACTGGAATCCTGCAAATCTTGCATCCGACTGGAATCCTGCAGACGTTTTGCCAAAATCTCACTTGGCATCTTCAATGCTCGCGCTCCGAAAACACTTATATATATATATATATATATATATATATATATATATATATATATATATATATATATATATATATATATATATATATATATATATATATATATATATATATATATATATATATATATATATATATATATAGACAAACTTATGTTTTTATATTAAAATTTTTTCGAATAATTTTTTAACGTTTTTTTGGATTCATTAAAAATAAAGTTGTCAGAGAAATTATGTATTTAAACAATAAAAACATTATTTACTTAGATTTTTTCCTTAAAACAGTAGTTAGGAGTTGCAGGGGAGGATAATTAGCATGCCCCCAAAGACAAGTGACAAAAAAGAGCCATATAACCATTGTTGAAGACTATTTTTTATAAATAATAAACAGGAGAATTACCTTTACTTCCCTCTGCGATCTTTGAGCACCTGTGAAATAGATCCATAAATCTCTCAGGCTTGACCGTAACTAAAGCATGTGTGAAGTAGGGGTTTTTGTGATAAGGGTAGGGCAACTTGGCCTTGGCACACAGTGATAATGGGTGTTGGAGTTTAACCATTTGCAGTAGTTAATTTAAACCGAAGCTAAAAGGTTTCATTTGACATTTTAGGACGTTTCACTGAAGATGGCTCATTTATTGGTCAATACGTGCCGAGTAATATGAAGCAGATCGGAGCACCAACACCTGGTGCCAATAATAATGCAATGGCAACTTACGTTTAGACAAATTATCTTCGAACTTTAGCTTTTCAGTGTGGTGTCTTATCTCTAACTGTCTCTCTATGAACTTTACATTATTTATAAATGTAGTACTGCCGTTTTGGAGAAGTACGTTATTTCGCATTCGTCCATTTGTTTTAAATAGGTTGTAACATTCGCTAATCAAAATATGAATTTAATATATATAGTAATATATTTTGTTGTTCGTTGCAGTTTAAAAATATGACTCTCTATTTATTTTTAAATTGTGATGCTTTTGTTAGAAACGAAGCGCCGATTTTCTTGTGTTTTTTATTGTATTATACTTTATAGTGTTTATAATATTAAGTTTAAACATTTAAACTAGGTCGGCTTAGGATAAAACAAATAGTTTGGGTAAGCGCAAATGCGGAAGTCTGAAATGAGGCTATTCACCGGACTGTGATCTTTTATTTATAATAAACCATTCACATCCTAAGCCTCATCCATGCTTTCGAATTGCTGGAATAGTTCCGAGCGATTATTTTTTTCTTTCTTCGACTGATTTCGAATTTCTTTTATGCCATTTGTTTTCCCCTAATGCCTCGATTATTATAAGTGTAAAAAGTTATAGGCATAATTTATGCTTAGTAGGTATAGATTGGGTAGGTAGTTTTCGAGTTTTGTTTCGCTTAGAATCCTTTCGAATAATTTTTATACGTTTTTTGTATTCAGACACTGCCTAACGACTTAAAAACAAAGTTGTCGTCATAATTCGTTACTCAAGTATTTTTATTTTGAAAATTAGAAAAGTAGATTTTTAAATTCTGGCGACGCAAGGTTTGTATATTTCTGCGGTACACCTAGAATAAACCTAGATTTTGTTAGCTCAAGATAATCGTCACATCACAAGCAGTAAAACAGTATTTTTTAAAATTCAAAATTTAGAGAAATATTATATTGTACATTTTACGCCTAGTCACTACTAAAGCGAGTAATTTCAACTTGGCAAGTCTCCAAAAACTTTACTTAGTTACTCAGTTTTCTTTTCAACGGCAGAAATTTAGATGCTAAAATAAAATATCCTTTTTTTGCTTTTGCTTTTTGAATTCCTAATTGTTCATTGGGATGTTTTAAGTGGCCTTCGATAATACCTTTATTTGCACATTGAATTACCGGTTTTAGAGGTTGATAAAAAACTCACGATTAAGGTAAGGAAAATAATATTTTTGGAACGAAAATTTTTTTAATTGAAAAGGAATCCGAGGTATGTGAATCTGTGTCAATTTCTTGAAATTTAAGCTTTCTGTCAAACGGGGTGTGGTGCTAGATATTCATCGTTAAATCTTTGTTGCGTGTTTGTTGCTTGTTACTGTATTTGCTGCATTATCAATTTGTATAGGGTGTTTGTTCTCTATAAACCTCGAGCAACTAACCATGTAGGAGCTAATTCACTGTAATGAACACCCTGTATAATCTGTGAGCAAAAGTATAGAGTGGATACCCTTCTGATGTTTCCTTTAACATTTTAAATGAGTTGAGCTTTTCTACGATACGAGTTGTTTCAATCATGTTAATATGGTTCACAGGGTATATTCCTAGTAGACGTGCAATGAGAGTTCTGAACCAAACGTCCCGTTATAGACAAAGGGGGATTTCAAATGAACTACTCTATTTCTGCTACTTATTCAATGTAATTCAGATTTGGGTTTGTACATTTGCTGACAGATCGAAACCAAATAGAAATTTAAATGAATATACACTTAAATATATCTATGTTCTCTGAATTTGAGCTTTTTTAAATTACTAGATAGTCAGCTTTTGTATGTGCACAGCATATAAAAAAAGTTTTTGTTATAAGCAGCACTTTTTCGGCTATCGAAAACTGTTTAACCTTTTTGGACTATTTGCACTGCCATTGTTAATGATGCTGCAAGAAGGCCATAAGCGCTAAGCAGGGAAAGTTTAATAAAAATAATGCACTGTTGGGTATTAGGTAAGGTTCTGACGAAAAATATATTTAATCAATTAAAATGACATAATACTGCTTTACTACTATTTCCAAATCAAGTTAGGATATTTTTTTATTATGTACAGACGACGCGTTTTGGAATGCGTTTGACCTGTATTAAATAGCATAATTTCTGATGTATTATAAAATGTTTCATTTCTGGTGTAAATTTTTTAGTTAGTATTGGTATGGTGCCTACAAATCTGATCCATCCCAGATACTTTAGTTTTCTTGTATCAATTCGCCCCACTTAGTTCGTAGATTTTTTATATGAATCCGTTCAAAGATGTGTTTTCTTTTTTTGCTCTAATAAACATTCAAACTGTCCGTAATTGCTCTTTCATTTTCTAACTAATTCCAAGTATTATTATTAACCTTGGTCATTTCGGTCAATATAAAAGTATCTTCTGATGGTTACTACTAAAAGATATTTGAAAAATAAAGGAAAACTGGATTTAAAAAAGGAATTATCAGGGAGTCTGTAAGTTGGGTAAATGTCATTGAGATGGGACCATGATTGTGAAATATTGAAACAAAAAACTAATTTTGGACATATTTTTTATATGAATGCCAACATAAAAGTGTTTTCTGATGGTTACTAGTAATGGTAATAAAGGATCTCCTGAAAAATACAGGAATGCATGATGAAAACTGGATTTAAAAATGGGTAAATGTCAGAGGTGGGATCATGATTGCGAAATATTAGAAAAAAACCTAATTTGGAATACATGTTTAATAGAGTAAAAAAATATCACTAAACAATACATTTTATATAAAAAGCTTTAATTCACGATCACGTTACCAAATATATAAAAGATAAAGTCAAGCTGCTAAACAATAGTTGCGTAAATGAATTAGAAACGAAGTTTTTTAAAAAAAAATGTACAGTCTGTAATTTTTATCTAACATTTTTATTATTTTCGAATTGAGACATCAATATTTAATTATATCAAAATTTCACTGCACCTCCCTAAAATGTGATGAATATCAGTCAGTAAAGATTACAATTTACTGTCACTGGTATGTCGTGGGTTTGGGTAATGATCACATTCTAAAGAAGTAAGTCTACATGTACAAGAGTTAAATTGAAAAATAAGTCTCTAAACACAATCTAATATCGATGAATGTATGCTTAATTATAAACACTTTTATAAACCTGATATAATTATCTTATGCACATTTCATATATTTACAAAAGGAAACACAAAAATAGATACCAATAACAAGTTTTGCATAACATTTTTGGTGAAATTTTAATGACAACAAAAAGTCGGTATAGTTGATTTGTTCATACTGTTAAGATGAAAAAACCTCATCCCTTCTCTTAGAGACTTGTTCTTTACTAAAAAAAAGTTTCACGTTCCTTGCGCAATACTTTTCTAGTAGTCCTATTGTTTCATGGACTAGTGATGATGGTTCAAATTGCCGAGCAAAACGTTTACGGTGTAAAACTAATATCGCTTACGAGAGTATCTATAACGAAACCGAAATCGTAATTCTTACACTATTAGGGAAAAATAATTCACCCAGTGTTAATTTATATATACCAAGATTTTGGACATTTCTCACACAACCTTTGTCTGGTAATTGGACAGATTCACCAAATTACTGGATGGTGGACAAATCGAAACCAATGAAATTCTTAGGTGTTGCACGAACTAATAATGGGAGGCTCAAAAGTCGAATTGAACATCAGTCGAATACACATATAATCAATATTTATTAAACTCTATTTAAAAACTAGGCTAACCGGACCGAACGAAAGTGCGCTACTACAATGTTGCGTCACAAGTTGAAACACTGTCCACTTCACGTCCCATCAGCATAGCGAGGCACTCAGGAAGGAAACTAGTGACCGCTGGAGGGGGTAAGTACTCATCCAAGTAACAGTCACCTGATCATGCGCCATATCACAGAATAACACGCTCAAACGCACACACATGCTTTTTGAAATCAGATCTCTCCATTCGCTGACGATCTGCTGGACGAATCCAAACCAGTAATAGTTTTACGTAAAAGAGATTCACCGTAGAGAGCTGTAATTGCAAAGTAGCTGCTACTTGAGATTCATCAGAGCTGCACCAGTTCATTTACCCTCGGTTATTGAGATTACAACTGAAAATTACGATTTATCAACTTAATATCAAACATAATCGAACATAACGCTAGTAAAAAAAGCATGTGTGTGTCAATTGCGCTTGGAATCAGGGCGCCAAAGTTTGAGGCAGCAGCGGATCAGGTGACTCATGAGGTCAGCAACCAGACGTTTCCTGATCGCCCAAAGTGTACGCAACGCTTTCCAATTTTTGAGGCAGATGTTGCCGCCAACACTGTGGGTCTATCGATAGCGCCTCTAAGATCTGCAAGAGTTAGGTGCCACGTGTCAATTTATTAGTAGTTACGAGTTTGTAAACTATACAAAAGACAGGGAGGGACTTGGGAGAAAATTAGTCCAGCTGGCAATATGCCTCAAGCGCGATTAAATAACGTGACACAAATGATTTTTTTACAAAAAAGACAGGGAGGATTTGGGTGAAAATTAATCAAGCTAGCTAAAGATTAAATTGCTAAAGATGAGTTGAGTAAAAGTGAGGTGAGAAAAGTTTAGGGTTGGAACAGGGCGGGAACAACATACGGGGACTTTTAAATATGCGGAGTTAAACCACGTGACACAAATCATTTTATGACAAAAAGGCAGGGAAGAAAATTCGTCGGCCTAGAGAGTGATAAATTGCTAAAGTGGCTAAAGCTATAGTTGAGGGTTGTAAAATGGAGGAAACAACATACGCGGAATGTTAAATATGCACCAAACGGAGTTAAAGGAATAAATCATTTGCTGGAAAAATTTATTTTTTTTCTTTGATAAGTACTTTTAGTTGCTAAATCAGAAAAAAAAAACGAATCAGTAGTTTACAATTTTTTTGTCAATTCGGAAAGTCGTGAAGATGCCTTCATAACTTGAATATGAGACAACTTCGCCAATTTTGAAATAAAATTATTATAAATAAACAAAAAATAATGGCAGAACCAGAGGATATTCTGCGCTTGTACGCGATAAAATTCCTATTTTGAAATAATTATAATTAATTATATACTATTCTACTATTCTGTTCTATAGATTGGAGAAAAATAAGTAGATGTTTAAGTGGTTTTAAATGGGTTATGTATTAGATGTCATCTTTTATTTTTCATTTATTTTTTGTTTTACCCTGTTTGGCAGGATGTTGCAATTGTTCGGTTATAGTTTGGAAATGGTTTTTGTCCAATTGTTTTTAAATTTTTGGATAAAATTAGCTCCTGGTTCTGTGACCTAGGGTCACTGGGTAGTTCAATTTTATTTATTTTCTTGCCCTAAACTTATTTTATGGGGATATTTTAAATTTTCTAGACAAAAACGAAATTTTTAATATGCCACAAAAGGGACTTTTGTTATAAGTAAAAAATACTGATTTTGCAGTTATTTGAAGTTTTAGCCAGTAATGCCGTTCGATAATTTTTCAAAAACAAAATCCATAGGCTACTGTGATACTATTTACAAATCTCCTGGATTCCTTTACTGAACAGTTTAAGCAAGCAAACGTCAGTAAGTTCGATTCTGGAATCGCAGAAGATTTTACTTTACTTTACTATAAGTAATTTTCATTCAAACTCCGCAGTCAGCTCTTATGCCCGCGGTATATTTTTAAGGCCTCAATTTCATTTAGGCATCTTGAACCGTTTCAGAAACAACAATAATAATTTTCACATATTAACACCACATTAGCAATTAAAACAAATTTATTTTTTAGTAGAAAATATAGATGTAGAAATTAGGGAAACTTTTTTTGAAGCACCCTATATTTATATCGGTTGCTACATTTAATGCACATTTACAAGGGGAAGCCTTGGGGATAGGAGATCCATGCAAAAAGCGAGTCAGAATAAATTAATAAAGACGGCAGCACATGAAAAACCCAACAAAGGGATTTTCAAACTTTCAAAAGGGTTTTAAAGGCTATAAAAGTGACGAAAAACTGTACTCACGGGTTCTCTATATTTAGTTACATAGATATAGAGCTCCTTCAACGCTGAAAAAGTGTCGAATTCTTCGACTTGCTGGGCGGATAGTTGTTGCATCGCCGATCCCATTTCCTGGTCGGTAATCACGGGCAACATGGCCACATCCGCGTAAAATTGCGACACCATCTCCCTGTACCTCGGGATGTCCTATTAAAAACGCGTTAGAAAAAAATCGCACATACACTTCGCATCAAAATTAAGGCACCACGAAAGTTTGGGTCAATTCTCAAGTTTGAATATCTACATATTTCTTCCTTGTTACTTGAATCTTCAAAAATGATGTTACAAAAGACGTTTTAGGCATACTCACACTCAATATTTGTCATATTCCAGTCGATACTTTTAGGTGTCTGTTATTTTATTTTTTTATTCACGGTTTTATCACCGATATTACATGAAATGCGGAATTTAATGTCAAACGTAACAATTACAGTTCATTACAAAAAAAATAAAATAAAATAAACTCATAAACAGTAAGCAAATAAAAAGTCAAGAACAGAAACGACATCACTCTTTAATATTGTCGTGGCCTGTGGAGATATAATAAAGATCATATCGCTCATTTCATGTTCAATGGAGGGTAAAATGTTAATCTTAATATTGTTCAATTGAGTATAAAACAGGATTTTCACTCTCTAAAGGGTGGGTGAATCAACGAGAGAGTAAGTTCATTATCTCATTGGTTAAAAAAGTTATGAAAAATTGGTAAAGGATGCACAATTTCAAATTATTTTAAAGCATACAGGGTGGCTCAAAAAAGCGTAACGAATCTAAAAAAAATGTTTTGAATTCCTTTTAAAATTTTCCATTTTTTGAAATAATAATAATACATAGTTAAGCCTAATAGTTCTTTGAATATTTTGTTTTTTAAAAAAATTTTACACTCGCAAAAAATTACGATACGGCCGGACGTATTTATGGGCAAAACGTTTTCGAATGGGGCAGGAGTCCCTTGAAGATGATTCAAGAGCTGGTCGACCAGTGGAGGTCATAACGGAAGATATTGTTGCGATTGTGGAAGAGGTGGTATTGAGTGATCGACGTTTGAAAGTCAAGGAAATCTCAGAAATTACTAAGCTTTCTGATACAAGTGTTCGTGGAATCCTGGATGATCATTTAGGCATGCATAAGGTTAGTGCAAGAAGGGTTCCTAAAAACCTTTCGGATATTCAAAAACAACACCGTGTCGAGTGTGCGCGGTCTTTTTTGGAACTCTGTGGGTCGGAACCGAAGCCTGTGATAGAAACTATTGTGACGGAAGATGAAACTATGGTTCTCTATTATGACTCTCTATCGAAAAAAGAATCAATGGAGTGGCGTCGTAAGGGTTAAGCACCTCCAAGAAAATTCAGTCTGCCAGTCAACAAAAAATCTTTTGGGATTGTCAAGGAATTCTTTTGATAGATTTTAAAGAAAGTAATACCACTGTCAATGGTAAATATTACACAACATTATTACATAAATTGCGAAACTGCATAAGTGTAAAACGTCGAGGAAAACTGACCAGAGGCGTGCGTCTTTTGCACGATAATGCACCTGTCCATACTGCTCGTGTTGCACAAGCTGCCATTTTAAAGTGTGGGTTCGAACAGATAGATCATCCTCCCTATGGTCCAGATATAATCCCCAGCGACTATTATTTCTTTGGATATTTGAAAACTTACGTGGACAGCAATTTAACGACGAAGTTGTTTTAGCTCATTTTGCAGACAAACCAAAAGAATATTTTTTTAAAGGGATTGAGTTGTTAATAAAGATATATAATAAGTGTATTGGTGTTAAGGGGGATTATATTGAAAAATAATAAAAAAATGTTACTCTACTTTGTTTCTTTCATATTCAGGCCGGGAAATTTTGGCGCTGCCCTCGTATATTGTGTGCCATTTGAGAAAATCGAGATTTGTCATTTTAAAATGATCCAAATATATTCATTTATTTTTACCACCCTGTGACATGTAGTTCATATTCCGTTGCCTATATTTTATACATCATCTTTGAGCAAAATATTAGATAAACGAAACTTAAAGACAGGGTATTCCATTTAAAAAAAATGTATGTTTCATTCGTTGCGCTTTTTTGAACCACCTTGTATACTTCAAAGTAATTTTGAGTTGTGCATCCTAACAACCTTTACAAGGTTCGTATTTATATTTTTTTCATAACTTTTGAAACCAATGAAATAATGTACAAAGTACAATGCAGGTAAAAATTTTAATGTTAACGGCGTCGAATGGAGCATAAAACTGGATTTTCACTCTGTAGATGTCTAAAACCAAGCAAACGGATTAAAAATTTTTCGAAAAAATTAACTTCGAAGTTGACCCACTTTTGAGTGGTCCGTTAATTTGGACGCGAAGTGTAATTCGAGTTAAACATGACGAACCTTGGCGAACAGCAGCTTGTTGGACGGCGAATCCTTACCCAGACGATGTTCGGTCGTCGAACATGCGTCCATGAACGTTTGCGCGATTACCGATAAACACGAATCCAACGTTGTCGTTTTGTTAATGTCGAAAATGAAATCGGGATTTTTGATGAAATTCACCCAAAATCTTAAAGGAAGACTGTTTGATTTCCACGCGTGCACCACTTCCGGATCAGTGATGCCGTGTTTACCGGCCGCTTCGTCCAACAAATCGAAAAGCCATTTAACTGCCGGAGGCAGCGCGTCGTTAACTGTCAAAATTGTCATGAAAAAATCGTCGACGAATTTCTGGATCGTTCCTTTTGTCGATAACAGCCGCGTCAAGAATATCTCGGGGATGGCTTTGTGCGTCCTTTCGGATATTTTATTGTAAGGGTATTGGTGATCGTCCATCGGTTTTACCAAATGGAATATTCTCGGGTTGCTAGGAGCCTCGATGTCGCCGTTGGTGGTTAAAATAGGGGTTTGAGAATTGTTCAAGTATAGTCCGGTTACGCAGTTGTGGCACGGCTGTTTGCAGTTGTTGTAACTGTCGTTTTGCCTGGAAATTAACGACATTACCGCGCTCTCCTTCACTCCGTAATGGGCCAGTGTGTTCAGTTTCTTCCATCCGCCGAGCATTTTCGTGGTTAAATCTTCGTCTTGCAACGTCAAATGCCCGCCCCTACCGTGACGCCATTCTAAGGTGAAGCAAAGACGATATAAGTGTCGTACGATAGATGGCACTGGCTGACACTTACCCAGATCCACTTCGTATATAGACGGTCTTAATGAAAATGGGGTATTTTTGAATAACGCATCGAGGATTTTTGATTTTACTTGGCTAATAGTATCACAGTCCAATACTTTACACTGGATTTTTTCATCTAAATCGTCTTGGACAATGTGCAAAGTCTGTAAAATTAATTGAAGTCTCAATCTCAAGTCTCTCACTCATGTCAGAATGTTATAAAATGCTCAACAGAGAAGTTACCGTGCCTTATTACTTGAGTTCGGCATATTTAAGTGGTCCAAAAGATACACATTTAACATGAAAACTATCTTTAGAACCAGCCAGTCTTGACAATTGATACATATTACAATCAATATCAAAGCAAAATAGACATATTTAGCAATATAAAAGCACTGTTTTGCTGAAATTTTACAAAATGTATTAAAGAACGTTCCTTTTTCTGATGGAGTCGGGATATTGAAAGTAACAGCAGGTAGATTTTAAGATAGCTTTTAAGTTATTTTATAAAGATACTTGCAACTTGTTATTGCGGAATCATCCTGCCTGCAAGTTGAACTTTTAAAAAAATAAAAGTTGAAAATTTTCGAAAATTAACGTAAATAGTGAAACCTGGTGTACCCGCTAAGTGAATAACGTGAAATCGGTGACATCTTTGTGAAACCATAACGTTTTTTTTTAATAAAATTTTGAGCACTTTCTAGAAATTAAATTATCTTTAGACAATAAACAAAGTGACCTTAAATTTTTTTATGTTATTTGGATGTGTGACTTTTGGTTTGTCGTAACCATTTAAAAAAAAAATAAACTTCATTATTGAAATATTTCGTTTGCATTTTTTGGAGTTATATAAAAGGAAAACATTTATTCTGGGATATCAGTTGTTCAAGTTCAACAATAAAATCACTTAAATAAATGTGCTATTTCTCTGAAGAAAATCAGTTAATTGATATTAATAATTAAATATAAAAAAAATTAAACAGAAAAAAAATGATATTAATTGATATTAATAATTAAATGTAAAAAAAAAATTAAATAGAAAAAAAAAACAAAAACATTTTTTTTCAACTTTTTAAAAAGAAAGTTTAACGGTATTTTTTATGTTGTAAATATGAAATTTTTTTAATTACGAAGGAATATAAAAATAACCCTAAAGATTATTTTTTAAAACAAGTGAAATAAGTAAAATCGAAATCAAATTTGTGAAATCCATGAAATATTGCGTGAAGAAAAGACCAAGTCATAAAAAAGAAACAACAAAATTAAACATAAAATTAAAAAAAAAAACTAACGCAATAATAATAACAGTATTTTGATTTTTCTGCTCTGTTGTTTGTAAAGAAAGGAAGATTTTTATTTAAAGGGATCCAGAAATCTGACAAAGATAAACATTGCTGCAAATGTTTTTTAAAGTTTTTATTAGGCAGATATTTAAACTCCCCTGGAAGACCATTGTACAGATGTAAACCACCAAAAAAATTGGCAATTGGCATATAGATGTCACAGCAAATGTTTTGCAAAAAAAAAAGAAAAAACATCAAAAACATAATTTTTTTCCTCACTTTTTAAAAGCAGGGTTTAAACGTACACGGCAGTACTTAACATATTTGTATTTTTCTTGGAATTTGTTTCTTTTTCTGGTGGTATTTTTATGAGAAGCTCCATCAACATTAAACTTCGATTTGTGTTTATGAGCATATAAAATGTCACAGAAATTAGTGCGTGTTTTTTAAAGCCATCACAAGGCAGGTCAAAAAAGAGTTGGAGTCTTGGTGGTGAGAAAGTTTTTTAAACTTAACATAAAGAGGTTTTTATTGACTTTTAAACAAGCAAGAGTAAGAGAGACGACTCTTGAAGCTCTCATACCCTACATGGTCACTAAAACTGAGAGCTCTATCCAGGAGTAAGCACATTAAGCCCGCCGAGGTCTAACTGCTGTAGTGTAGAAACAGAATCAATATACTGGCACCAAGGAAGTTGGTACCTCCTAGTTTGGCTTATTGTTGAAACTATCGGGACCAACAATCTTACTACAGATTCGCCATTTGCTAACTACTTACTACAATGCTATGTTCAACGTTTTCCCTCAACAGACGTTCCTCTGATAAAGAATATCTAGCGTCGTGCGTAACAGCGTCGACGAGTCCCTTCTCGATTTGGTGTTTGATAGCTTTGAATAACAAAAACAAGGAAGAACCTGCGTATTCCTTCAGATAGTGGTACATACAGAGCGCCATCCAATTAGTCAACATTTTTTCGACCACGCTTTCTGTACGTCGCAGCATCAGCTGCGGATGTTTCGTATTTACAGATTTTTCTATTAAACGTAATAACAAACATTTTAGAATATCCGTTGCGTACTCCATTTTATCCATTAAAACTATCATTAACAACGACGCTACGTTTACTCTGAAAAAAAAATGGCGTTTAGCGCTCTCGTCCGATGGGATCGATCAGACCGACTCACTTGTTTCTAATGTTAAACGATTTTTGCTCTTCTAAAATATCGATAAACGTCAACAAAAAATGTTTATTATTTATTAGCTGCTCGAACTGCATCATGGCGGCGTCGTAGTGGTTTCGGGGACCATTGAGCCGCATCTATAAACCATTTTCTTCAATATAAGGACCTATAAAATTATTAGTCACGCCATTACCTTTAGAGCGTTTAATATTGGGTGATCCGAAACGCCTGGAAAGAATACCTTCATGATATACGTGGTATGGTCGAGTGTAGGAATTCCAGAATTTTCCAAATCTGCTGTGAGATCCGTCATGTCAGTCTGCAGCTCGGCAAATGCTAATAAAAACAAATTGGAATGCCCTTTACGTACGAACCAGACTCTCCGACTTACCCAATTTACATTCAGACCTAACGTTACTTTCCAACGTGTCCATTTGTATTTGGATACGTTTGTATTCTCTTTCCGCTTGAGTGGACTTTCTTCTATAAACGAACAACACGGCGACAAAGAAAAAACCGAACAGAATAATGCCTGCCGCTATCATAATTATCGCTTCCGGTGGAAAAGCAAACGCTTTAAACAAGTCGTATTTCAGGTAGCCTATCGGAAACCTTAAAGTTTTTCCGACTCTAACCACCACAAGTGGAAGATTTGCATCAGTCTATAAAAAAATAGGAAGTTTTTACCGAAATTTAGCATGCAATTCCATCTAAAATGATTTGTACTCAAAAACTCAAGACTAGTCAGTTAATTAAATAAAAATAAACTATTTTCAAATGAAAATCTCGAATATTATACAGGGTGATTTCAGTATTTTGGGATATACAGCGTTGCCTGATTTACCCGAAACCAAAAGCATGGAAATTTCAAGTATGGGATATCCTATATTTATTACAGATCACCACATAAATAAAATTTAATATCTCTACGTCCATAAATTCTATTCTTCTTTCGTTATCACATAGGGTGAAGAAAAAATTTTGATGATTTTCTTAAAAATATTTGGGAATTTTTCAGAATTATGTGTAGTAGCCGAATCTGCCATAGAGTATGGGTTATTTCATTTGAAATCCTTAAGTTGTCATTAGTTTTGGGTAAATCTGGTGGTACCTTAGACATTTACTTCGAACGTGCATTTGCTCCAAATATTTTTAACTCTGCGACATTGCCACTTCTTCGAAAAAGTAGTATCAACATTGAAATTTTAAAAGAGACACCATGTATATTATTCATTGTTTTTGAATAATACGTTCCTATACCTATCTTCAGCGGTTTTGGACAAAATAAATATCTTCTTCATTTTTCCGACCATAACCTATCTTAAATTTTCATTACTCCGATACTGGAGCCAATGGAAAGTTAAAATTTTAGACTTAGCTTAGGGGAGCATTAAACTACATTATACAGGGTCGGTCAAACTAATGATTTGAATACCAGATACAAAAATGGATACAGGCTTCATCAGGATAAAAACTTCTACAACCAGAGGGAAGACATTGGTTTTTTGAAACACTTGGTTTGTTATAATCGCCATGACTTTCGATGGACAACAATTTATAAACATTATAAAATATTTCCTCAGACAGCAACGTTACTAACTAATTAAACTAGCACGGAATATTAAAAACAACAAGATGTAGAAATTATAAAAATATTTAGAGGTAAAAACAATTTGTTACAACCGGCGCGCCATATTGTCGAGCGGAGACGTCAACGGTTTTTAAAGTGTTTAGAATGCAATGGTGGTGTGAGCAATCTTTATTTTAAGTCTTAATATTTGTTTAGTGTAAATAGTTTTTAAAACGTTTTTCTACAATGGTTGGAAAATATTTTTTGTTGCGAAAAAATTAGATCGATAGAGCATTGCCGCTTATGGAACTAATTAAACTTTCAGAACAATGCAATGTATCGTTCGCCCTAAGGTGGTTAGTTAGTCATCTAAAATTTTTAATAGGGCACTTAAATCATGTGCTTGAAACCCTTATGGATTTTTTCTTCCTAGAGTCAGATTAGACGTAGTGGACGATTTTTTTTTAATTTAGGAACTGTTTCAGAATAAATAAGAACTATATAGTTCAGATTTTCACGAAATTATATATTTTTACATCACAATTGTTTCGACAACACCGTGTCTTTATCAAATGTAATATTTACAAACTACCTGCTACTATATATACCAAAAAATGACCATAAAACCTTAATTAATGTTCTTGTGAGAATTTACGTTCAATAAAGGAGAGGTATTTAAATCTAATTGATAGTTAAGCAATACATTTGAATATCTCATTTCGTTAATTTCCATGGCTTCCAATAAATTTCATTTTCTACTTTTTGTGGCTGTATGTGAAATATCAAAATTGTCGTCCAAAATGTGTTTTTCTGTGTTTAAGTGTGTAGTATAATTAGAATCTAGACTATTGTTTTTAAACGCTCTTTTATGTTCGTTAATGCGTTTCTTGAACGATCTACCTGTTTGTCCAATAAAATAAATTTTAGGACAAGATCCGCATTTTAAACCTGTAGACACCTTATTTTTGTGATTTTGGATATTTCGTTTTATTGTTTTTTAAAAATTTTCCTGTTGTGTTGTTAGTTCTGAAAGGTATTTTTAAACCACATTTTGACAGATCTTTTGAAACTTTTTCACTAGGTTCTCCTATGTATGTAATACTTTTAAATTGTTCGTGTTCTGTATTAGGTTTCGGATAAATAGAGTTTACTGTTGTCTGGATTTGTTTTTTATTTATAATTTTATCGATGATGGACGTATTGTAGCCATTGTTCAGTGCAATTTGTTTAATGATATTAAGTTCTTTGTTGTAATTTTCTGTTGAGAGTGGCGTATTAAGAAGTTTGTTTATAAAAGAGTGAAATGCAGCCATTTCCTGTGTATAAGGCTGATTTGAGCTGTTATGTCTGACCATGTCCGTGTGTGAAGGTTTATGATAAATGGAAAAATCTAATTTGTTTTGCGTTTTCGTAATAGTTAAGTCTAAAAAATTAATAGAGTTATGTTGTTCAATCTCTATAGCGAATTTTATACGATAATGTAATGAGTTAATGTAATTTAAAAAAGAATTCAATTGTCTGTCCGTTCCAACAAAGCAAGCAAAGACCTCATCCAAGTATTTATACCACCATAGAAAACTTTTACTTAAAGGATGTTCTAGCATGATATTTTCCAAATTATCCATAAAAATCTTGGCTAACAAAGAACTAAGTGGGTTTCCCATAATCAAACCTTCCTTAGAGATGTAAATCTGTCCATTAAATTCAAAATAATTTTGGTCTAAAGATACTATTAAGCAATCTAATAAATCTCTCCTTTATTGAACTTAAAAATTCTCACAACAATATTAATTAACGTTTTATTGTCATTTTTCGGTATATATAGTAGCAGGTAGTTTGTAAATATTACATTTGATAATGACGCGGTGTTGTCGAAACAATTGTCATGTATAAATATATAATTTCGTGAAAACCTGAACTTTTAGTTCTTATAGTTCTTATAATGGATTTTCATCAAGTAAAAGTCACCTCAGTTTCAGAAGCATAATCACTCTGTATAATTATTTTTGTAGAGCACATGTACGTACTATTTTTTTTGTAGCAATCAACAATAAAATCAACACTAACATGGCAATGTGGGATGATATCATGTTAGAAGCGCCAAAAAATAAATAAATAAAAAACCGAAATTAGCAAAAAACTTTGTACCAAATAAAAAAAAAACTTTCAATGTAATGAATGTAAGTAATGTTTACCTTGATTCCATTTTCGTCTGTATCCAACGGTTGGACCTCTGGCGGCGAACAAACAAGCTGCGTCATAGCCAAACTTGTGACGTTACACTGTTTCGTACCGATTGTTACGACAACATCGGCCTCATCACTGGCGGCGTTCAAATTTTCACCCTCTATAACAAGAGTGTCGCCCTTGTAGAGTTTTATCTGATTGGGAAACTCGAAAAACTTGGGATCTTCCACATACAAAATCGACGAACGTAAATTTGGAAAGTGTTTTTCTAAATTTCTCACTGACTGTACGTTATCCATCACGAAGCCCACTTTTAATATTAGTTTAGGCTCTTTCATCTGCAAACACATGAGTTCAACATAAATAATTATGAAATCAGTAATTTAGCGGCCTCGCTTCACGTAATAAGGAAGGAAAGTTAACGACGTTTAGGCATTTAGGAATATCTTTTTTTTATGTGC
Organism: Cylas formicarius; assembly: GCF_029955315.1. NCBI lineage: Eukaryota > Metazoa > Arthropoda > Insecta > Coleoptera > Brentidae > Cylas > Cylas formicarius. The sequence continues at coordinate 9,233,141 of NW_026844225.1, read as the reverse complement.
AAAAAAATTTAAATTAACCAAAACCAGGAATATTTTAATAATATTTAACGGAAATAATGACACCGTTATTCATCATATACATATACCGTATGTCCAATAGAAAGACGCATCATGGAGACCTCGAAAATTCTCCGTTCTCTGTAGACGCTTTATAAAAACCCGAATAACTTCGGAATCGTTGAACCCAGCATGTTGAAATTTTGCTCCTTTTAAACTGCCCACGAGATACATAAGCCTATAAACGGTCGCGATTGGAAATTAGCATCTGTCTTTTTTGCGATTTTCGTCTGTTTTTCGTACATCGCTATGAAGCACGATAAGTGTCCGAGATTTGCAGTTAGATTTTAAAATTGCCACAAATATAAGCGTAGTCTCCTAATAGAAATTGGGGCGGCTGGGGGGTCGGGAAGTATTTTTAAAAATTTTAAAATCCGGATTTGCAGGGTATCGCGTATAGATGATCGAAAAAATTCTTGAACCAGAAGACGCGCGAAATCCTGGTCAAAATCATTATTCTTGATTTGATTTTTTTTTTAAATGTACAGGGTGCGTCGGAAAATTGCAAAAAAACTGAAAATTGGGTTCCCCTTATATGGATAATTGACCATAACTAGATGGCTGTGTTTCAGCTACCATTTTCTTTCGCGCGACCATGTAGTCCGTATGGACTGCTAAGAATTTTGTATTTTAGGTTTTCACATATTGTACAGGGTGTTCGGAATATTCTGTATCACATTCAAAAATGTAATAGATGTCTCACAATTGTAACTATCGACTTCAAATTTAGCAGGGAAGTGAAAGTCCACACCCTCATCTAAACCGTAGAAACAACCTTACGTAGCATTTTTTTAAAATTTCGAAATTTTCGTTTTTCTTTTTTTTTTCAGAAAAAACAAAATTTATTGAAAACTATTAACTTGATCGGCAAAATTATTTTACCAGGAGACGCGGAAGATTCGGTTCGATTATGTACAGGGTTTTTCAATTATAGACAAAAATCTAAAAGACCCTGAAAATCTTTCTTCTCGCTATTAAATTATTATCCGTAAAACAAAATTCGTGAAAAATATGACCAATTCGTTTAAACAGTGATATAGGCCACATCGACAGCTACAACTTTTGTATTTACGATTTTCGTCTATCACATACACTGTTCGAGATATTTGAAAAAATTCAAATGAAAATCACCATTCAATCTAAACGCGATGACGTCATTTACTATTACGACGTACTGCATGGTTTCAGAAAACAAGCATTTTTTCCGAAACCATTTGCTCTATTGAAAAAATTCATATACCAGGAGGGTTTTTGAGTAAAAAATCTAAAAGATGCTAAAAATTATCGGCGATAAATGCAAAACCGTTAAAGATGGGATAATTGCATTTGAACAGTGTCGTAAACTGTGTCGCGAGAGAGTTTCAGGTTTCATCTATTATACAGGGTTCGCGAAATATTTGAAAAAATATCAATGGAAATCGCTATTATATGTAAAAATTCTAATATTTACCAAACTTTGCCACTTATGCACAATAAAATTACATCGATTTTGCGAAAGTTCCATAGTGCTGCGCAGGAGCACGATAGAAAAACAATGCGTTCCTCTAGGACAAAAAGCGTTTAGAATAAAGACCTTCGTAATGACTTTGTAGACTGTGTATCTCATAGTACCGCGCAGACGATTCGCACTGCCACGATTTTTCAAAATCAATCTGAAGTTGCTGTAGATGAGAATGCTACCATTTAAAACACCAGGAATTAGCTGCAACAACACGAAACTTCTTCAACCAAATTTAAGAAATAAATGAATGAAGAAAAGTAATATTGCCATAGTAAACTTTCCTTCCCTTTAAGTACGCGAGTTATCCTTCAATTCAAACCTTAATAGACGACGGTTTCCTCAAAGATCGTCTAGACCGCGAGCTATAACTGAAAAACACCCTGTTCACTGCTGGACTGGGGCATTCCATTTGAGTGGAACTCAGCACAGTACAAACGGTACTGTTGATGGGTAAACTTGGCTCGCTATAATAATAAACTTCCATCTCAGGTCGTTGCGTACTGTCCAAATTGGTGCCATGGACGAATATCATTTTCCCTCCGGAGACGAAACTGTTCAAAGGTTTGATTTCCAAAATCGTCGGGTCTTGGGTGTAGTTGAACGGATTGCCTTCCAAAGTGCGATTAGCACCGTCGATACTTAAAGTTAATTTGGCTATGTTCATTGGCCGAGGTGCTTTCGACGTTATACACGTCAATCTACCGCTGGAAGCTTGGGTTAGGTTCACTTGACAGACGTTGTTGTCCAAATACGCCGTTATTTCGGAACCTATGTTTAGATATTTTCCGGTTATAGCCAGTAGTGTGCCTCCCGATTGAGGCCCGATAGATGGGTATATCCCGGTCAGTCGAATATCTTGGTAACTAAATTCTACTGAAGATTTAGTATAGCCCGCTTCGTTGCCCACTATAACGGGCGCAGTATGCTCGATACGCGAAGGGCCACTCACGCATTGAATTCTAACTGACACTTCATAATTTACAAGTTTACACGGGACGTCGCCTATTCTTATTTTACCCTGGACGTCTTCTCGTTTCAATCCTAAATTGCTCCCTTCTATGGTAACTAGAGTACCTCCTTCTATAGGCCCGCTTAGAGGTTTGATCTGAAAATGGTTACGTGGAAATTGATTTTCCCACAAACATTTTTCGACGTTTTCAACAAATATGAAAGTGTAATATGTTATTTATTATAGAAGTTACATATGTTTTAGTCACTAGTTTTGGAAACGATTGATGGGTAAAATGGATATTAGAGTCCGTTAAGACGTATATGCTTAGAAGTATATCGGCTTAGTCAAAAATACCGGAATGCTTTGAACATGCAGAAATCAATGCAGTGTTGTCAGATTACGTTACGCGTCATAACGTACCGTTATTTTAAATGGAATGCCCTATTTGTAGGAAACTTTAGAAGAGTATCCGTGAAAATAATTATAGATTTCATCGTAAAATTTGAGAACATTTTTGCGTTCCGCTAATTTTTAAAAATAAAATATATTTTTTTAATATCTGTAATGATACTTTAGATATTTTAATGAAATTTGCCACACATGTACTATGTATCAAGAGGCATTATTTCACCTGTCTATTTTTAGGATCTATGTTCATATGAGATTTTTTTTTAAAGACCCAAAAATCGAACGCTTATTTGTGGACATTTAATTATAAAACACTTTGTATATTGAATTTCTTAGCACAGAAAACAAAAAAATGTCTTTTTCATATTTAATTACATAGGCTTTACAAAATTTTATTATAATTTGAAATAACACTTTCTAAAACTAGTGTGATAATAATTTGAAATAATATACATGGTGTTCCATAAAAAACATCTACTTGCCAAATATGTCGTTAACTAAATATGTCTGACATTTTGAACAAGTTTGTAACATTCATAAAATACATACATACTTTCACAGGTGGGTGACTTAATAAAAATTTAATTTAGATAAATAGATAAGAAAAACTTAGTGAGAAACAATGTGAGGCACACTGTATATGTACTCAATTACAATTTAGATTTTATAACATTTATTTTTTTTCAAAACCCAATAGAATAATTTTCTTCTGAATCAATTTAAATTCAATAACTATTTTCAGTAGAAAATTTTACTTTTTGGAGCGTCATGGTGAATAGATTTTGGTTTTTATTGCAACGAACAAAATCCCCTTCCTTAAACTAATGTTAAAAAATAAAGTTGAAGTTAAATAAATAGATATTATAATGAATCAGATGGTACTTGTACTCAATTCTAATTTAGATTTTATAACTTTTTTTTTTTTTCAAAAACCAATATGCCAATTTCCGTCCGATTCAAATCAGAAGTAAGTTGTAAAGTAGACCATTTAATTACAACTAACGAGACGGATTCAAAAATTACGCACCTCAGGTAATAAGCATTCCTCAGGTGATCAATCATTCCTCATATGCTATCAATCAAACGGCTAGTTTGTCAGTTTATTACGATACGAATTGCGAATAAATGTTTTCAATTAGCTTTTTCACCCCGACAGCTTTTATATCATATGATGTATGGTTAATTATAAAAAACATGTTTTCCCTGTTAGATATTTATTTTAATCACTATAAATATTTTCAGTATCCTTATAAAAAAAAAGAACAATTGGCTACTTCAATCCTGGTAATCGGAAAGGCGTGTAACCATGTCTACTACTACTACGCATGTCTTACTTTCCTAAAATCATTTTCATTTAATTCAGACCAAATGAGATTTCTTGCCTTTTTTCATACAACGACAATATTTGCGCAAAAAAAAATAAATAAAACGAATAATATTTTTTTCTTCAAAAGCCCGCCCATGTTTCAAGTTATTTTTGCATCTCAGAACTTTCAACACTCTATATTTTGGAAAAAAAATATTTTTGGATATACATTCCTATAGGGATTTGCTAGTATAATTTTGAAATATCTGGAATATAAAACGTTTGAAAGTTTATACAGGGTGGTTTCTTCTGTTCTTCTGTTACCAACGAAATACTGAAAAATAATGGAGAAAATTTGATGGTTCTACTTACGATATCGATCCTCGGTCTGGGGCATTCAATATGAGGCGTGTGTAGGCAAGTCTCGCTATACTGACAACTGTTGCCGCACCAAGTGCATTGATATTTAGAATTTCTAGTAACGCACAAAGAACAGTCCGCGTGTTCTCTATGAGACCCCAAAATATCACATTTATAAAGGATAACGTTAATGGAATCAATATGGTGATTCCTGTTCCACACCACTCGCACACTAGCCTCGTGTTCGCCTTCGTTGGCTTCATACGAATACTAAAAACGAAAATAAAACACCTAAAAAGGGCGAAGGTATTTTATATTCGCGTACTCACAGTCGTTTTATCACAAACGATGTATTTATCGGCGTCTACTTTGGCCGGGACCAACATGGTAGCGCCCTCTATAACTACTATACATTGAAAACCGAAATGACCCGCTTGCGGGTGGGGCAAATTCTTAACCTCAAACACGATCTCTTTTAACACGTTGTTAGGGAGCAATATCACATCTCGCTTTTTGAATTGGGGACAAAACGCATATCCGTGGCTAGGAAGGTGTAACGGATTCTACAAAATGAATAAAATGGAATCACTCAAGCAACCACAGAAATTAAGTTAACCTTATTTTAACATTAACACACTTTTTATACTTTGAATAACTTTAACGGTGTTTGTAAGCGCGACTGATCTCATTATTATAGAGGAGACAAAAGTTTATTGGATTTTATTACACTATTGGATTCCAAATTGTAATAGAGAAAATTACGAACAAAACTGAACCAAAATCGAGTGGAACTTAAATTCCACTTGCTTAAAATTCACGCAAGTTCAAAGCTTGATATAAAAGGACACTTTTTATAATTTAAAAACCTTTAGCGGTGTTTTTAAGTGTAACAAAAGTTTATTAGATTTAACTACACCACTGGATACAAATCTATATGAAGAACGTAAATTGGAAACAGTTCAAGTAGAAACTAGGAACTGTTAAACAAAAAAACAACAAAACCGAAAAAAATCTAGAAATTAGGGACATATAAAACATTGGCAAGTTCAAAAGATACAAGATACGAAATAATACTTTTTATAGTGCAACAAAATGTTATTAGATTTGACTACACCACTGGATATCAAAACGATAAACAATTCAAGCAGAATCTAGGATCATAAAATATCACTGTCTATAAATTTAAAGAGTAATTTTCATTTCTCAATTTAATTAATTTATTCCTCAAAATGTTGCCACAAAACGTTGTTAATATCCAGCGGTGTAAAAAAAATGTCCAATCAAGCCGAAGTCACTAAAGACACTCTTAACTTTGCTGCTATAAATTTTAAATGAAAAGTAATACCACACGTACGTTTTCGCCGCTGATGACGTTCCTTTGATACGACGAAATGTTGTGGGTGCATTTGTTTTCGTAAACGCACCAATTGCACGCCCATTTTGACCTGACGCATTCTCCACACGTGATATGTTTTCCGCAGTCGTAATACGCGAAATTTCTGGACACGAAATCTTTATTAGTTTCCGAGGAGCGTACGCTAAGCGGCACCAACACGTGATCAGTTTTCGGAGGAATTTTCGGACGTCTGGATATATCCGGGGTAAGGCAACTAAGCCCGTATTCAGTCACTTGGGCGTCGATCGGATCGGATGATCCGAAAACGCATTTATATTTGGCCCCGTATGGCAATTCCGGCAGTGTTCTGATCGTAAGACGGACGGTAGTCATCTGGGTAATGGGTATGTGTTCGGGTACTACTTGTTCGAAATCTATACACTGTTGACCGGTTCCCAATGATAGCCATCGCGGGGCACTGTGAGATGCTTTTTGACAAGCGCTACGCACTGTACATCTAAAAATTGTCCAGATAATGTTCGTTCAGTAAGAAACTTAGCATATGGTGTGTCTCAAAATATATCGTCTTGGATTTTGACCGACTCTCCCCGAAAAAGTTCTTACGAACCTCGCACCTATTATTACTGGGAAAATCCAATAACCCTCAACACTAACATTAAGTTTCTTTATTTAAAAAAAAAAACAAAAATTGCTATAAAACACATTAATAATTAGCTGGTTTTTGATGATCGCAAACTGATTAGCTTCGAGTCCAACAAACATCCGTTTTCGGCACTTTGTTTCAAACCTATCTAAAACTGATCTTTAACAGTCTAAATCTCATCAGTTCAACATGTCACGTCTTTGAACATAAATGCAGTAAAAATTTTGAGATGTTTATTAAATCTATTCCTTTGAGATAAAACATATTAGGGTGCTTAGTGTATCAAAAATATTAAAACAATACAGGAAAAGTATTTAACTTAGAAGTCAATATAGTCAAAAGAACGAAACTAACCAACATGTCAAAGGTGGTATGGAACGGATCTATTATGACCTCGATGTTGCAAGATGCTTTTTTTGCTTGTTATAAATTTTTTTGTTAATAAATATATAAATAAATCCGAATTAAATGAATTTAACGGGTGTTTTCAAAAAGTATTCATTAAACAAGAAGTTTTAAAAGAAACCTGCCTATCTTCAAAAACACTATAAAATAAATTGTTAATAAACTAAACATTCAACTGTTCTTCTTTAAAATGTGTTTTTCAATCCAAGCCGACAAACTTTATAACAATATCCCTAACAACTTTCAACCTCTAACCTTAAGTAATTTTAAGTTCACCAAAAGTAACATACTCTACGGCATCTACTTTCTTTTTTTTTCTTCTTCTATCCATCTTTGGTTGTATAGACTAGACTTAATATATTAATTAGTAATAGTGTTGGTTCCTGTTTTTAGGTTGAGTCTAAGAATAGATAAAGTCTATATATACAAAGACTTATGTTATACAATATCAGTTGATATATCTCAATAAAATCGATTATTATTACTATTATTATTATTATATAAGGAGGACAATAAATTCCTTTTATTAAATCCTACATAGGATAAACTAAAAAGGAAGCTAGAAGAAGATAAAATGTATACAGTCTCAGACAAAAGCGCATTTAAGTACACGATAACTCAGAACTTTGCGGAAACTAGTCTCAAAAATTGGAACTGTCATTATGAAAGCATCAAATTGAAAAAGTGCATAAAATGAAATTCAATAATATTTTTCAAAGATATATATGATAGTTTCGTGGTGAATTCCTTTCAACTCATTGATCAATTAAAAACCATACGTATACGATATTTAGTTGCGAAGTAGAATCAATCTTTTCTAAAGCCCCTATTTCTGAAACTCTCAACATTATTTCAAATATATTAAAATCCGAGAATCTGGAATAAAATCTAATCATCTTAATTGAAAAATGCTTGTCTGGAACATATTTTTCTTGTAACGGTGAAGTTTATGAACACAATGAAATGCACGCGTAATTTAAGTCCGAATGTAATAAATTTAATTTAAAATGTAATTAATAATATACCTGTTGGGAGCTGGAAAAATTGCAGTACAGCATATTTTAAAAATTGAAGATTCTTGCATTTGCATACATAATAACATCCAGCCCCTTGTAATTAAACTTCGTGTCAACTCTGACAGTTAAACAAAATTAAATTTTGAATAAAACCGTACGTATTTAGGTAATTTTTATTATTTGTGTATATATAGTGTCATTATATTTTCTATTAGCACTAATGTGGATTTCAATATATCTAAAAAAACATAATAATAACATTAAATCTTTACATTTTTAAAAGACCGTTGCTGATGCTCTGTCATACAATCCCGCCCATAATTGCCGTCTAAAGCCAAAACGATATACTTTGATACAAAGTCTACATTATGTATTGCAAATATAGAGTGCTTAAGAAAGAAGCGTGGAGACAATTATGGGGGTAATATAAATATATTATTATAAAAATAGGTGCAGAAACTGGTCGTTAAAAAGAAAATAAATTCCGTCGAACCGATTTTTGCCTGTATCGGTTTGACTAATCCAATTTTTCTCGATTTGTTTGTTGGATAATGGGTCATTTTAGTTACTTTAAATATTTTATTATAGGACAGTGGAAAAGGTAGGAAATAGTGAAGTATTCCTTAGAATTAACAAGAAACTGGAAATAGTCAAGACAATAAAAAACACACAAAACGAAAAGGACTTTGGCCTCATAATGAGAATATAAATAGAAATATAAATAAATACGAAGAATTTCTTGGCTCAAAAACCTGCGAGAATGTTTTGAAATGAATAGTGTTCAAAAAACAATAAAATTTTCACGGTAATAATGTAGGTAGCAGTCGTAGGACCAACAAGCAGCAATTTCAATTCCCTGGTTTAAAAATGTCACACATATTGATGTTTTGTCAAAGGTTTTTATAACGTTAATCTGCAACAAGCCGTTTTATTGTGACTAAGCAATTGTAAAATTAAACAAAAATCACACAATATAGGCCAAATGTTATTAAAACACGATATGTGATTTAATGTAGACAACTATTTGCGATATACTCATTAAATATTAAGTGCAAATCACTAATCGATCAGTAAATGTAATTTAATGGATTAAAATTAAAAAAAAAAAACAGGTTAACACTCACTTTTTTTCCAACGAACACCATCCGCAATAAGGATCTTTCGATTCCAAACAGGCGGAACAGTTGGTGTAAGTGCTACAGTGTTCCACGTTAATTTTTGAAACCTAGAGATCAAAAAAAAAGAGAACGGGGTTGAGTACGAACATTAAACTGTCGCGGCTAAAAAGAATTTCCGTTCTAGCTTGTGAAATTTGTTAAGTTCTAAAACAACATTACACGATTTCCAACAGTTAATTTTAGAACTTTCTATACGTTAATACTTAGGATACTTTAGAATATAGCCGCATAGTTTAAAAGCGTAACCGATTATGAGCATAATTCCGCATTTTCATATAGCGAGGAAAGTTTGCGACGGATACTGAAAACTGAAACGAGCAATACTAAAAGTAGCAATAAAGTGATTTCATTCCAATAGTCCGGGAGGCGATTCATTTTTTTTTTTTTTGATAACCAGTCGATGTAAATCAATTACCCTGTTCCAATCACCACTTCACAATAAAAAATCAAGGACAACGCATTTACAGGGCGTTTTCTTCTAATTGGCGGTCAATAAGTAAGGTATTTTTTTAAACAAACCTTTATAAGAACGCATATCTCTTAAAAATAAATCATTTTCTACGTTCTTAATACACAGGGACTGAAAGTTAAAGACAAATATATCTCTTTAATAATTTCTAAACCAGTTGAACTATTTTTATTCGCGTTTGTAGCGCGATCATTTATAATTTTATTTAACGTTTGAAAAAAAAAGTCCACACAAAAGCTATTTGCTAGATACATTTATATATATATATATATATATATATATATATATATATATATATATATATATATATATATATATATATATATATATATATATATATATATATATATATATATATATATATATATATATATATATATATATATATATATATATATATATATATATATATATGATGACACTATACTCCGGGATATCATCCGTTCGCTCGTTGAACTCCGACTGGAATCCTGCATCCGACTGGAATCCTGCAAATCCTGCATCCGACTGGAATCCTGCAGACGTTTCGCCAAAATCTCACTTGGCATCTTCAATGCTCGCGCTCCGAAAACACATTGAAGATGCCAAGTGAGATTTTGGCAAAACGTCTGCAGGATTCCAGTCGGAGTTCAACGAGCGAACGGATGATATCCCGGAATATAGTGTCATCACATTTTTCCATCCGTGAATCAATACGTGAGAATTGCAAAAATCACCCACAGATAAAAGATATATATTTTTAATCGAACACCCCATACGCTTATTAAAATCCCCTAAAAATTCTGCACATTTCTTGTATAATATGTCATACACCTAAATGCAATAGTTTTTAACATAAAAGTAACATTCAAAAATAAAATAATATTAAAAATTTATAATTTATATCTAAGCTGGGATTGAGGTACGTCGTCACCAAAAAACGAAATGTTTGTTTATAACGGACAGTGACAGTTACCAGTTAAGGATTTTACAAAAGTTACGTTCTTTTTATTATAAAATACTTTAAGCAAATAATCAAATTGAAAAACATCCCAATAATTCCATAAGAAAAATATCGGAAAGCCTGAAAGAAGAGTTCATTAATGAAAAAATACATCGTACGGTAAAATTCATAAAATTAGGAATTAAAATTATTCCTATCACAAAATTAGTGCCCAGTATTGAGAGAAAAGGGTTGAGTTTTAGGCATTTTATATATGACAAAAGGAGCATACTTTTGCTAAATTTGTAATTGTCATTGTCAGTTATAAACAAAGGTCTTGTTATTTGTATTAAATTCTAGAACATTACTATTTTTGCATGTTGCTTTTATGTTAAAAGCGGATATATCTCAAAAACTATTGGATTTGGGTATAGGATATATCACACAAGCAATGTGCAGAATTTTAGGGGAGTTTATTAAGCGTGTAATATACAGGGTGTTCAATAAAAAAATACAGTAGAGCTTACTATTACTTATTTACATTATGTATTCTTTAATCCGGATTTCTTATGTATTCCATAGTCCGGATCACGTGTTCTTTGATAATTTCATGTAACTTTATCGTGTTGTCTAGGTGAATCCCCTAATTATTAAAAAGAGAGAGAGCACACAAAACTTTAACACTAGCGGAAAAATATGATATTTTAGAAAAATTAAAAAAAATGGTGTTAGTGGCAAGGTATTGGCTATAAAATATGGAGTTGGTATGTAGACTATTTCGGATATACAACAGAAATCTGGGCTAATAAAGAGGTGTGTATGTTGTAGAGCTAGCACGAAGTTTTAAGTATGTAATGTAAATTTTGTTTTGAGAGTTTTGAAATGACTGAAAAACAGAAAATAAATATTTTTTGAGCTTCCTTGTGCCAATGGAGATGGAACGCATTAGCTAAAGATGATGGTTATTGGCAAATCAAAAAATCCGAGGTCATTTAAGAATTGTATCATGAATATCATGCTAGCAATAAAGCGTGGATGACTTTAGCTTTATTTGTCAAATGGTTTCACGAATCTTTTGTTCAACAAGTAAAAACGTTTCATAAAAAGAATAATATGAACGGCAAAGCACTTTTACTGATTGATAATGCTCGAAGTCACTCAACAGAAGATCAACTGATCAGTGATGATGGAAATATCGTAGCTATGTTCCTTCTTCCTAATACTACGCCCGTAATCCAACCGATGGATCAAAATGCAATCCGGCTCATTAAAATGTTTTACCGCAAAACCTTATTAATTCCTGTTTTGTCTTTTGAAGAAATTGACATTTCCAGCACTCTAAAAAACATGAATTTAAGAGATGCCTTATTTCTGCTGGCTAGTTCATGGGATAAAGTAAGTCCTGATGCAATTCAAAGTTGATGGAACAAAATATTTTTTCATCCAGACCTTGATGAGTCAAACTCTGGTTGGGAGCCTGAAGAGTGGATCCCATTGTCTTTACCTATTCAAAGATCTGAAACCGCCAGTAATGAGCCAAGAGAACTGGCCGAAATTAGAAATATACTACACTGTTGCTACTGAAAGTAATCCTTCGCAAGAAACAGAGATCAACGAGTACTTACCGCTGTACAGTGAGAGTGGCAGTAAAGAGGGTGACGAGGAAGCTGTTAGAATTGATCTAAAAATTAAACATGAGGAAGCTCAATGTTTTGTCCATCTTACGAACCATGAGAAAACGCGCAATACAAGGAAGACAATGCAGTATAAAACAAACAAAACTTACAGATAATCTTAGTTTCATAAGTCCTAATTATTGGTCTTATTAACATTTTCCGATATCCACATCAACATGTTATCTTTTACAATAATGCAAACCATTTATTTGCATTATCTTAGTTGTTCTATGTCGGTAGGTGTAAGAACTGCGTGTGAGTGTTCTTAATCTTATATTTTTTAGGTGTTAGTAAATGTTTACATTTTTTGTGTTAATAAATGCTACAACAATGTGTATTTGGTGAATTTTTATAGCTTTTAAAAAGATTCCAATAATCCGGATGTTTCACTAATCCGGATTGCCTCGGTTTTTATTACCCCGGATTACCGAAGCTCTACTGTATATAACTTTTATCTGGGGGTGATTTCTGCAACACCCCCTATATACAAAAATATATCTTTATCTTTATCTATAATTGAAGTTCATTTCAATGAGATCGAGAAAAAAAGTATCTTTTTGTTTTTATTCAGTGAAGAGCTAAAAATTGTTCGGAATGACGGGCCCCTAAATTATTACAAGATTGAATGAAAAAAACAAGCTTAAAGGACAGGGTTGAATTAAAACGATATATATTTATAGATGTAGGTAACGAATAGGATACTGAATAATTCTATCAATGCGTGTCGACTGAACGGCAAAAAAAATGCTCGCCTCTTCAATCATTTATATATTATTAGGCTTCCAAAAAAAACATTATCAACCAAAAATAACCTTTTGTTGTACAAATTTACCTTTGAAGTGGAAAGAACGTAAAGATAATCTCCTAGAGGTGACAGGGTTGTATCGGGAAGTACGGCGTTACCCGGATCAACTTCCACCTCTTCATATTCAGGAGGTTCCGGTCCGTTGAGTAAGATTTTTTTTATTCTACCGTCTGTTGTTCCGAGGAAGGCTAAGACGTGCCTTCCCGTAGATGCTGTAGTTACGGCCGATAAGGAGATGTTTGGGAAAGTAAGAGCAGCGTTCGCCACCACTGGCGTCGCGCCACTGATTTTTAAACCCACGTCACCACAAAAATTCGGAATGTTTCCTGCCGAACCGCTAGACGGACACTTGCCATCCAATACAGGGCCGGATATGTAACCCATATTTCTATTAACATCGAAAATTTGTTGAAAAAATAATAAGGCACATTTATTTCCCGAGGAACGGAAATTCCAAACACCGCATAGTACTAGTTTTATAAATATTGAGTTTTTTTCATCAATAAGTTCTAATGTACCAAATAACGTTCCATTTAAGAATCTCTTAAGGGTATTTGTACGTATAATGTTCTATATGCTATTGCACCAAGCAAATTCAACTGCGCACTTATTCTGTTTTAGTTCAGTACTGGAAAAAACATTTAAAAAATCTGTTTGTTCTGCGTAGCAAATATTATAGAATTACATTTTAAAACATTCTTTGTTTTTCCAAGCTCCATTTGCTGCTTTGAAATACGTTTTGCTACTGTCAATACAGGGTTTGCTCGCATCGGTTCGCAAAAGTTGCCATTATGCAGAATATATCATGAATATCTCATAGCACCTAATGTCCTAATTTTAAATGAAAAACTCGGTATATTATTTCGTTTTTGGGTTTCCTTAAGGTTTTCCTATATTTAAAACCACTGGTTTCCAAGACTATTTGATGAGTTTAAAAATTTTATATAATCGCCTGTATCGTAAACTAAAACGCAAGGATCGTTCTTTCGAAGATACTGACAATTCATTTATCGCTTACAGGGTGTTCTACCAACTATATCCTTTTTAATGCTGTAAAACTTAGTTTTTTCAAATACACCGGGTATTTTGTTGCATAGTATGGTTCCAAATTTAATCCTACATCGATTGGCTATGCCTTCCCCCTTTCCCTAAAACCATCTTCAACGGTTATCTTACTATGTCGGATTTTCTGTAAAAATTCAATCAAAACTCAGTTCTTTCTAGTTAACTTCAATTATTGTTATTCCTTCAGTATTCGTATTTAAAATATTGTATTACTTTGGACAAAATTAATTGGAAAAACCTCAAATAACTTCGAAACCAGTAATTATTTTGAATTTAAACAAGCGTACCATTTTTGTGGCAAGTATTATTTTTGATCGTATAAAAAAACCAAGTTGGCGAAACCAAGTTGACATCTTCAGGAGAAGATTAAAACCAGTTTTAATCAACTTGGTTGGCGAAACGCGCGTCGAGTATGTAAAATTGAGTTTCGGTTTGTGGTAAAACGCGTTATTGTGTGTTAGTACAGTGCCGAAGGTTCCAGTCAAGAGTTTGATTCTATTTACTCTAAAATTAGCAGTATGTTTTTTGAAATACCAAGTAGGTTTCAAAACATTTTTGTTTGAACTGTATCGCCATTTACCGTTAAAGCTTTTTGGTTAACAGTCCAGTTGTATTGAAAAAAACCAAATCAGCACTTAGAACGTTTGGAATTTCCACTCCTGACACAAATATGTAGATACATATAAGGTCTAAATGTACAGTGTGTCCCATTCCTGTTGTAGTTTTAGATACAGCAGAAGTTGGGAAAACAGTTGACATTCGTTCCAAGAGCATCAGTTTCATGGTAGCTGTACAATATTTATTAGGTGCTTTAAGAATATAATGGTTTTGGGGAGTAAAAGTAAACATTTTATAATAAGGTTTTTAAGAAAACTATAAAACCTTTTCAAAAAAACTGAAGTAATCAACTCCAAAGGTGTGCTAAACATTATTAAAGGGCAACCTGGGACGAGAACCAGGAAAATTGCGGAATTAAATACTGATACATCAACTGTATGAAAGACGTTAAAAGAACGACGAAATTATATCCACGCCAGCCACAGAGAGTTCAAGCTAAACTAAAACTATCTAAAACCGACAATATTACATCTCATAATGTCCACATGCGAGGTATTAAGCGTTCCATTATAAAATCTCTGCCATGTATAGCTATTAAAATTTGGAATGGATTACGACATAATCAAAAGGCAAGAAATTTCCTAAACATATATATTGTATATTATATTTATATTATTAGGATAATTAAATTTTGTAAGATTCTTCATCTCAACTAACTTTTTTTTGAGCATTCTCCATCCACAGTTGGAATCCTATTTATAGTAAATATATCATCAAAACAGAAAGCATACAAAAAAAACTTTCCAACAACTTTAGACACAACAGAAATCGACACTTTTACTGGTATGAAGAAAACTTTATTTTACAAGTTTAAGTCGCTTGAAACTCGAAGAAACTGTTTTGATGTTGCTTTTCTTTACAAAGTTATAAATAACCCTGTGGATTCTTCCTTTCCAGTTTTAACGCTCATCCATATCAGGTGCGAAAGTAACTGACTTTTTCTATAGAGCGATTTAGATCGAATTGCTTTCCTAACTCTCCTATAATAAAATGTGCTCTTTGAACTTTCTCTTCTTTTAAATATATATCTTAGTAGGCTGCCAAAAAAAATTGAAGTCTTGCGTCAAATAGTTTTTTATTGACAGAATTTTACACAAGACGTGTCCGAAAAAATGTCGCAAATAACGCACGAAACGACGAAAGAAGGGTTAACACCTAAAATTATTAAAGAAAGGCTGGATGGTGTGTACGGCCAAAGTTCTTCTTTGGGGCAGGAGTCCCTTGAAGATGATTCAAGAACTGGTCGACCAGCGGAGGTCATAACGGAAGATATTGTTGCCATTGTGGAAGAGGTGGTATTGAGTGATCGACGTTTAAAGGTCAAGAAAATCTCAGAAATTACTAAGCTTTCTAATACAAGTGTTCGTCCAATCTTGCATGATCATTTCGGTATGCATAAGGTTAATGCAAGATGGGTTCCTAAAAATCTTTCGGCTGTTCTAAAACAACGCCGTGTCGAGTGTGCGCGGTCTTTTTTGGAACTCTGTGGGTTGGAACCGAAGCCTGTGATAGAAACTATTGTGACGGGAGATGAAACTATGGTTCTTTATTATGACCCTCTATCGAAAAAAGAATCAATGGGGTGGCGTCGTAAGGGTGAAGCACCTCTAAGGAAATTCAGAGTCTGCCAGTCAACAAATAAGGTGATGGCCACGATCTCTTGGGATTTTGAAGGAATTCTTTTGATAGATTTTAAAGAAACTAATACCACTGTCAATGGTAAATATTACGCAACATTATTACATAAATTGCGAGACTGCAAACGTGTAAAACGTCGAGGAAAACTGACCAGAGGCGTGCGTCTTTTGCACGATAATGCACCTGTCCATACTGCTGGTGTTGCACAAGCTGCCATTTTAAAGTGTGGGTTCCAACAGATAGATCATCCTCCCTATAGTCCAGATATGGCCCCCAGCGACTATTATTTGTTTGGATATTTGAAAAAGGACTTACGTGGACTGCGGTTTAACGACGAAGTTGAGTTAAAAGAGGCTGTTTTAGCTCAATTTGCAGACAAACCAAAAGAATATATTTTTAAAGGGATTGAGTTGTTAATAAGGAGATATAATAAGTTAAGTTAAAATAAGGGGGATTATATTGAAAAATAATAAAAAATTGTTACTCTCCTTTGTTTCTTTCATATTCAGGAAAATTTAATTCAAAGTATCCGGAAAATGATGTTGTTATTTTGCCTTATACATCAGGATGCTCTCTGTAAATCGGCTTTAGACCATATACTTAATATTGTTGTAAAACTAGTAAATATAATTCGTTCCAGAGGATTATTACATCGTCAGTTTCAACAGTTTTTGGAGTCTGTATATGCTGTGCATTCCGATATCCTGTATTATTCAAAAGTTCGATGGTTAAGTGTTGGAATTGTGAATTTTCTTCTTGACAAAGACATGTATAATCAATTTGACGTCTTAGAAAACGAAACGTGGCTTTCTGATTTCGCTTTTTCCACAGATCTCCTCGTACACATGAACAAACTCAATATCACATTGCAAGGGAAAAATCAGTTTCTTCACGATATTTGGTAATACCTGAAGAGTTTGAAATTACCGTTATTATTACTTGCTAATCGGATCTCTAAATCTGATTTTTCTCACTTTCCAGGAATACAATCTTTAAAATTCACTATATGAAACAATAAGATTAAAAAATACGACATCAATTTGACGAAACTGTCTTCAGACTTTAGAAAAATGGAACCAGAGTTTAGTATTTTTGCGACCCCATTCAATGTTAATTACGAAGAAGTTGATGCAAAATTTCATCTCGAGTTAATACAACTGAACTGTAATACTCTCCTGACACAATCTTTTCATACAGTACCATTAGTAGAATTTTATAAAAAATTAAGTTCAGATAATTTCCCAAATCTAATTACTCATGCAATGAAGATAATGACAATGTTCGGCTCATCTTATATGTGCGAATCATATTTTGTGCTTATAATTTTCTTACCTTTTGCTTTTT
Source organism: Cylas formicarius (assembly GCF_029955315.1). Taxonomy (NCBI): domain Eukaryota; kingdom Metazoa; phylum Arthropoda; class Insecta; order Coleoptera; family Brentidae; genus Cylas; species Cylas formicarius. The sequence goes on along the minus strand of NW_026844225.1, from coordinate 9,215,421 downwards.
TACTATTAAAATAATAAGTGTATGTAATAATATATGTATATGTTTATAAAACACATACATTTTTTAACGATTAAGCATTATTCTTTGGCCCGCTACAAACTGTCCGTCTTAAAAAAAGTTTCCCCACCACTGATATAGATTATAAAATAAAGGCAAAATGGGACACACTGTAGGAAAATCGGACGGGGCGGTTCGCATATAAAACATCCGGCTGCGTCCTTACCTGTACTTAACGCTGCCATTGAAACACATGTGTATGTTTTCAATAAATTTGTTCTCAATATCCCTAAGAGAATAGATGCATAAAGCGGAATGATTTTGCGGCTCGTTGGTTATACCTCTGGCCGGCCTGAAGACCGCTATTAATACGGGCGAATCGACGTTGATGCCCAACGCGTTCGCCAATTCTTCGCCGGCCATCGCGATCTTCGCGTCCTGAACTAAGTTATACTTTTGATCGGCGTCGGAACATTGTAACGTCACTTCCGTGTAACTATCGTAATTAGCGTCGTCGATACACGTTCGAGCCAAACGCGAAACGTATCCCAATTCTTCCTGGCCGGGAAGATGGGATTGTTTTTGCACGACTACGAAATACGCGTAGTCGCTCGCGTTAAAACCGTATACGTATTGAACGATGAAATGGTCTCTGTACTTCACATCGATACTAAGCAACGATTGTTTACTAAACGAGTATTCCGCGAGTTCCAAAGAGTCCAAGTCCCTGCTGGCGATTGCAGGAACGTCGTGACGATATTCGCCGTTGTTCGTGAACGTAGTGCCTACGTATAAAATATTCGAACGTCCCCAATTGCTATTGTAAATGCTGGGACCGATGAACGCGTACGTCGAAGCGTTCGCGTCGTTAGCCGCGATGCTGATCGGAATGAATTTCGCTTCCGCGCTGATATTGGAAAGTCTGTATTTGTAACACGCGCCTTGCGACAACGAGCCGCAAGTGATCAATGTCCTCGACTCCGGTTCTACTAGTAGCACCTTGTTGAAGTTGTCCATCAAAGAAACCGATATGTCGGGACCGTCGCAGCCTTTCGCGTGACATAACGGACTGTCGTTTTTCGGTCCGGTCACCACGAAGTGCTCCAGGTTCAAGTTTTGATCCAGTTGCAGCAACACGTTTACACCTGCAAAGGAAACGATTACGTTAAACGCGCGACTAGTTAAATCAGTGGGACCAACAGCGGGACCATTATCATCAACAAAAATACAAATAAAAAAAAACACTAGAACCAGGTTAGCAGACTGTTGTCGATTAAACAAAATAAAAGAGGTGGAGAGCAAAGCAACTATCTGAATAAATCAGAAAGCATGCAGCGGGACCATTATCATCAACATACATCAGAAAGCCGGCAATCGATGGGACCAGCAACGGGACCATTATCATCAACAAAAGTACAAAGTACGTTCGCAGACTGATGAAGGGTTAAATAAAATAAAAAAGGTGGAGCAACTACCTAATTAAATCAGAAAGCAATCGCTGGGACCAGCAACGGAACCATTATCATCGACAAAAGTACAAAGAAAAAGGACACTGCATCCGCATAGAACCCTGTTAGCACACTGTTCAATGATTGAATAAACATAATATGAATAAAAAATAAGTGAAAGTAAAGTAATTATTTAAATAAATCAGAAGTTTTAATGTTAACTCCCAGCAGAGTTTTCACTGAAGGTTCACAAACAGCTGATGAATGATTGAGTCAAAATTCGAAAAAAATTGGGTAGAAAGAAATTCAAAGAAATTAACCAGATCGATCAAGGGAAAATATACTTTCAGCAGAGCTTGCATTGAGGATTGCAATGAAGAAACGTTTAAGGAAGTTATGGCCAAGTAAATAAATGCCTTTAGGAACGGTCAAACCAACAAAACTTTGCCAAGCCGCGTAAGTTTATTCATAAGTTTATTGCATTGATTGACAATTTGTAAAATGCTTCGCTAAGAATATGATACATGCTCTTAAACTTAAAACTCTTAAAACTATCGAGAATTGACAAATATATATATTTTTAATTGTATCCACGTCCAATTTCATTCAGAAAACCGCTCTATTGATTTTGGTATGAGTGTGTCACCCACTCGCTTATTTTCCTTTTTGTCATTTTTGCGCGGTTTGTTTTTTGTTTTTCTGCAGCGAGGTAAAAAGTAATATTTTAGTTTGAGAATGAGAGAATGATAGAAAATCCGTGAGAGGGAACACAAAACCCCAAACAGTATGAAAAATCCATGAAACATAACATAATACGTAACCATTATCTTCACAGACGATTGTTTGTTGTTTCATGGCAAAAGCAAAGCATTGGTCAAAGTTCGAGATGCATTTCGCAGTCGCTGAAGCGAAACTTGGATGCAAACTGCAAATGCTACATTAGCGATAATTGGCGGAATATATAGCCGAATAGATACGTTCCCAGAAACCCTTAGCATAGCTGAATTTTTATTTTGGGAACATACATGGAATGGTGCAGCATATCGATCCTCTGCAACAATAAAATAACATCGACCGCTCGAACACAAACTGCACGTATTCAAAATTTCTGCTAAGTTTTTTCTTTTTAATCTAATAGCCAATAACGATAATAAATTAATTGTCCACCAACCAAGAACCTTAGCAGCATGAGATAATCAATATTGTGCTTAGCAGTGCTATAGCCGTTTTTGAACGTTCAACGCTCTCTGTCGGAATGTTGGTTAGTTTATGGGCGACCTACCTGCCACAAAAATCCTTCTGGTCTTTTGGTCGATGGCCATGTGCGAGAGACGTAGCGGAGGATTGCCTGGGCCTGGGTACTGGGCCAAAAGGGCGCCGTCCCAGGCCCCACGAAAGCCCACCGCACCCGCGAAAGCAGCCAGCAGCCACAGCCAGGCTGTCGCTGCGACGCGGTACGGCCTTACCATAACCTCAAAGACGTTGGCGGCCTCAGAGCGGGCATGCCCAGGGCGAGGCCACTCCAAACCTCAGCTCCAATCCACATTACTGTAAAGAAAACACTATTTATTACAACTGCAAGCAACATTTTAGTATCTGTCATCTTTATGTCTAAGAATAGTGTTTTATTTTTCGTTTTTTAATAAAAATTTTACCATACCAAATCATTTTCAAATAATAAATAATTAAATGCATACTCTTGTAACTAAAAAAACATTTCAGAAAAAATAAAATCCGATAGCGTCCTAAATATAATGATTATTGTAGGAATCCTTCCGTTGAGCTGTTATATCGCAAACTTATCATAAGAATGATATAGGTTCAAAATAATCCCAGCTATGATGAATTGATACCCTTCCATCGACGTACATATAGGTATTGATAAATATTATTTTTAAACATTATAGACTTATTTCACCAGAATGGAGCTGAGAACGACGGTTTATCAAAGAACTTCTTTTATGAAAATAATTAATCAACTATTTACATTATATATAAATATAATATGCAATGAATATAGTAAAAATTTAAAAGATTATTATTATATTTCTAAAATATTAACTTCGATGAATAGGTGTATTTAAATACACCGAAGATTAAAATATCATTTTAGTGTGTAAACAAACTCATCAAAGACAACAACTTTAAATTTAACTTCCGGTTAAGAACTCCCGGTTAATTTTTTATTGGGGGTTAAATTTAGAGTCACCCTGTTCATTAAAAATTCAGCGTGTCCTACTACATACATCAGAAGCATAATGGGTTTGAGCATCATTTGGTTAATGAATAAATAATTAAGTCAGTTATACTCAACATTTTCATTTATTTATTATTATTATTAACCGTTTTCAAGCGATATGAAAAAGTTATAATTGAAGGAACTTTGTTTAAAACATCGTCATCATCAGAAACATAGGCGAAAGTTTATAATTTCAAAAATGCATATTTAACAATAACAAGGCATTATAAAGGTTCGATTATTTATATAGGGGAGTGAATGACTGTATGCAACGTAAGTTTAAGCCGGTTTTATGTAAAATTCGATATTTAGATCATTGTTTTGTGTGGCTTAATCCAGATTAAGTCAAACGGTGCATACCAGGGTTAAACAAATACTAGTATTATTTTAATTATATTATTTAATTTTATTATAATCGCTGTAGTAAATTCATAACCAAATGGAAATCAAAACACACTGCAATGATATGATATTTACACTAACTAGGTGCAAATTACCATTGAAAAGTTGTTTACTTACACTTCATATTATTTCTATTACACTTAAGAAAGATATGTTTACAATCGATGAGTGTAAATGTATCTACCCATCAATTAAAAAATTTAACATTCATAAAAAAGTAAAAACACTTTCAAAAATGTTTTTTTTTACAATTGAGTGTGATGTTATGTGTACCACCTTTGAGTGTTTAACACTCTGTTTATTATTATATCTTCTTGACTTTGAAGTTTATGCTTATTACTAGCTGCTAAGAGTTTGTTATAAATAAAATATAAAAAAATAATACAATTAATCAGAAACATATTCTTTCTAAATATGATATCACAGTTTTCCACAAATCTTACAAATTCCAGTTTAAAAGATGTCAAATGTTGTTAGTAATCCAATACGCACGAGAAAAAAAACGCGAGCTAAAATACAAACAAATATTAAATAAATTAAACATTTTATATAAACACATTTACATACCGTAGTGATATATTCAATAAAATAAGAAAGTACAAATATGATATAAGTAACATTAATATTTAGACTATTTATGTTTATTATCACAAGTTGCTACAGATTTTACAAATTAATATAATCAATTTTTACTCCATTAAAAAGTTAAATTCCAGTTAAAAAGTAATTAAATGTTGTATATCCAATATCTTTTTTAAATTATCCATAAAAATATATTGGAATAACAAGCCAACTGCATTGCATTACACCTGCATTACCATGAATTTAATTTTAAAGAAACTAAAATTTTAACAGAAAATTATCAAAAACTGGTGATAAAGAAATGATTCGCATTAAAAAAGAAATAAATGTTGTCAATAATGGAAAACATATAAGTAATTAAGTAAATTATACCACAATGTAATAACCTAGTCTAAATTAAAAATAAAATCAACTTTCTAATAAGAATACTGTTGAAAATAAAGCAAAAATTAAATACACTCTTAGCAACTAATAATAAACATATATATGTCAATTATTTCATATTCGTACTTATTTAATTCATATTCAATTCGATTGAAATATAACTAAACCATAAAAATATTTGTATATAAAACATTTAAATTATTTAATATTTGCAACAATAGGATAAGAGAAGAGTGAGAAAACGTATCACCATAAGTTACAAAAGGACTTATTGCCATTATTAAAGCAAATTGCAATTGTACAAAATATTAGACTTTAAGAAACTTTATCATAAGAAATAATAGTGTACGGAGACTTATTTCGCATAGTTTCTTGCTTCTAAAACTGCTTTATTTTTTACTGTTTAAATAGGTGTTTCAAATGATTTTTGTTTTATTTTTATTACTCTTAATGAGATTGCCGATATTTACTTTAAATATATTTCTCATTAAATGTAAGTGAAAGAAGCAACTAAAAGAAGACTGAAAAAATGCTATTTGTACGGAGACTTTTTTGACCGACTGTATTTTAGATTAATGATAAAAATCCACATTGTGATTGTGAATTAAAAAAAAATGCTATAACTGAACAACTTCAACCCAAGAACAACTTCAGTAATGTGTTAATGGTAATATTTAATAGTTAATGGTTATTTTTTACACTTGGTAATGACCACCGAACTACTGTTAGTAATAAAATGCGCAAGAGAAAATTCCGCGAGCTATGTTCTAAATTCAAAATTTCGTATTCGATGTAAAAACAGAAACGCAAACGCCACTGGGATACAATCCTTACCAGTTTTACGAAAAATACATCTAAAACATTCAAAAGGGCAATTTTGTGACACAATACACAATCTGTATTCAGTGTACGGAAGATAGTGGCTCCGAGTTTAACGCGCACAGATATGATCGTAGACTCAGAGAGCCGCAATCGTCAGACCGTAACGCCTTTTAACGTTATTTTTTATTTTAAAAACGTCAAAATAAAGTTCGCCGTTAACCTTTCGAGATCAAATCTAGGAATTGCAATACGGCTTTTTTTTATTGCGGCTATTAAATTAATTGCACAACAATGTGGTATCGTCCTTCGTGTATCTTAAATAAGCTTCGATGTTGTACATGGTGTTCCTGAAAATCCTAAAAATGCGTCCATGTCCGACGTACACGGTTTTCATTTATATTTTGCTATCCACCTATAGGGTTTAATCAAAGGACTATGCAGAAAACTTTTTACATATTATATTACAATACTTATAATACTGCCTACATTATTTGATGTACATGCTCCAGTTAAAGAATCACGTATAAGAAAACCAAAGGATCTGGTTGACGTGAAATGTTAAAACATTTATGAAGCAGAGAAATTGCGCTTTACAAAGATTTAAAAGAACTAGGAATAATAGGGTCTTACATAAAAATCTAAGGAATTTTACATTGTCTACAATAAGAAGAGAAAAGAGGATATACCTAGACTCACAGCGCAATTCTAATAACTCCAAACAAACTTAGGAGGCTCAAAAGAATTTTAATATTAACTCAAAAAAAGACATTACTCTTCCAAATAACTTGAATGACCCTGAATTAATAAGTTCTTTACGCAGTTACTTGAAAACAACTCAAACTGTAATGATAAAATACAATATTATCAAGACAATTGTTTTAATAATATCTTGCTGATGATCATAAATATATTCATGAAATTAAAACAAATGTTAATGGGGTTGAAGAAATATCTCCACTTATGCTTAAATACTGCAGTCCTTACATTGATAATTATGTCACTCATTCTTCCATAGAAGTAAACTATTTTCCAAAAAGCTGGAAAATGTCAATTTAAACGAAAGTCAAGTACTGCCAATGCTCTTATAAGTGTCATTGATGATACTGTCCGAGCCACTGGCAAAAAACTTAATACTTTTGGATTTTTCGAAGGCATTCGATAACGGTGAACCATGACCTATTGATTTCCAAACTGAATTTCTATGGTTTTTCCTCTAATTCACGCGAGCTGATTGAATCGTATTTTCCAAATCGATATCAGAAAATATACTATGACAGCAGATATTCGAAAGAAATTGAAATCTTCTCTGGGGTGCCGCAAGGTTCCATTCTGGGGCCGTTATTTTTTTTTTATTTACACTTCTAACATTTTAAAATCTTTAAATTTTTGCAAAGTTTCGGTATGTGCTGACGATACTCAATTGTATTGCTGTTTTGATTTTAATAGTAGCATGGATGCAGAGGTATTTGTAAATCAAGATCTTTACAGGATTAGTGAACTTTCTCGTGCCTATAATTTAAAGCTAAACCCATCAAAATCGCATTTAATGATATTTGGAAATAAAAAAAAATTTAAGCTACTTAAACAAAATATTAATATAATGTTAGATTATATTAAACTTTCCGTTGTCGATTCAGCAAAAAATTTGGGGGTGATCATAGATTGTGATCTAAGATTTGGTGAATATTTAAGAAATATCTTTCATCTTGGCATATTTCTCCCTAAAAATCTTATATAGTATCAGGTATATTTTATATTTTAGACTAAGGAAACAATTACGTGAGTCACTTGTTCTCTCGCATTATAACTACTGTGATGTAGTGTATGACTTTTTTATTGATAACGAGTTTAAGTGCCGTATTCAAAGGTTGCAGAATGCTTATGTTCGTTTTATTATGGGTCTTCGAAAATATTGGCTTAAAATGGAAAAAAGAAGAGCTCATCATTTCAACATATTCGTTATGAAAATTACCCACTTTGCTGAGAGAGCGGCTTACTCCTAGGAGTAAGTACTATCCATTCTGTGAATGTAAAATACAGGTACAGACTAACGAATGGCACATCATCAGAATGCCTTGTTTCGTAGATCTTTCACATGCAACGCAATTCGTGTTTATAATTCTTTGTCAAAGGAATTCAGTAACTTAAATTTATATTCATTCAAAAAAAGGTACAAAGATCATTTGTTACAAATACAGTTTTCCTAATAATGTGTTGAATATTATGTTATCAGCAAGGGATTATATGGAGCTATCAAATTCTTTATCTTCAATTGCATTTTCTGTAGTGTGTAGTAGAGTTTTTGTTCTTCCGATTTTGCAGGTATTTTTCATATTTTATTTTTTGTTCATCCATTTTTTATTTCAATAAATAGTGCACAATTTATTAATTATATAAATAGTTCTTTAGCGGTTCAGTAGAGTAGCTATTTAAAGCTAGACTGCGCCGCTTTTGAGCTAACTGTTTACTTTGTTTTGAAAAATATTAATATTGTATACTGTTTTTTTTTCTTATAATAAAGGGAATTTATCATTATTATTATTATTATTATTATTATTATAATTATATTCTTGCCTCTTCTTTTTCTGTTTATTGGATCATATTCCTATCTGCGCTGGTGAATACTAATCTTGTTCGTCTTCTTACTTCTTCATTAGGTATATTTTCTATTCTCGATGTTCTACATGCTGTACGTAAAAATCCCATTTCAAACATTCGTATTTTCTTTTTGCCTTGTTTTCCGAATGGCCCAGCACTCACTCTTAGGTCAGAGAATTGGTTCTACAATGCTAATTTTTGTTGTAATCTGATTTTATTGGGCCATTTGTCTTTGTCCCTTGCTGTACTGACGTCTTTGTTGTTTCTTCTTCTGAAATTTTAGTTGATATAGTCCAAGTCACATTGACAATATAGTTGGAGTTTTATGGAGCCTAGTGTGGTGTTACCTAAGTTTTATGTACTTCACTGAAATTTTTTATTCTTAATCAAGACCGCTCTTTCAGAATTTACGCTAATAATAGGTTTATCCGCGGTGTCTTGTAGATTATCAGCGTTATCCATAACAGCATTTTTTTGTCCATTGTCATTTCTCGAATTCCATGTTAATGATAAGAAATCGAATAGAAAATAAAACAAAAATTTCATGTTTGTGGGTATTATAAACCATTTTGATGGATTTGCTCTGTCCACAATAACAAATATTGATACTATGCAGCTTTTTTTACCTTTTGTATGAGTAATCCATTTAATATGTTTATTTATAATGTATTTGTGACTCCTTACCTCTTTCATCTTTCATCTATTATCTACAATAAAAACAAATGACATCATGATGTCACTTTATCGAAGGTGATCCGATTGTTACTTCTTAATTGTCAGGTTGAAATTTTGGTCATGCCTGAATATAAAAAAGATCAAATTTTATTTACTAGCATACCGATAAGAAACGGCTTGTCGAAACTGAGAACAGGTGCTGCAAAAATCCTCTGTCTCTCCCATTCTAACAAAACATCGGTGTTAAATCTCGAGAGCCTCATTTAGCGACCAAATGGCTATCGAGTTTCGCACATAAACTGTCTAATTGTTTGAAATCCTTACTCAGAGTGCACAGATAAGAGAAACTTGAGTGCAACCAGTGAGGCAATGTGTTTGCATTAACAATGATTCTCTTTAGAGGATTATTCCGTATGCTATCGGATGCATTAAGCGGTATATTGTGTTTATATACAGGATCGGAATTGAAAATAATTTGTTCTGCTGAGGGCCATTCAACTATTGTATGGAAGTCCGGTTATTTGGGAAATCGTTTATTACGATATTCCATGGAGTGTTCGTGATATTATGCACGTAGTTTGTTTGATAAACTCAACATTTGGTTTATTTTTATAACATTTAACAAAGTAAAACAAAATAAGACCACACAAAAATATTTGGTCGACAGATCAAGACACTGATGTATAATAATTTACAGAGAGACAGAATTAAAATGCTGAGATCTGTTTTGGTTACTTGCATCCTTTAGTTCGATATTTTATAAATAACAAAATAGAGTTAACTAGGGCAACCAAACAAGTTTTACTATTACAAAATTTGGGAACTAAGAATTTACAATTGTAATGAAATTAAAAACCCTATACAAAATAATTGAAATTGTCTCTTATTTAATTAACATTTTTTATGCAAGGATAGAATACGACGCATACCTTTCTAAGGAATTTTATCATTTAAACCAACATTTTTTTGGATTTTTAAGCGATAGTGTTGGCTAGTGTTTTTGGAGGTATTAATCAGGTATTAATCATGATTAATATTTGTTACTCAGTTCAGACGTGGTAAATAACACCACAAGAGCTTTTATTTCAACATTCTAGCAATTACTCTTTCTTGAAGCTTGAAGTATTGTGATACAAATGATGATTATATCACTAACTTTTCCGTTATGGTGAATTGAAATTACTAGTTACTTATTAAATGTGAAAAATCTGTGTGTACGTTTAATAAGTAGACGTACATTTAAACAAGAACCTCTACAACAATCCTGCCTGCTTACAAAACGCCAATCTCCTTGATGAAGGATATTGCAAATAGTAATTTATTGAATCAAAGAAAAAAAAGAAGTTTTGGTTAGTTTTGGGTGGTGAACAAGATATTGTAAGTAGCATAATATGTTTCCTTTATTAAAACCAGATTGTTCCTTCTTTGGCTAAACTTAAAAGGAAGCTAGTCGTTCCTGCAGTCAAAGGCCAAAGGGATATACTTTGTATTTCAGATCATAGCAAACATTTTCAAAACTCATAACCCATCAGAATATTAATAAAAATAAAGGTTATAAAATCTAAAAAAATATGAGGGTTGAGAACAAATGAGAAACTTCTAAATGAACCTCAATCTATTGAGTTTTAGAAATTACAATTTATAAATAGTTTCAACAGAGATGATCACTGGTAACAAAGAATACAGCAAAATACATTATACAATAATACAATTGAAAATTTTTTATTTGTATTTGTAATAATTTCTTTGGTTAACGATGGTTAACCTCAGCCAAATTATTATGCAACATTAAATTTTGAAAATGTATTTAATGTCTTTAATTTTATTAGGTAACTTATCATATTCTTTTCCATTGTTTTAAGATAAACAATTAAACCATTTAATAATATTAATAATAATAACAATGAATAATTATAATAGTAACAATCGAGTTTATTCATAATAATCGAAGTATAAACGTACAAACAATATATACAGTGCGAAGTCTAGCCTAAGGCTACTCAAACTTAACCCTGGTAAACCAGACTAAAAAATAGTTTATGTAGATAGAGCACATACTTATATAAATTAAAAAAAAAAGTAAATTATATAGGCCCCATGAGTGAGTACTACCCGTACAATAAGCCATACGCGTTTACCTGCTTGTTTGAAAAGGGCTTTGAATTCTTGAACATTATGATTTATTAAATCATATGGCTAAGAATTATAAAGTTGAATGCTGTTATAAGCAGAATTTTTTTTGTATGCTGCTGTTCTATGCTTCGGTAATAAACATTTAAAATTTATTTCTGATATCTCTATTATGCATATCGGAGTTCAGCTTGAATTTATTTTTAAAACTTTCTAAAGTAAGAAAAGAGCTTTTTGCTAAACCATGTACAAAACAACCCAGATGACAAGTCCTCCAGTAAAACATGTTCAACAACTGAAGTTCATTAATTTTATGTGTTATATGATCCCATTTTCTTAGGTTAAATACCAAACGACAGCAACTACTCTGCACCTTGTAAAAAATTGTGACTGTATGAGGTGCTAATCTATTGTGACAAGTAACATTATTTTATTCCAATCGGGAAACAGGATTATTACTGAAACAAAAATTTACCGGAATTTTTATATCCGGCAGGATTAAAAGGCAGCTACAACAGTATCGACCCAAGGAGGAGAGAAAAGAAAATATACCGGACGCAAATTTCAAATTTCGCAAGACGGTATAAAAAGGTACGCAACATTTTCGTTCGTTAACAAAAGATCGGCGTTTTACGTTTTCCCGAGCAGAAAACAAACACGGCCTCGGGATATGTTATAATAAGCTACGTAATTTGTGAGCTCCGGAGTATTCGAAAAGCTCTAGACGCTCGAAACTAGCGCGTTCCGTCTAAAAATGAATTAATAACAGCAATAAATGCAGGGGAATAAATTTGAAGCGTCGGAATTGCACAAAGAAAAGTATGAACGACACGTTATACTGACGATAAACAAAAACAAATGCAGCCGTTTACGGGAGATTGCATATAAACATGACTTCGCAACGCCAATTTTGCGTTTGTTTAAATATATCTTCACGAAACGTAAGCAACAATTCGGCTTTTGTTCGGACGATAATATTAACTGCCTTTCATTTTGTAGCTCGTATTGCAAAATTCAAAAACACAAACACGCGGTTGTCGAGTAAGTGAATAAGGATTCTTCCCGTTACAAGAGCTCTTATACAAACATCTACAAATAATAAATGTTTACATATACATACTTCACGTGTTTACAATTTTGCGGTTGCTTATAGGTTTGTTCTCACATATGTTACAAAGAACTTTCAGATAATCATGGTCTCACCAAAATAATACTGTATTCTCTAGCTTTCATCTAAGAGTTAGACGCGTTCTTCGATCTTTTTCCATATTTGACAAAAGAATGTATGTGACGAGAATTTCTTTATAAAAAAAACTATTACACTTATTTTAACAAAAATCTACAGTTAAAACGACGTTTAAAACGCCGAAATTTTGCTCTACTGCGTTATCTTATAGTACCTAAAATCAAGTATCGCTATCAAACTGGACTTAATATTCACATTTGGGCGTAATATTTTATTACCTGCCTTCTATGACTATAAGGAAAATTAAATTAAATTTTATTTTATAATCGATTTCTTACCATTAAGATGACATTAGAGAAATAACGTAAAATCAGTAACTTCGTGCCAAAAAGCTGAAATTCAGGATTGGTTGTTTGAAAAAAACATTTTCTTTGACGACTCCTACTTGAAATCAGAGCCCCAGGCAACAGTGCACTCCATGTGGAAGTCCTAGCAAACAGTTATTTTTCTTATTATTTTTTAATTTTCGACAAGTATCGGCCCACCATTTAATTAGAAAATAAATACGCTCAATCGTCTAATTTATAGAAATCGATGTATGCAAGAAGCTGAGTAGTAACAACAAAGGTGCGAATCCATGCTCCAAAATCAACAACAAACAACAAAATCAAGACTAGGTTATAGAATGCATGATCCATTATTATCGAAAAATTAATCCTTTGCTTACGTCAAGTCGGTCATAAAATGATTAAAAACTTGTAGCTAACATAAGCAAACATTTACATTTACATTACATTCGCTGGAGATAGAATAGGGTTTGCATAACTGAGGTAAAGATAATCTCCAGTTTATTTCACACGCCTTTGTGATAACCGCCTATTTAAAAGCTAAAAACGAGCCCCTTCGCAAATAGAAAAATCACCAGCAAATAAAATAAAATCAATAAATATTATTAATAGTAACAACAAATATAACAGATTGAAATAGCAAATCTAATCAGAATTTTTATGGATCGTGATAAAATGCGCCAGGTTGATCTCGAAGCCTTAAATTCTTCTCTTTCCAAAAAAAATTAAAGACAAAATCACCCTACAGAGCCTATATTTTTTACATAAACAAAAGATATTCAAATTTGCTAAATAATATGTGGTATGTCTATTAGGATTATTTACGAGCAAAATTACATATTTATCTAGGTAATTTATAAAATAAGGATGGATAATAGCCAATATATTAAGTTATATTATAATAATAATAATAATTAATCATTTACAAGGATATTGAATTTATGTTGTCCTCTTAAGATTCAAGTAAATTTAATTTGTGCACTTTTCTTTCATAACATCTTGATTGAATCTATGATTGCACCGTCTTAAATGAAATGCATAGTTGGAATGAACATTTTCATTAATTAATGATTTATGATGTTCTTTTATTCGTTTACTTAAACATCTTACATCATTACATGAAAGTTTATATACCCCTCATCTTTTGTAATTCGTTGTACTTTTCTTATTTTTAAATAACCACCCTGAATAAATACTAAAATCGATTTATTGATTGTTTGCCTAAATTTGACGCTTTTTCATCAGAGCTTTCGATATATGTTAAAATATTATATTTAGAGGAGGTTCCTTGATTATTGAAAAAATCATTGTTAAACAATTATGGTATTAATTTAATTTTTGTTTTCCAAATACCATTAGGTATTTTAACTTTAAATTAAATGGAATGGAAGAAAGTTTAATAAGCCCCTATACGTTTAGAAATGACATTGATTGTTGGACATCATAATTAAATCTAAATAGCATTGTTGTTTCGAGGCGGAAACCGATGATATATTTAAAAAGCAATTTATTAGACAAACATCTTCATTGTCTGGCGATTTGTTTTTCCAAATAGCACAACAAATTGACACAAATAAACGGAACGAGCTGGAAAACGGAGATGGGCGATTAAACGCGCGATAAAACTTTTCGATAAATAAAATAATAAACAAAATACGTAGCGGAACATAAATAAAAACGAATGCCACACGCGGCGCATACGACACGAATTTTTTAAACTGGTGACGTTAAGATTCAGGTCAGGAATATAAAAAAAAGTGCAAATAAAGGCGTAAATTTAGAATTCATTATCGCAAAACGAGTGAAAATATGGCTGCCGGGGATGCAACCAAATCCCGAATAACATTAGAATAATTAAACATGGGACAAGGCAGGCAGATGCAAAAATGCAAATATTAAGAGTTCATTATTCACGAGCCCCTCTTGCTGTAAATCATTTTTTGTTTAAATAAAGGCGGAAAATGCGGAAGATTAAAATTATTTCCGTTTCTGTTTCCGCATTTATTAAGTTCGCGATAGGGTAAACAAAAAATGTTTTCTTTGAGTGCGCCCCCGCTTTATTTGTGCCTTCGCAAAATATTATTTTTCGCATTTTTAAACCTACGTGGCTCAATGCATAATGCAAAATGTAAAAATTAAACGAGTTTTATTTTTATGCCCTTTAAGGATTATCTTCCGCGAAAAATAAATTTCAATTGGTTTTTGAAATACAAAAGAGGCAATGGAGGGAAAATTGACATTTTAACCCACAGAATGACAAATTACAAAATGTCTATTTATCGATGAAGGGCCAATATTAAAAATATGGAAAACTATTATAATTTTCTATGGCAAACAGGTTTGGTCTATATTTAACAAGTTCTTGATTCTGTTGTGAGTATCAAATTGTACACTGTGTTCCATATTGGTCTCGACTGAGCGGTATGTCCGTTGTTAGTGCAAGAGCCTTGCGTTTTCCTAAACCTCTGACACTTGTATTATTAACATTTTGTTTGTAATTTTGGAGATAACTGGATAGATTGGATAGAGGCCTAACAGGTGACCTGCCTGATTTAAGCGTTTTTGAATTTTTCTTTTGGCCACATTTAAAAAGTAAAATAAATGCCAATCGCCAAATGCTGATATTTAATAATTTTTATGTTGCTTATAATTGTAAATCATTGTTTTAATATCTAGGTTCTCGTTTTCGTTTATCTTTTTTAATAATATATAGTCATGAAGCCATGTGAAATAATACAAATAAAATGGTAATATTAAAAGTTATTGTGTATGTATTGTCAGGAATAAATAAAGTAACTATTTTTGATATTTAAAATAAATACTTTTCAAGGCCTACTGCAAATAATTTCATGAAAATTTAAATATACTTTTATACGTTTTTGAGAAGCCCATAACAAGCGGAATCCAACTGGCCTATAACATATAAATATACTTATATATATAAATATAATTTACATGAGTGTATTTGCCTTGGAAAAACGAGTTATTAAAAATCTAAAATAGTTACCTACTGCAAATACTTTCATGATAATTTAAAAAATTCATTTCACATTTTTTTTTTAAAGCAAAGTCAATTTATTGTTAAGACGAAACAACTAAAAAATGACTACCGACGACGCCACTGAATTCTAAGTAAAAATCCGAAACTTTATATTTCTAAAATTTTAAAAACCAAGCAAGCCATGATAATTTTGTTACGTCATCTCTGGTTTCACAAAAAAAATATCAAAGGTTTGCAAAAATTGTGGGATACCTTGGTTATGAATAAAACTAGAGGCTTCCGGTTTGCTACTTTTTTGTGAAACAAAAGATACCGTCAACAAAATTTTCTTATCCCATTGCGTTTCTGTGCTACAGCGAGATTTTGAAAATTTTGCAGTTTAAGGCACCCCTCGTATAATCGCTGATATTTAAGCTATCGAAAAAATAAAAATACGTTTATAGAACTTTTTACGTAGAATCCAATGGTGTATCCAGTTTTTTCAATGACGTGAAATTATACACGGCGTTCCATTTAAAAATGCACAACTTTATTTCATAATTCACGTTATGATTATTATTGTAGTCATCAAAAATCTCTGAAATCAATCGGAATTAGACAAAACAAAAGTACAGTTATAATAATACAATAATTTAACTTCCGTAACTTAACACTGCTTGCTTAAGAAACAGAAACAGCGATTTAAAACGCCCAGTATGACGTAAAAACTTGGCGACAATAATTTCGGCACTATATATTCCAGAATGGCAGTTTATCACCCCTTGTATGCAATAAATTTCGCTCGCAATCAATAACAATGTAGACGACAAAATTCATAAAAAGGAAATCGGTTCAGAATGATTCCACTTGTCGCGAACTGAAAACTTTTCGGAAGTTTCAGATAAAATTTACGTTTCCCAATAAAAAACCAAAAAATATCGGGACGTATTTTCGATAAAGAATTCAGCTGAAGTAGCGCATGTTGGAACACGCTATGCAACTATCTAGCAAGGAATTTGTTTTCCTTTGCGATCACTGGCAGAAACTGTTTGACCGGTAGTTTATATGTATATTTGATTTTGGTAGTAATGCACAAAGAATTTCGAACTTTGAATCAGCGCTTTATTAAAAACGCAAATAAATTCTAGAGCATATTGAATTATTTCTAAAGAAAAAGATTTTTCCTCGGTTCTTGTGGACAGTCCTTGGCAAATTTTCTTTAATTGTTGTAAAAACATTCTAAATCGCGCTATAAGCAAGTTATAGATGTAAAGCATACACTTTTCCTTAATATTCTTTAAGTGGACTTCGAGAAACTCAAATATAAAAAACATCAAATAATGGAATGGTATTTTATTTATTTATATGCTCTTTGGCACACAAACAGATTTAACCCATAACAGAGTTCCAATACAAAAAAAAGAGAAAAAAAGAAAAAAGAAAAGAGTAAATAAACAAAAGCGATGAATTGAGTCCAGCAAAGAAAAAAAAAACAATAAAAATAATACTTCAAATTTTCTTTTTTTAAAGTTTATTCTATTTTTTATTGATAAATAGAATACCAAATTATTTTATTTATTAATTAATTTATTTTGTAGTATACTTTAAATAAATAAATCAAGAAAATATTACGAATACTAAATGAAATTTTTGCTAATATCTCAGAGGAGCTCACACGGCCATTTAACATTTTTTGCAAGAATTGAATGTCAATGACTACTTATCGATCCTCCAACTTGAGTTCTCTTACTCTTTGCAGAGTATTATTATTAACAGAAGTGAATAGGAACCCGATTTCTAGTAAAATATATACAAAGCGTTAAATTGAGCTCTCTATCTAGAAACTGAAGGGAATAATTATTGATGATAATTTTGAGGGTGCTCAGGGTGTCTTACTGAATGGATAGTCAGTCAAGTCAGTAGTGTCAGATGGGAGTTTCTAGCCGTGTTAACTATACTTTATCTACGTTACTGAACTAATTTTTGCACAACACAACACGAATACATTCCACGTTAAATGCCCTTAATTATATTAACGAAGAAAATTTGGCAATCCACAAAAGACGTCAAGACATTTTTTATGCCATTTCGCTCCATAGAAATACTTATGGGCGACATTCTTTTTTGCACATTAGACCTTTTGAATGACGAGCAAAGGCTGGATCTTTTAAGGATGCCTTTCAGTCTTTTAAAGAAGTCTATTAACGGTGCTTTAATTAAAATGAGCTCGACTGCAACTGGCTTTTTGTTTTGTTAGAGTAGTTACTGGTTACGTCGTTAATTATCAGATAACTCGGTAGGTGAGATAATAAAATGTACCTTGATGTTAGTAAGTATACTGTATATAATTATTACTTTGTGACGGCGTTTATTATGAAAATCTTATAAATTGAGAGATATAGTACGACCAAAAATTTAGTGTATTTATTAAGTATTTTACAGAACCGTAACCGCAGACGTTTATTCTGCATTAAGTAGGTCTTGTCTGAGATGGACTGTGACGAATATTTGTAGAAATTTTTATTTGAATGTGATCCTTCCACTAAGTACGTATTTATGTACCTGATTCTCGAGCTTTGACGATGCGACGCTGTTTTCACTGGATACTTCTCTATAGTACTTACACTATTTATCTTACAGGTAAGTTTGAAAATAATTATTTTTGCCTTGTGTACCTGTCGATTAACAACATTCTTCTTTTTGTATTTCATAGTTCTTCGACTTGTAAACAACAGTATTTTTTAAGGCTGTAGATTATATTCGCAGTAGATAAAGGTACGTTATAAGAATACACATAAATATTTATTATAACCTTACAATTAAACATTTTTTTATTTTTTAACACTTTAAAATGTGGAATGAAGCAGATGTTCCCCTGTTAGAAGAACGCAACGCAGAATTTGAAGACGAAGTGGAGATGGTAGTCGAACCTAATGACAATTTAGAAGACGAACTACCTCAGCATCCATTTGTCTTCGGATGATAACCAACAAATTGTTTAAATGTTTACAATGTTATAAGAAATTCAGAAGGGGAAGTAGGAGCAGCAATAAAAACAAGTGACATGGCCGAAGTTCTAAAGTAAACTGTAGGAAAAATTGTTGCAAATGCGATAGTCAAGAGGAAAGTGAGAGAAGAAGATGCTGGTACTTCGCAAGTTTTTAAATAGCAACCAACACTCAGATCTAATTAGGCGTATAATCTAAGACGCTTATCAAGTGAATAGTGTTTTAACCCTAGAAGAACTCCATAAAAAAGTACTGATAGATTTAAATATTAGTTGTGCCAAAGAGTCGTTGCGTACTTTTTCGAAGAAAATGGACTTTCAGTTACAAACAATTAATAGTCAAGTACCAATGGAATCTCAAAGAATTTCGCAATGGAGGGTGGATTTTTTAAATGCAATGGAAATATTTCGAGAGCAAAATCGGCCAATAGTATATTTAGATGAAACATGGATCGAAACTCGTGACACAGTAAAGAAAGGATGGTGTGATAACTGGAACAAGTGCGTACTAGACGTGCTGCCTTCACATGGAAGATGCATGCGGGGTCCGAAAATGTTTGGGTGGAAGATGCCTTCTTTTTGTCAGCCAAAAAAGTCAAAGATTCATGTGTGGATTACCATGACCGCGGAAATATTTGAAAATAATGCCAAAGCTATCGCCAAATACGGTTATTGTGTTGGATAATGCGTTGGATCGTTTAGCCAAAATTTAGAATTAAAGAATTTCTGTACGAAAATTATTTATATTTTGAAGAGACCTGCAGGAAAAAAACAACTTCTGCAATTATTAGAAAAAAAAATTTTTAATAAAGACTAAAAAGTTGTTACTAGATTAAAAACATACTTATATCCCGCTTGTTATTTTAGGTATATACATTCCTAGGACGGTCCTGGAATGGTTCTATAAGGAGCTGCAGTTTTGGAGTAATATTATAGTAGGCAAAGTTAATCACGGGGTCGGTTGTAGAGGTACTATATTTCTGGTCAGAACCACGGAGACGGTTAAGTAAATATTGGGTAGCAGGCAGTAGGACAATAGGACAATAAATCAAGGGATGGACGTTAGTAAGAATGGTGAAACGATTGTACAATCAGAGAAAATAGAAATAATACAAATTGTTATTACTAAAAAACGAACTATTAAAACGGTGCTGCTAAAATGCGAAAGGATAAAAAATAGAACCGTAAGCGTTCATAAATTAGCAACGTGAATAATTTTTATAGTCAGGGCGTAAGCTTGAAAAAGTGCGTTATTTATCTTTGGTAATGAACAAAGCAGTTTTAATTTTTCAAAATAATCTCACCGATTATGGAGCCGAACTAGTTTCGCCCAAAACAAATGTGAAACTGACATTTTCATTCGTTTTTACTGGACGTTTCGTTTACGCGGAATCGAACCATGATCAACTGCAGCTAATACCGGCTTTCTGTTTAACGCTCCATTAAAAAAAAAACATTGCAATTTCTATTGTAAATATAATACATGTTAATAATTAGTTTTGCGATTTAAACTTATATCTGCGTTTTTGGAGATTATACTTATGCTACATATTATTAAATAATGGATACAAACGACTTTTTGGTCATAATGAGAGTGTTTTAAGAGGAAAAACCTATTCCTGAACTACATAGAGCAAAATCGACTTACATGACAAGGGCTCCATTTTTGAAAATGTATGGCGATATCTGCACTACCAAGGGCATTTTTCATTTTTCGGCCCTTTTGAAAATTGTTCATAACTTTTTTACTTATGGAACTTTTAGATTCGTATAAATCATTATTATGGCATTTTTTTAAGGCAAAGGTACTCAGATTTTTTCTATTGTTCCCCGTTTTCTTATAAATGAATTCAACTTTTTTATTTTATATGGCAACCATTGTTGGCTATGGTCTTAAAGAAATGCCCGTCTAAAGCCCTTTTCAGTCATATAGATTTGTTGGTGTGTGTGATGAAAAAAGGCGGAAATACAGGACATTTCTGGCTTATATATTAGTTGCTCAATGTCAGTTAAGGAGATACCTTTTGTGTTCTGTCATAGTGTAGTGGCCAAAATTGATAAAAAAACTTATGGTTGAATTTATTGCGGTTTTGTTTTCAATCCAGTGCATTAAAAAAAATCAATCGCGACTGAATAATATCGACAAAAGGCAACCCAGATATCAGAAGCCATACATTATATTACGACTGTTTAAAATATCGGTCGACCTAATTTCGAAAGAAAAACGAATTCTGCACTACTTTTATTGCAGCGTGTCCGCTTTATATCGTTACTGAAAATAGAATAAATGTATTGCCTTGCATAGAACGGGGGAATACTGGCAAAATATGTAAATGAATAGAAATATTTCACTCAAAAGCCTGAATATTTTGGTGACGCTGCATATCCCTGAAACTAAAATATGTAGTTTTCCTGATTAAAAATTGAACGAGAAGCGGATATTGGCGATTTCTTTCTTTTTATCTCGCTTCTTCAAGTCGTTTTTTATGATTGAAGGTACGCGAACTGAGAAAAATTGATATTAACACACAGAAATAATGTTAATTACGAATAACATATCGCCACTGGGATCAAAAATTTTTACTTAGTGCCAAATCGACCCCATACTATTAGAAACAATGCTGCATTTTTTTTTAAATCCTTTTTTTAAGACTTTTACATTTCGAGAAAATAAAACTAAAACATCAAAATTTTTGACGATTTATTACATTTTAAAATGAATAATTCAATGACATAAATAAGAGAATGATGCTGAGACTGAAATTTTCTTCTGTTTTGCATATTCGATATTCTACATTTTTTGATATTATCCTTTAAAAAAAAATCAATAAAAATTTTAAAAGCTTTAAATAAACAAATAAAGAGGTTTTTGTTTTTGTAGCAAAGTGAAAAACAACAAATAATGCTAGAGCTGTACAACTGGATGCACTTAAATCCCAGGCAGAGAAAAAAATTAAAATAAGAAAAAGAACAAATGTAAAAAGAAAGCTAAATAAAATTATAGAGCAAAATCAAATTTGTAAGCCTAATCAAAAACTACATGAGAACAATTTAATATAACTCCAACTGCTAGTTGAATATTTTAACTAAATAAACTAGCTGGAGAATAACAGTTTGCTAAAAGCTCATGATGTTTTATATTTTCTAGCGAATCTGCAACAGAATAGAGAAAACAACGTGGGAACTCAATTTTGTGTTTCGGATCCATAATCTTCTTATTATTTCCGTGTACATTTTAACTGAATTTATTTTTTTAAAAATTGCTTGATTTTTTATTATTTTGTGAAACAGGCATGAAAAAGTCCATTTAACACGTGGGATCCCAGTATCAATTTAATTGGATAATTAATGATAAAATAAAGTAAAATATTTGCCATAGTAATTATTTACAATCAACGTAAGGACTGAAAACTTTTTTTGGGCTAAAAATTCCATTAGTTTTATCGGAATTTGCCAATGTTTAGAAGATTTATCTATAGAGATATGCAAGCTCGATAACACTGGGATACCTGATTATTTAATATTAAAGATTAGAGGAAACCATGAAAGATCTGAGGTACTTTTGTAACAACTGTCATTTATTCTTAATTACTTCAAGCTTTCGGACATTAAGGCATCATCAGAAAGACAAAAATATAAACACATTCAGTTACATAGAAATGATATGAGAAAACAATTATCATTAGTGAAATGTTCTTTTTTTTTGTGCTACTTATTGAATGTGCAGTTAATCCTGCGCAGTTAATTAAAAAACATAATGTTACAACAAGCAAATATTACATTTCAAAACGATACTATATGGCATCAACAAAAAAAACAAACACAATCACTAAAATATAGGATAGTAAGATTCACAACTAAATATAAAATATACTTAAACGCTCTATAACTGGTTTCATATTGATAGCATTATCACAATTATAAACATAGCACATTCAAAGGCACTTCGTTTAAATAAATTCGATTCTACATCGTCTGACGTCTGGCCAATATAAACGGTAGGCTGTAGGCCGAGACTTATTTAAAATGGGGTGGTAGTATTTAGTATTAATTTTTGAATAAAATAACTGTTAACGTTATAATTTGAACTCTTTAAACAACATACATAGTAAATGAGTAAGATTATTTACAAATCTTCTGGATTCCTCCTGCGTCGTTGATGAACACAACGTTATCAATATTTCTAATTACTTTGGTATCATTATTTAAATGCTTTCCGTAAACTTCCGTAAAGACCTATCCCAGTGTTATCGAGCTGCATAATACAGTATCCCGTCCATAGATATATGTATACCATTCTATCCGTTAAAGAAGTTTATTCACCTCCAAAGAATACACCCCTAACGGCTCGAACAAAAAGAGTCTCCCAAATGTGGGTTCTAGCTAAATCGCTGTGTTGCGAGTAGCAGCACGATAAAATAAAAAAAAGCCGGCAATAAAAATGAATTTCCATTCTTCTACAGTTTAAATTTGTTGTGCAAATCCGCGCAACCGCCAGATCAATCACCCCCACGTATTTTTCAGCGCCACAGACGCCCCCGTCCCCCTCTTTTTCAACGGCGCCCAACGACTATTAACAGTGGCGCAGTTTTTACATTATTCTATATTACCGGATGCAAACGTGTAACGACAGAATAAAGACAATTCTCGTTGTCTAACTTTTTCTTATCGATGCAAAGATAAGTGTGTGTCGTTTCCACTGTACCTATACGGAAATGGCTTTTTAATTGCACTATTTTCGTGCTCTAGGCGATCTAACAAACCCACTGTACCGTGAAAAATTATCTCGTTGAACACGATTTTTTTTGTTTTGCAAGAACAAATCTCTTTTTTCCAGCCCTTTTTGAATTACCTACGGTTTAGTATTTTCCCTAAGCTCCCTCCATTATTCCCAAGACCAAAATTTAACCAAAAGTTTATAGTTAGATTTGCTACAGTGTGTGGTGCTCACTCTCACTCACGGTAATTAATTTTTTCACAACGTAACTATCTATTTTATTTACGCTAGGGGTCCCAATTTTTTGTACTCAATGCTGTACAGGGTGAGACAACATTTTTATAAATGGGTTATCCTATTTTTTAATTTTATTTTGAACTTTTTTATTAATAATATCACATACCCAAACCTAATAGTTTTGGTTAGTTTAATATTTAAATTTTTCTCAAAAAAATAATAGTTTTCACAATTGCAAAAAAATTACGATAGCGCCATTATTTTTGAACGTTGATATTCGCGTTATTCGAAGAAGATGTAAAAGATATTTGCAACGGAATTTGAATTTGGTGCTACAGGGTCAAAATAAGCGAATCTATTTGGATCATTTTAAATTGAAAAATCTCGATTTTCTCAAATGACGCACCAGATTATATATATGTATATATATATATATATATATATATATATATATATATATATATATATATATATATATATATATATATATATATATATATATATATATATATATATATATATATATATATATATGCCCTATAAATAATGAGATAACTAGAAAGTAGATTTACCGCGTTTACAGAAAAACCTATAAAATGTAAAACTGTGGTTAGTAAAAAATGATTGAGTGTATAAAAAGCTTTTGAATAATCCAAGCGGGTCAGAACAGTACAAATACTTTTGAAACTGTGGGTTAATTACTTTTTCAAAGATTTTAGAGAATGTTGGGAGAATACTGATAGGTCTGATTTTAGGCAGAGGAATAACTAAACCCTTTTTCCATTGATCAGGAAATATAGATTTTTGTAAACAACAATTTATTGTATGTGTGATGTGCGGTAATTTGTAGGGAAGACAAAGTTACAGCTTTTCAATTTCCTCAACACCTGTAAGGTGTATTAAGGCTTGAAGCGTGTTTTTTTCTTTGATAATACTCAATACAGTATCCGGCAAAAGATTAGGTATGCTATTAATGAAGTGTTATATTTTCAACACAAGGTAACAAATCACTACTTCTACCCTTAACCAAATCAATAGTAATTAGCAATTTTGGTAAAAATAACTTACTTATATACTTATTACTACAAATTAATTTATCTAATTTTTAATTATTATTGTGGCGTATAAAAGATGCTATTCGTCCCTCACACGTCAGGAATCCTATTTTCCATATCTTCTGGCGTTACAGGCGATTCACATAAACACTCACAAACATATCCCCACAAAAATAAATCACATTATCGAAGGGGCCATTCAGTGAATTCAAACCATTTCTGTGGGTAACGATTATTTAAAAATTCTCGAACTTTTCTTGCTAAAACCGTATTTGTTGGATCTCAATGTTATCAAATTCCTGAAGTTGAGGTAAATTATTCTGCAAAAAGATTAAATATCTAGACCCGTTAAGTGGTTAGCAAAAAAATATGATCCAATAATTTTTAAGTGTTTTATTCCGTGCCCAGATTGCACTATTACTGCGAAAAGTAGCTTCATTGATAAAAATGCAGAATTTTACCTTTTGTTCAAAATCACGGTCCAGGAAAATTTCCATACCACCACTAGCATCAAACCATTAAATTAAACACTGAAGAAATTGTCTAGTTGGTATCCGTCTATTATGGTACTTCACCTTGCAAAGTCTTACTGCCAACAAAGTATTAAAATTAAAATTATTTAATTAATGCAGCTTTTGGGAAAATCCATACTTAAT
The DNA here is from genome assembly GCF_029955315.1 of Cylas formicarius. Lineage (NCBI taxonomy): Eukaryota > Metazoa > Arthropoda > Insecta > Coleoptera > Brentidae > Cylas > Cylas formicarius. Next base: position 9,189,959 of record NW_026844225.1, on the reverse strand, counting down.
TTCTTTATTTACTGATGCCACAATATGAGTTTATTTACTCAGTTGTCAGGTAAAAATTTGACGATGCCATTTGGTTATGGCCAACTAGTGTTATAACAATAGTATTAGACAGAAAGGAGGGTAAAAATAACGGAAAAGTTAAAATAAATCGTTAAGCATTAAAAATAGATATATAACGTACTTAAAAGTTGTAGGTTTTTGTAAGATCTTCAGATCATTTAAAAAAAAAGTAAATTTAAAAGAAAAAAGGAGTACTGAAAAATTGTAATGTTGGTGTCGATTGAGAGCCAAACATCAAGAGTCAAACCAACAAAGATCATCAAGATTTTGTAAGAAGAATTTGTAAGTAACAAAGCCGACAATATACATCAATTAGTCGTTGTATTTCGTGTTTCAGAAACGCGAATTTCTGTGCGGCATTTCAAAGCATCGAAATGTTAATTCGCGATGACTGTGAACGATGCCAAGATGTTACGGCAGCTTCCGCTTGAAAAGCGTGTAATACGAACACCCGTACACCTACACCAATAGGAGTAAAACAAGTGGATCGTTAGATGTTTGAGTCAACTAAGTTTCGTCTTTTTTTATTCTAAAATGGGACTCGGCTTAGTTCTACGGCTTAATGTTCTCGTATTGAAGGCACTTCACTATTCACAAAATTTAAAAGTAAATCCAATATTGTTCTTAGCGTAGATATACAGGGTGTCCCACAACATGACTGCCATAGCTTGGGAGTGTGAATGAAACCGGTTTGTTTTATTTTATTTATTTTATTTTATAAACCCAACAGGCTGCCCAGTTACAGGATAGCGTATATTAAACATAAAATTACACATGGTCGGGAATACAAAAGAAACTTAACTAGAAATTTCCTAAGCTAACAGTTTTTTTGACCACTTGAACGGTTTTCGAAAAAAATTTTTTTTTCTTGGGCAGCTGCAAACGCAGTTTTCAATTTTCTCAAAATCCTTTCTGAATCGAAGTGCATATCGTAAACTTTTTTTTAATAACTGAATTGTATATAGCTTTTTAAAATGGCGATTTGGATGGATGGTACGGCGAACTCCTTGACTCGAAATGGATGTAATTTTTTCTTAATAATAGCGTCGTTATTTTTTTAGCACGTAAACTGATTTGTTTAACGAGAAAAAATCGCGCGGTTTTAAATTCATTACTTAAAACGTCAAAAGGTCTACCTACGCCGTTTCGCGTACGTTTTAATCCGACTAATGAACTCCCTTAAATAAATCGAGTTAAGAAAACGGAAAATAAATTGCAGGATTCGTTCCCGATAATGAATTAAAAGCGTTCAGGTTTTTCACACCGTAAAGAAAAAACTTTTATTATGCAGCGATATAACACTAATTTTATTATTACTCGATCGGAATCTTCCAAGCAGTCCGCAAATTCAACGGGAATTTGTAATCACAGAATTTGTTGTTAAATCCCGGCCTTAAAACCGAGGTCAATCACTACTTAGAAATTTACGCGAAAGCGATTTGAAGTTCACGAACCCATTTCCCTTAACAGTTGTTTGGTTGTTTCGGCAAATTCAAGCGGTGAAAACTCAAACTAACCCTATCTACTAATAATAGCTGAGTCGTTGGAACTCAAATTAAAATATATTAAGGGTAAATCGGTAGAACGTCCGAAATCTGAGGACCCCATTTAATACGGTCCAGTTGTTATGGTCCTTATGCTGAAAAAATTTTAACCGACTACCCGAATGATATTTAAATGTCCTCTTTTTTTCGAATTATAAGCAAAGCTAGACACACAAGGCGGGAATCTGTATGGAAATTCGACGTTTTTATTCGCTTTATTTCCTTTCTTTAATATTCAATTTCCAAAGGGAATTAGCATATTTAATATTATGGGTGTTGATATACGTAAATGGACGCCTTAAGTTCATGACGGATATTTGGTTTTCAATGCGTTTTTTTTAGATTTATTCTTATCTGAGGCCGAACCCGAAATGTTACCCATTTATAAATACTAAGTGCGGTTTACGCCGACGATAAATAAAGTAATAAAATGGGAACTAATTCCGCGGCAAAACAATTGAATTGGTAAACCTTTGGAAAATATTCTATATGAAAAATTATGATTATTAATGTAATTTTCAATAAATACAGAACTATGTCTTTATAATTAAAATCCTATAAATACCCAAACCAAATTTTTTATTCATAGATTGATATTTACAAAGCAAATTACAAAACTTAAAAATATTACAGCGATAAAATATTATTTGCGATTATACAAAAAAAAAATATAATCCTATTAATAATTCCATAATCCTATTGATACATTCAGATAACAGCAACTTGCACAACATGCAATTCGTGCAAACTATTCTTTGTAGTTATAAAACAAACGTTTTTCAAAATTTCCCAAAATAAAATTGTGTCTTTTAGCTGTAAACATATGTTTAAGAGTATGTATTATTTTTTTACCCTAACTTTTTTGCCATGGGCTTCAACTTTATTTATTAAAGGCACTGAATAAGTCAAAGAAACCAATTTTGTGAGTGCTATGGGTACAAAAGAAAAATTTGTATTTATAAATGTTATATTTTCATTCACTGTTGAGTTAAAATATATTAAAAAAAATGAAAAATTGAACAAGTAAAGGTACTCTTAGAAATACTTCTATTATTTGATTAATTAAATCACTTACCAATGGAAACTGGTCTCTTATATATTCTGTAACCCTATTGTATAGAAAACTTTTGTGAATACATCAAAATTGACTACCAATAATGTGCTTAAATACCTAATTTATAAAAGCCAAAATTTCTCATAATAAAAAAAAACATATATTTTTTCTTTTTTACTGTATACGGTTAAAAATGTGAACATGTTGCTTATACTTACAATTTTCGAACAAGCTGTACAAAATAAAATTGGTGCCATCCCAAGTGAACTCCCGATAGCTCTTTATTCACGACATATGGAAGTCCGTTTTCGACGTTTTAACAAACACAGACACAATTCACTTTACAAAACAAGGCACAGCAGAAGGTTTCAAGTGGACGGCATCAAAGATACCTTTAAATTGTCGGATTCTGTTTGCAACGTAATTTCATTAGTTTAACAAAGACTTTTTGCTTTTACTGGGAATACCCTGTAGTGTGGGTTTATCCTGGGAAATTCTATGAATCTTATCACAGTCGGAAATGCAATATATTCTCTACTATTGGAAAAAATGCTTATTTTATTTTAATTACTTATGACATTAGAAAATATTATCCGATTACTCACTAACTCGAAAAAGCTAAAAAATATCCAGACAGGGCAATTCGTTCAGTACCTTTATATTTAATCCGATATTAAAATAATAGACAATCTCACCAGAAAAGATGATAAAAAATGGAAAATACGTACATTCATCCGGTCTTTTATGTTGAGTATATTATACTTATTGCAGATTCTGAAGACAACATCCAAAGATTAACACTCTATTAACATTACTTTTTACAAAACTTCTGGATTCCTCCTGCGTCGGTTTTGCTGAGTCGAATTGAAATCTTAACCGCGACGCAGGTCTCTACCTGATACCAATTTGGGAATCAGTCATCCGAGACGGTGCTTATACCCCTCATCAGCGCCCCCCTAAAACAATATATAAGCAGGTACAGAGTAAAATACGAGCCAGTTTCAGTCAAGCTCTGAAGAAGCCAACAGGATGATTGGCGAAACGTCAGCAATTTCGACTCAGCAAAAACCGACGCAGGAGGAATCCAGAAGTTTTGTAAAAAGTATTACAGTAGCCTGTGGAAGTTTCTTTGAAAAACTCTATTAACAGTGTAACAAGTAGAGTCAAAATATACAGTGTGTCGCATTAGAGATGTTTTAGTCATCTAAATAAATACAGATTCAGATTAGATTTAAATAGGCAGAACATGTCCAAGTACCATCAGTACTACATTGGATTTTATCGTTAGCACTTTTCAGACATTTCAGATCGTCATATGGTATGTTGCAAGACTAAGATTAATAAGATGTTTAAACATTCTTTAAAACTTACACAGACTTTTATACTTTTAATCACGATTTTTTTTAACTGACCCATCAAATGTCAACTGGGATTATTTATACTCTCTAACCGACATTAACGAAATGCTTAAATATTTTAATACATACTTCACGACCCTATTCAATGTTCACGGCCTGATAAAGACCGCTAGAATTAGTGAAAAACCGGCCCAATGGCTTACATCTAATAGAAAATTAAAACGCAAAACATTATCTAAATACAAAAAACTCAAAACTGATCAGTCTAATTAGAGACAAATAAGAAACTTTAATAACACGTCCATCAAGCCTGAAAAAAAATGCTCAATCATTTAACCGTAACTGCATCCTCCCAGATTAATTAATAAATTAGGATTAATTAATTAATTAATTAAAGTTACTTCAAAAGAAGATCTCAAAGAGTATACTTTAGCACCACCTACTCATCCTATATCAATTTCAACAAAGGTGTAGTTCAAGGTAGTATTATTGGTATTGCTCTTTTTACCAATACCAACTCTACTTGTCCTGCAAATACCTGGGAGCTACAGCGGCTCTTAATCAAATCAATCGAGATGGAAACCGCCTTTTTTTATTTACTGAAATGTAGTAATTTCTTTAAACTATGAAGAAATAAAGACTAGCCAAAATATAGAGGTGTCTTCATCTTAAATGCGACAGACTGTATACAAAACGACCATAATACAGTTGAAATAGTTTAAATGAAAACATTAGAAGGTAAAGGACTACATAATAGAATACCGAGACATAGGCAAAGATTATGGAGCAAACATATAAGAGAATGGAGGATGCACAAATGAACAAACCAAAAGGAAAAAGATCGCAGGGATATGAAAACCTGGATATGTCTTTGATGTTAGCAATAAACAGACAGTAGCCTACTAATGGTTATGGCTATCTATATTAGAATAAGAAGATGTTTCGTAATGCTGTTCCCAACCAGCACTAGGTAATTGTAAGAATAAAGATAAAAAAATCTGCAAAAATAGACTTTCGATTGGTAGATTTTTATTGCTATTCAAAATTTCGATTACACTCAATTCCCGCTGGAAAAACATTGAGTAATTGTGTCTGACACGATCTTTCAAAAATGTTGCTCAAAGTTACTAACGACGGGACAGCATGGATAAGTTTCACCTTAGTAAATAATAAGAACAGAATTTTGATATTTAGCAGAGCAGTGAGATTATTAATTGGCAATTTTAATATATTATTCAATTTGTACATAAGAAGTGAAAATAAAAATAAAAAACATTGCAAGAAGGAAAATAAGAAACATCTCACAGAAACAACAATTCCAACCAGAACACTGGAAACACTGATGATGATTCACTGATTCACTCTCAAAGTCATCCATAAGATTGGGGCTCTATTTTATTTTGTATGCAACTGTAAGGATCATCAATTTTCAAAATGTACTGTATAGAATTTTTCCAGCTCTCAACAAATATTTTTCATTACTTTTTTAATTAAATTTGTAGGTCAAAACCAAGAAGAAATACTTTGCTACACACCGTAACAAATGACACCTTATTCGATGTCGCTCTAGCTCATAAGCAATTTTCTAGTTGTAGTCGAAAAGATTACTAAGTCATTTTTCATATTGGTCAGATATTTTGGATGAATAATCGTCTTCTACTACCCGTAGGTGTTATTCGTGCAGCTACAAAAAAAACACCCCGTATATCGCACGTTTGAAAAACCACATTTCTATGTTTATTTTTAGTGGAAATGCACCGAGAATTTTCCTCTGTCGCCAACGGAGCCGGAGCGCACAGAATTATTTATTAATGGCTGCTATTAAACTTCAAAGAAAAAGAATCATTTATCACGTCTTTCGGTTCAGGAATGTTGGAGCATTTGGCCACATTTACGCAGTTTAATACACAACTTCGCTCGGTACAAATGAACGGACCTAATTTTAAAAACACCCCGTATGCTGAGATTCTCGGGCCATATGGCCGCATTTAAAATATGGAAATTATATCCAAAAATGCCACGTTCATTAGTTACTTTGTATCCGAATGGAACTGCAAAATTAAATCTGCAATTTAGTGATGCTTTAAACAGTTATGACAATTTAATAATTAACAACATAATTTTCACATAACCTGTAGCTTCGTGTGCTTTAGACCACCCAGCGCAACAACAGTCGCTTAGGACTTATGGCACTTCAATTATACTTTAATAACATTCTTTAAGTCAGGCCACCATTATTATTACCTTTTTAAGCGTGCTTAGTGGATGCCAGTCGGATAACATGCCTTCCAACAAAATTGCAAACGTACGTTGACATTTTCTACCTTCAACACTGAAAACTTTTTTATATATGAAAAAAAAAACGAGTGTGTGAAAAGTTTATTTTAGCCAGAAATATTTTACCCAGGTAAGCAAGATGAAAAAAAATTTTAATAAATTTAATAAAACACAAATAAAAAAGTACCGCAACAGGAACATCTTTTACTTTTTCTTTCAAAAACCTGACAGTTAAAAAGTCTATAAGATATGTTTGCTACTCTTCCTGTATTGGCAATATAGGCTTAGCCACTCCGCTAAGGTTTTAGCAAACCATGCGTCTTTCGTAGAATCATAAGCTTTAGAATTTAAATCCCTAAAGTTTCGTGGTAGCACTAAGATTAAGATTAAAATTAATTGGGAGAGCTAGCAGTCAGCCTGTCCGTCACTGCGACCCAGAGGATCTATTGTGACTCTCTCCATAGCGATAGAGCTTTATCCAGGTTCGTCTCTAACCAGACTCCACAATTTCGATAATGGCTCCCTCGTATATCTCTCTGCCTCTGGTTTGGTATCGCCCAGCAGAAGGAAACGCACTCTCGCTAAGCCTTCGCAGTGGCGCAGTACGTGTGCGGATGTTTCCTCCTCTTTCTGACAGAATTTACATTCTGTGTTTTCTTCCACTTCCATCAGGCTTAGATGTCTCTTAAGCCTGCAGTGGCCCGTCAGCAGACCTACCATTATTCTTACGGCTTTCCTATTGTAGCTTAGTAGGTCCGCTGTAAAATTGGCCGATGGGCCCCTTAGGAATTCCTTGGCCTGTCTTTGTCCCGGCATGTCCCTCCACCATCATCGGGATTCTCCCACAAAAGGGTTAGGTCCAATCAGGCGCATTGACGACCCTTCGCGGGCTGCGTCGTCTGCGCCTTCATTACCTTTATGCCCTCCCATGATAGAGTAACTTTGTTCTGGCTTGCTATCTCGTTTAATGCCTTATGGTAGTGATAGCTCTAAGGGCACTCTCTAGTAACCTTGCCAATCAACTGTGGACTCATCTTGCAGCGCTAGTCCTCTTACTGCCCAAAAATTTCAGAAAATTCTACACCGATTAGGTTAAAATGTTATAAATCGTCTAATTTGATAACATATACCAATAATTGTGATTTTTTCTCACATGTAACCTTAAAGGTAAATATTCATTTGAACGTAATGTATACTATTAATTATCTAATAATAAATCAGCTTGATATAAATATTTGTAAATTTATAATATGTAATTTCCTTATATCGTTAATCTAATTATTTCATATTTATATCCAAAATTGTTGATATTGATATTCCTAATAATAAAAATATGTTTTTTACATAAAATCTTAACTCTAGTGACAATTAAAATTACTATCGCGAAGTCACTCGGAACTCATCGCGAAATGCCATATTATTCGTCTTTGGCTAAAGTAGAAATCCCGCAAAAGCACGCACATTTTCTAATAACAATTGCAAAGTAGAAGCCTGATTAAATTTCCCTAGGAAAAAAATCTCTTTGTTATCGTAATAAATTACGTTATCTAACGGAAACCCTTGATAAACGCCATTACGGAGCGGCAATGTTATGGGAAAATATAATATGCTCAAAGTCGCTGGTTGCATGTATATGCCCGGCTGCGGCAAGAAATTATTATTTTAGTATTTTCAAAATAAACGCGGCAGGTGTACCCAATTATAAAGGCTCTAATATTCATCAGCTCCACGCGCCAGCGCCATTACGAAATATTGTTAAATGGAAACCAAATACTTAGGGTTTTAAAGTACCCGCACCCATAAAAAAAATACCGAAAATTCACCGACAAAATTTCGAATTTCTCCGGTCCGACACGAAAAACGAAAATACATATCTGCTGTCAAATTAAATAAAACGTTTTCAACGACGGAATATTTTAGCATATTTAATACGTCGGTCCTTTATTAGGAAACGTAGTAAACATGGGAGTTTATTACTCCTTATTTCAATGTATCATTCGTAAATAACAAAACGAACGTTATCAGGTTTCAATGGATGAGAGTTTTAATAAATTCCAATCAGGTTTCGTAGTGTGTGGCCGGAAAAATCAAACCGTGAATCCTTTGCTACGTGTTGAAAATATTAGAAGGCGACAAACAAAAGATGAATTACCTTCCGCGCTTTATCACATTCCCGTAATAGATTATATAATTTTGTTCCACGAAAAATGGTTAGTTTTTATTAAAAAGTGCCGAAAACGCTACAGTGTTCAGCGATACAATAGGGCAAAAAAAACCAAAGTCAAATGAAGCAAAAAGCTAATAAGTTAATAATAATAACATGACAAGAAAAAAAATTCATTCCAAAAATCAACAAGTGACTTTAGATGTTCAGCCCCAGATTCTTTTTATCAGCTCTAGTATTTGAAATACAGGTTAATTGATATTAGTCCCCTTAGAGGACAAAAATAATGAAATATACTTAATGATTAAAATAGGAAATTAAATTATAATTATACCCAATCTTCCTAGACTATGCAACGAAATAAATTTCGCCACAATTAGTCATTTATTGTTAAGTTACCACTTTTAAAATACCTGCACGTATCTTTTGCTTTTGATTTGTGAGCAGAAACATCTCTTAGCTCTGGGGCGGTTTTCGATAGCTATATTCATCTAGTCACTTTTTACCGTTCGCCTTTTTTTAAATTGCGATTACGGGGATTATTTGACAATGTCACGTCACCTTGGTGTAATTAATGCCCTGTAAAAGCAGTAATTGTTTTTGACCTTTGAATTTTGATATTTTTTGATATTTGATTTTGATATTTGAAATACAGGTTAATTGATATTAGTCCAGTTAAAGGACAAAAATAATGAAATATACTTAATGATTAAAATAGGAAATTAAATTTTAATTATACCCAATCTTCCTAGACTATGCAACGAAATAAATTTCGCCACAATTCGTCATTTATTATTAAGTGACCACTTTTAAAATACCTGCGCGTATCTTTTGCTTTCGATTTGTGGACATAAACGCCTTTTTGCTCTGGTGCGGTTTTCGATAGCTATTTCCATCTAGTCACTTTTTAACGTCCGCCTTTTTTTCGCGAGTAGGGGGATTATTTGACGATGTCACGTCACCTTGGTGTAATTAATGCCCTGTAACAGCACCAATTGTTTTTGACCATTGAATTTTGATATTTTATTCTTACCTTTTTTATTAATAATAATACCTTTGTATAAACTTCATCAGATTCAAGTATTGGGTTAATCATAGTTATTTTTCATTCAATCATTTACCGAATTTCATCAAAATTGAGGATATTGCTGTAGATCTTGTTAGCTTTTAGCATTGCAATTTGAAAGCAAATATTAGTGCATAGTTTTTTTATATTGTTATTCCAAAGTCTCCCCACACATGTCAAAACCTCACCCTGGTATTAGTTGCTGTTGTTTTGTCTGAGTTGCATAATCGCACTTAATAAAGTGGACGTGGAGGCAATCAGCTGTGGCAGGAATCTGATGGAAACTGACACGACATAATCAGTCATTACCAAGTCGAGTGACAAGGTCCGCCAGGTCAACAGCCCCAGCTACCAGGAGTTGTTCTCCCAGGAGGGCCACCCCTGGGAGAACAAGTTTCATTTGTTATTAAATCTTGTTATATTAAGTTTCTTATTTTTCTCTCTCAGTTAAGGTTACATTCTTCCTCCGTAGTGCGAGTAAGAATTTTATCCTTACAACTAGGTTTGCATTCGTTTTGAAAAAACTTAAACACGAATAACATTTGTGAACTATTGGATTTCGAAATGGCAATCTTCCTCCTTCGACAGCAGAATCGCCATCGAAAACATCCTTGTTTTTTGTGCTTTTGAGAAAGATGTTAACTAGCCCAACAATTCGCCTTCCAGAGATGTCAAGCAATTTTTGAAAGTTTGAAGTCGAGATGGAAATTGTTTTGGGTACATGTCAGGAAAACCTCCTGGTATTAGCACAGAAAAACTATAACACTAATTTCATTGGACATCGTCTATTAATCAAATACAAAATATGACAATATCGCGACATTTACACTCTTTCATGTTGGTTAATGCGTTTCTTAAATGTACTATCTGTTTGTAGATTCCGGATTTTTCAGTTTTTCGTGATAATAATAATAACTACTAATGTTAGATAAATAACAATAAATCAATAACAACACAAGAAGACTATTTGATGTAAGAGACAGTCGGTGTTTAGGTATTTGTATGTTCAGATTGGATCTTAAATTGGAAACTGTAAAAAGGGAAAAGTAAGTATGGGGGAAAAAAGAAAACACATCATTTATAAACACAATAAACAATAAAGGCCCAAGTAAACTTCACTGAGGTACATCGCAATTCACTGACCTAGAGTCAAAGTCAGAGATGTATTCAAGTTCTAAGGTATCTCGCAATTTGACCAACTGTGTACGAAAGCCAAGAAAAGATATTAACCAATTTAAGGCGTTACCTCTAACACATACGAACAAAACTTTTCCACTAAAATATCAACATCGACCAAGCCAAATGCTCTTTGGTCTAGACCAAAAAATTGAAAACTAGTGTTCTTTAGAAGATTTTTGAAAAAAACAGATAGCTCTATACCTCATTGAAGCTGTATTTTAGTTATAATCTTATTTATCACAGAGTTAACCATTGTTAAAAGCTATTTATTTCACAATATTTAATCCATTCTCAAAGTCTTCTATGAAAAGTTGCATATTAAGCAGTCTGTAGATAAAAGAATAGAAGGCAGCCATTTTGTGTGTGCGAGGGTGATTTGAGTTATTATGTATTACTCTCCGTGTGTGAGGGTTTGCTGTTAAGTCCAGAAAGTTTGAAGACTTATATACTTCCGTCTCCATGGTAAATTTTATACGGTTATGTATTGACTTAATATGATACAAAAAGGTCTGTAGTTGTACAACTGTACTTGTACAATTAGACTGCTGATTTAATTGGAAATGTAGATGAGTTTTTCAAACATTAATATTACTGGTTAATCCTTATAATACCTGAAGGCAACTAAGAACCCTAATTTTAAGAAACAATAAAAAATTAGTCTACTTTTAAGAAGCGTTGATTAAAAACAAAATAAAAATCTCATTAACAATCCATTTTAAGCAGTTTATAAATTCATAGTCAATGGGAAATGTATTGTCTTAAATATTATGTACTAAGTGTGTATAAAGTTCAAAAAAATCAAAAATGTAACATTTAAATTATAACAAACAAATGAATACAACAAATTCTATTCCATAAAAATCTATCTAAAAAAAGTGGTACACTCTTCCCGTAGAAATACTGATAATAATGTGAATAATTCATGTAATTTCTTCCGTGAAGAACTTTTAATGTAAGCAAATATTTCATTATTATTTATGAGCACATCTTTAATTGTAAACACGTGCGACATAAAACTATAATATGAATGTTTTATTTTACCGTTGGAGGTTATGTTTTGTTATTTAAAGTCCAATCTAAAATCATTGGCATATTTTATCACACATCAAAAAACATTACGGAACACGCATAAAAGGACTTAGGACAAAGGTATGAAACATTCAGGACGCTTTTTTTAAATTCCGCGAATGAAATTGGCGAGTAAATATATTGTGAACTCCTTAAATTTACATTTATAGCCCTATCCGACTCTATCTTTAAATTCCCATCTCTACCACCCCCAGAAAATATAAATCACTGAACTCTGACCTTTTAAATTAGAGTTTAAAAGTAAAATTTGCTCTTGACTCGATAGATAGGCACGATATAAAATCGATATTAACTTTACAAAAACTTTCAAGCACTTTGTTGACTCTACATATCAACTGGGACTTCCCTTTAATGATATCAAATCGCTTTTATATTAAAGCGCACTCCCTCCATTAAAACGGGAAGAAAATCAGAAACCTATTTAACAATTACAAATAGAATGTTATGACCTGGAAGAACCACCACGGTTAAACAATTTTGCAAGCATTGTGAAAATTTTGGGTTAAGTATAAAAAACGAATAACATAAATATATTCCTATTATCAAAACATTGAATAAACTGAAGTGAAATCTGGAACAGGAGGAATAATTTGTAAAATGAGATTTAAATACTGCAAAAAATAAATGCTACCACAGTTCGATATACACGATACAGTGCCCAAAGATGGACTTGTGTCTAAAAAGAATATTAAGGACTCTAGCTTGGAATAACATCATATATACCACTGTCATCATATCATATAAGTGCAAGAACTTTTTGAAAACTTTATTATTTTAAAAAAATAATATATAAACCTGAAATTCAAGGATATTTGATACAAAATATTTCTTTTGACGCAACATTTGAAAGTGTTAATAAAATTCATATTTCATTCACGTTCATCATAGAGCATTTCTGGGACTAAGGAAAATTAAATGTGAGAGCTGAAAATACTCTTCTACAACATACCTGTTTACAGCTGGAAAATGTACAGCACATTTTAAAAAAGATTCTTAGAATTTTTTTTATTAGAATATGTTATTTGTTGTTGGGAAATAACTACATTTTTCTTTTATTTATTTATATTTACTAATGTGATTCATGTATTATGTGAACATAATATAATTTAATCCTTATACTTTCAAGACACGGTAAAAGTCCGTCCCTAATACTGTCGCCAAATGACAAGACGATATACTTTAAGACACACTATACTAAATAATGTAAATGTTGGTATGAAAATGTTTATACGAGATCTCAAGTTTCTCATTAATAAGAACAAAGTTAGCTAAAACTAAACTTAAAAGAAAAATTAGAAAGAAATGGATGACAAAGAAAAAAATCAGCTGTATAAAATTCTCACAAAAAATCCAATTTTCCAGTCCATAAAAGAATGGTATAATGAACACGCTTCGAGATCAAATAAAAAATGCTAAAAATACCTACATACAAAAGGAAATAAATAAAAGTAAACTTTCTTACTCAGTTACTAAAATTTACACAAACAATGTGAACCACGAAAAATTTATTCTATAGCGATTTGGGAACAAATTTAGCAAAAGAAATCACTCCGATAAGTCATTACAGAAATAATATCATAGACCAGTGGTCGCCAACCTACTCAATGTGTTGAGCTATAAGATATTTTGAGACTTACAGGATTGACTTAGGATAGGATGCGACCCATACCAATATCGGATGTACGGGCCTTTTTGTGAATTTGTCTAAGTCATTCGACACAACTAAGTTACTTGAGACATTACCAATTTTATTTAACTTATATATAAATGATATGTTGCAACTAAAAACAAACATAATTAGTTATGTTTGAGTAAAGAGGATATAGTAATTTTCAAAAACTGGAACCGACACAACAAACTGACTCTAAATTTTGGCGAAACCAAATACATGAATTTCACGTCATATAAAAATCATCTACCAAATTTGGTGAACTTAATAATAATAAATAATAATTTCTTAGATGGGATAAAAATCTTAAAGCATAATATTTGGCCTACCAAAAATTATACCCACCAAATTTGCTCTTTCAGTAGAGTGCCCTGTTGGATATACGGCAGCTTATATTGTCTGTCCGTATTAAAAGACATAAAAAAAGGTAAAATTTTAGTAAATTTTAATCCGCACATGCACAGGGTGTCATCCCATTTTGTACACTTTTACGGGGTATCTCAGTTACATGCGGTTTACAGGACACTGTGCTACTTTTTTGTGAGATTAAAGATGACGTCAACAAAATTACCATGGAACACACTATATATTATTTTTTACATTAATTGTAAATCATTTAGGTTTTTCAAAAATATATGCTGGCATAAAGTTAAAAAAAAATCAATTCCATTTTTTTCATTTTTTACTTTATTTGTAGCAGTAGGCTATAGTAAATCAACTAAATCAGTTTAAAATAAGATACTTCTAAGCAGTTATTAATATACAAGAGACTCTTTACTTAATTTCGAACAAACAGGATCAAAACATATTCTTTTTAAATAATAATGTCGTATTGGTATGATAAATATTATGTTATTACAATATTAAGTAGATAGTTGGCTGTGACTGATCTATTAAAAACAAAAAAGCAAATGTGTCAATAACTTACGGGACTGTCAGTTTTTAATAATATTTTTATTATTTTCCATGTTAATTTATTTTCTATAATAACGGCAGTGTATGAAAATTCTGAAAAATATGATATGTTGGTATGTTTTATATAGTGCAATGAAAATGCCCTAGAAGCTTCGCAATTATATTACCATAGGTAAAGGGATATTGTCAGTATAATTTTTATATTATAGAAATGTGTTTTGTTTATATTAGGTATCTAGAGAGACAACAACCGTCTCCAGATATATTTGCTAGTCTGGAAATAAATCTAGTTAGGCACGGATCCTTTATTCAACCTAAAAATTATTTGAAGGAGACTAGGAAACAAAGGGAAACAAATGTATTAGGTTACATAGAGGCAACGCCCTCATCATCTTGCAAACACATAGAACAAGCAGTAGCGGTAATAAAATCACAAAGAATAAAAAAAATACATATACCAGAATGTATAACATGCTACCAGCATGTATACAAGAAACCCAAAGTTTGAAATAGTTCAATTACAAAACAAAACAATAAGGCTAATAAGGCCCACCAGCCAAAACGTTTTTTGGACTATATTTAAGAGACACTCATGTTTTTTTTATGGCTTCGAAGAGAGGGCCTTATTAGACGACACTGTAAAATATTTTTCCTTTTATTTAGCATTCCATCTACGATTAGCGCGGCAATAGATAATGAACTGTCCCAAAGAGAAGCTGCTCAAACATATGGAATACCCCGGAGAACTCTTAGAAACCATCTAAGATCTGGCGTCCTAAATAAAAAAAATAGGACGATCTAGTGTATTAACTGTCGATCAAGAAGAACAATTTTCTGAAAGAATAATTCGTCTCTGTGAAATCGGAATGCCGCTAACACCATTCTTAGTACGTTGCTTTGCATACAAATTCTGCATTGAAAATAATATCAGGCACCCATTTGATGCTTCGAAAGGAGTCGCTGGTAAGGATTGCCTCTATGGGTTCTTGAAACGTAAGACTAGGCGCAAGGCGAATTTGCATCAAAATCCACTGAACGTTTTTAATATGGACGAAAGGGGATGCCGAATAACTATTCATCATCAACAGCTTGCTATTGGGAAAAAAGGTTCCAGACGTGTGTGACTATTGCTGGACGCGTTGGGAAATAGTATTCCACCTATCGCCATATTTAAAGGAAAGCGATTAAAGCCTGAATGGGAAGAAAACCTACCACCAGTTAAAATGGCCGAACAGGGTAGCATGACTAATGATCTTTTTATTGGTCCTTACAGGGGTTCAGACACTATCTTGCTAGTTTTTGAAGGAGCTGCTAGTCAACTGGACAATTCCATAACCGAGGTTGCAGACGAGGTGAATATAAGGCTGTTCTGCTTGCCATCTAACACCACGCATGAACTGCAGCCTTTAGATAAAGCGGTTGATGGGTCCTTTAAATACCACTAGGTCCAAGAAGTTCTCAGGTTTTGGAAGGTACATCCAGATGTCGTTTGAACAAATCTCGTTTTGGCAAAATTCTGTCTAAAGTTTGGCCCAGATGCATGACCCCAAAGAACATCTTAAGCGGTTTTCGAGCGACAAGCTTGTATCCACTTGGTCCTACTGTTATTCCTGGATCAGATTTTGCCTCATCACTAGGAACTGAACGTAATTACGCTGAGGAATATTATGGAAACACGTTAATGCTAATAATGTTAATATTTATATTAATTACATATTAATTGATATTAATATGCAATCCAGCGATAATTCAGACGATTCTAAAAATGACATTCCACTTAGTATGTTGAAAAATATCAAAGGAAAAGTCTTACAAAGTGAAGATCTTAAGATCTTCACTTTCTTCTTGTCTAAAAGAATTTAAGGAAGTTTTTCCTACACCGGAACTGTACAAATTGAGTTTAAAAAGAAGATTCCTAAATTACAACGCGCAGTTGGTAACCAAAGACCCGTTTTTTTCAAGTTCTAAATCCAGACCTACAATATCCAAAAAAAAAAAAAAGAAAAACAATTCGTAGCGTCATCATCATCGGGGGCGTAGTTAAGTAAGCGCACGTGTGGAACAAATCAGAACAATTAGATATGCGAAGCTGTGTGTTTTGTGGCACTTGGTGCCACGAAGTGTGTATTGGGTTCACAAAAGACTATATCTGGGAACGTTGTGATTAGATTGGGTTTTTTTCTCTTTCAAAGAGTTTAATTTGCGTTATTGTTATAAAAACGCTGGTTGTTGGTTTATTTAGTTCCAAAGAATATGTTTTATGCAAACTTGGCATTTTGGGATTTATAACTGTTTATATAAAAAAATAACTAAATGTACATTACCTATTTTAGCCTTGTTTTAGGTGGGCCTTTATAACCGACCCCAATTTTATTTGTCGGATTTATTAACCGAATGTTAGAATAAGAAAGCCCAATGACTGTTTTTTTTTAAGTGTGTTAAATGACTGACGTGCCTTTAAGTTCATTTATGGGTTTAGTTTCATTTATGGGAGTCTGAACTAAGATTATATTTGTATTGCGTTACTTGTTTTTGTCTGTGCTTGCCAAATAAAGCAATTTCTTATTAACTGGGCCTTATTTGCGGCAGGTACTTTATTACATGAATAATAATAACATAAAAGTTATCATTATAAGTATGTTATTATCAATAACAAATACAACTGTGCCAAATTTGATTAATACAATTAAAT
The DNA here is from genome assembly GCF_029955315.1 of Cylas formicarius. Taxonomy (NCBI): domain Eukaryota; kingdom Metazoa; phylum Arthropoda; class Insecta; order Coleoptera; family Brentidae; genus Cylas; species Cylas formicarius. The sequence continues at coordinate 9,172,892 of NW_026844225.1, read as the reverse complement.
TCAGTTGCGTTTTGAGTGTTCGTCATAACCACCGAAATCAGAATGGAAATGGCAAATTTTCCACATCGCGTAACATTAATTAAAAAAACGGCATTTGAAAACGTAAAGCCACTGTTTTCCTTTCTCGCTGAAGGAATCCCTAACGCGGAAACATCATACGAATCCCAAACCCTCGTCAATTAAATGTCATATCGCTCACGTACGTAACATGTTCAAAAAGAGAATCTCATGTCTGTAAACACACTCAAAGCGAGTATGTTGGTACCTGGTGATACCGAACGCCGTGCAAAGAATACAACGTACTTACACATTTTTAATTGGCAGTTAATTTTCGGATTTCCTTTTTCATTGCATGCATATGCGATGGCAGTTTTATATAAAAAAAAAACGGGAAACGGGTAAAAGAAAACGTGACTTTACATTAAAAAAAAATGGAATCCAAATTACCTTCACTTTTTCGCCTCTCGGTTTGCCCCAAGTCGAACGATTTTTGTCTAATTAAAAACAAGCTGCGAATTATTTCTCTATCAAGCAATAGAAATGCGTGTGTGTTAATTACTATTACTTTATACGGTAGTAATCGGTAAATGCAATGGCACTAAATTCAAAACGAATGGACAATTCGTTGATAAAATACTTAGAAATCTGCAACCAATTAAGCAAATTGCAGTCACACGCTTTTGGCGGCATAGTCAATATGAAATCAATAGAAAATGTTTAAAAACGGAAATGAGCCGTTCTTTATGAAGCTTGGGCGTGCCAGTTCAATCATAACAATATAATAAACATTTATTAACACAAATTTTAAAAATAATGTTTCAAGCAATCAAATTAGTGTGCCTTGATTGACCGACAATTGACACTTCTTAATTGACTAGTTAAAATCGATCAAAATGTTTTAAACAACAATTTCAGAGTATTATCTATCATTATTTAATAATAATATGTATTTTATAATAAATTATTATGCGTTTGTGATGTCCAGTTTACCAATAACACTTTTCAAAAAATATCCCCGGGGAATCCCAATAAAAATATCCACTCCATTTAGTTCTCCGAACGGCGCACAATATATATATATATATATATATATATATATATATATATATATATATATATATATATATATATATATAAAGTATTTTTAAAATTATTTCGATGGACAGACAAAAAAATTTATACAAAATTATCCTAACAAACATGCACTTGAAACTTTTTTATTTCATTCGTTTGATTTTTTTGTGTTTTTATTTATGGAAAATAATTATTTATTTATTCAAAGCAAATAAAAAATAATGGGATTTGCTTAGGTCATTATATCAAGCAATCGCTTGTTTGATTATTGAAAGCAAATAAAACGAGTTTAAATACAAATAACTCGAATCATTAAGCAAGGACTCCCTACTAACGTAACTTTCTTAACCTAAAGGGGCGCCTTTTATTAGCGATTCAGTGACTAAGTTTTTTATACAATTATACAATTGTTATGGAGGGTAACTTCTTATAAAATTAAAAACTTTCCATTTGTAGTATTGACTTACATAGTATTGTATGTAGATCAATATTGTTGCAAATTAGCGTCTAGTTTTTCGGATAGATATGGCGCTTTCCACACCGTCCCTTTATTTTTTTTCTAAATACAAGCTCATCTAAATAATCTAAATTAACAGTATTTCATTAAAATAAATATTCAACAATAATAAATAAATACAAGTTATTTAATATAAATAAACATTCACTTAGGTTAGTTTTGGTTAGTTTTAGTATGCGATTCAAGTTCATATAACATAAATATATATAAATATTAAATACGTATCATGTAGTTCCATGTGTCACCCGAGTTATTAAGCCGTCCCAGTATCATCATGAAAGATGATATGATATGAAAGAAGCAGAAGATATATTGCATAGTATGGTGTTGCTGTCCTCGTATGCTCATCAGCAATAAACATTCTTTTTGACGTTTTAATGACTGCTTTGACAGTTAAAATTTGTACCCATTTTTTTCTATTTTGCCTTGGTTGGTTTTATCTAATTATTGTACCTTCAAGTTTTGGAAATTCCTGGTAAAATTCATTAGAAATGTTGCCAAGTACATGACATTATTAAAATTTAAGAAGCTTATAGGAAGGACTTCATTGGTACAAACTGTTAATGTGGTAAAACGATTTTAGCTGACTATAAGTTAATGCTACGAAAAAGTTTGGCAACATAAATTTTTACATTGGTAAACAGCGCTTGTTTGTAACAACGAAAAAAGAAGAAAGTAAAATACAAGAATAAGCAATGAAAATTCTAAGAAGATTGAAAGGTTGGACAAAACTTGACAGATTAAGAAATGAATATGGTAATAACAGAATTAAACATTTTTAATATAAACGAGAAAATAAAGGAAAATAAAGGTAAGTAGAAAGACCACGCAGAACGGATGCATGAGAAGAGGATATCAGCCAAAGATCAAGCATTGAACTGAGGTGGCGTTTACTTGATTTATCAAAATAAATAAGAACTAAAAGTTCAGATGTCATTTGATAAAGACACGGTGTTGTCGAAACAATTGTCAAGTGAAAATATATAATTTCGTGAAAATCTGAACTTTTAGTTCTTATTTATTTTGTCAAAGATCAAGCAATGGAAGGCCGAGAACAAGATGGGTAACGTAACAGTCAAAGGGTTAAAACCTAAAACAAAAAAACCGCTACTTATGATGCATCGATACTGATTATACTTCTAGAAAATGGTGAACTCGCGACAGAAAAATACGGAGAAAGAAAACGCATTATATCACTAAAAATTAATGGAGATTAGTGATATTAAATTCTTCCCATGCATCCACCCATGACTGTATATACTTACATAAGCGTATTTTCATCCCAATTTACGTTTCTCCATTTGATATGGTGATATATTTATATTTATCAATCGAACGTTCAAAATGTGTGTCTGGACGAAGCGATGAATTGATTGGATGCTTGGTAAAGCGTAACACTATCAAATTATTGGGTGTTATCCTCACGATATAGTCAAAAGTCCGGAAATGTTTAGAAAATATGTTTTAGCGAAAAAAGTTTACTAATAAACCAAACAACGTACAACTTTTGAGCGCATTTTGTGTTCAAAGCAGGTAAACCAGTTTATGGAGGTTTAAACCAGGCAGGCTCGCATAGCACCCTAGTTCAGTGCAACAAAAATAGGGACTATTGAAATCAAAGAGAGAGACAACTGTGCCATATTTATCAAATATTTCCACTCCCCAATAAGTTACAGATTTTTTTTCAGATTTCCTGGTAAAACGAATTTGTAAAATTCCCTAATATAGCCTTTGTAATTTTGGGGCCATAAAATATTAGGTGGACTTGCAATTAGTAAAAAACAATTTACATGATAAGATCGATATTTTTTTACGACAATTTTAACAGGATTTTACAGATTTTTTATTTAAAAAATTCAAAACAAGCATTTCGGTTTTACTTATTTTCATGAAATATTCCCAAATATATTTTGTATAAATAAATAATATATCTATTTAAAATAATATGAACCTAATATGAATTCCTGTATTTTACAGATTTTAGATCATATTTTCAAAAGAACATTTCTATTTTTACTTTTTTCAATATTAAAAAAACAAACCTTACAAACCGCCAATAAAAAATTACACACATATTGTAAAAATACAAAACTATTGGTGTTCTTACAAAGTTCCTTTGGACTTTTATGACTCACAATGTAAAAGTTCCATGTGATTTTAAATATCCATGAGTACTACTCGAATTTTGCAGATTTTCTGTAGAATTACAGTAAAAAATTAAAATTAAGTTAAAGGTAAATAATTTTAAGCAAAATAATATTATTTTCGATGACTTTTCTCGGTGTATACTTTTCTTATTTTTTAAGTCGTTTATCAAATCCGCATCAGCATTCTACTTCTGTGGCGTGTACGTCAAATGGATTTAAAATTTGTGATTTCACCACTTAATACTAAAATGGCGGAAAGTACATTCTTTAAATTTAAATTATAAAGAAAAAATATGGAAAATATTTATTTTTTTGCAAAACTATTATTAAACTAATCAAAAATAATCATAATCGCCGGCTGGAAACACCTTAGATTAGATTTAGATTCGACAAAGTTTTCCTACACGTCGAACAAAGCATACAGAAGGAGACGCTACGCTGGATATTGAAAAATTATAAAATATAAGTCTGATCCACTTTACACTTCACATAGATAAATGGCTGTGCACAAAGCGTGTGACGGGGTTTTCCCTTAGAAGATAAAACGTGTTTATTTTTCCAAGCGGTCGTTTCCGCCATGAACACAACATATAATCGCCACCTGAGTTTTTCGAAGTGTAGAAAAAAATAAATCGCCACGTAAAAAAGGAACACGTGTTTTTAGGGCAGTCGAAGCTTTCAGAAGTATTCACTGATTTCAAATATTTAAAAAATATATTACTATCAACATAGAACACTTATTACATGTAAAAAAGAAACTCTAGTAAAATATGATTAAAGGAAATACGACATTTTAACAAGAATTAATAACAAAACCAAAGAAGAATCATTAGGAATAACAACCAACGTAAGCAGCAATTTAATAAAAATTGCTTATTAGCTTATTAGCAAGCAGGTCCAGTTTGGAGCAGAGAATAGAGTACAATAACATTAAGTTATATATGGAGTACAAAGAAATGTAAGAATGCATGAAGAATAGTATTAACTGCCTACAATTATTATAGATTTGATTCAAGACTGTTATGGGGTACAAAAAAGTCAGATAGCAGTATAAATCAAACTATGATTGCTATAACTTGAAAAGTGGTATAAGGTCTCTCAAACGCCACTGGATTTTATGGAAAAAATCCTACATGAATGTTTTTTAACCTCTTCAATGACTTATAAGACAACGGGGGTGGTCCCGAAATCGATAGTTTTGGATTTCACCCTGTACCTCAAAAACCAAGAGGTGCATGATAATTCTATTGACGGCATCTTGAATTTGACAACGAAGGACAGTGTCGCGTAAACCGAAACTTTCGATCTTAAAAAATAACCGAGATATCCCATAAAAGTTCCCAAAACAATCGAGATACCTGGTACAAAGCTCCCATTAAATTTATTTACATAATTGGTTCACGCTTCCTTAACCAAGTTTCTCCCATGGATATCTTGGAGTCGTTAGATGCAGGCCTCCACAAGAAACATTCCTATTAATTATAATGATGCGGAAATAATGGAACCAATAAAACCCATAATATTCTACTCTAGAGAGTTACAACTTATGAAATTTTTCCACCTAGTAGACTACCAAAGCAACTGCCAGTTATCACCTCCCGATCCATGGATCTAACTACGGATTTAAGCCTTTTATTTCCAGATCAGCAAGACTTGACCCCTACAAAAATTACCATTTTGCTGACTTCTTCCAGAGTGAGATTACCTACACGTTCAAGACAACTTTCTTTAGACATACTCAAAGGATATCGAACTTCCATTGTCTTTATTTTTAACTTACACTTATACAAACTGAGTTTACACGTGATAACGGGTAGTGATACGACTGTCCGAAACGTTGTGTAAGTTAAAAACAGGGACAATGGAAGTTCGACATCCTTTTAGTATTTCTACTGAATCAGTGTCTACCACCTTCAAGCAAACAACTGTCTTTAGTTAACACTGCCAGTAACTATTTTTTCTGTTTGTTATAGTTATCTGTTTGTTAAGTATTAATATTAATATTCTTGGACTGGTTAATCTTGTAAAGATTATTTTGTTATGTTATTTTTAACCTACTGCGAATTGGAAGTTAGGCATTTTCTAAAATTCAGTGTGGAGTATTTTCTTTTCACATATGACCTTTAATGGTGTGTTTACTGCATTTAATTGTAGATTTATTTTAATGAACTGTTTATTTAATTGTTAGTTCTCAATGTAATTCTTATTTCATTTTATTAACTACTGTGTATTGACCTGTGTAAACGATTATGAGTATCAGCATCAATAAATTATTATTATTAATTGAACTATGCTCGTACATAAATAAATTAATAATAGAATAGCAAATACATTTGCAACAAGTGTAGGTGTTCAAAAGGAATTCTCCGAAATGAAACGAAAACCTACATACAGAGCCGGTTTAAGGGCCGCATATATTAATTTAGTGGAGGGTTTAGCGCATAATATACTGTCCAAACATATGCTTGTTTATCGTTCCGGTTTCCTTTTACCCCTTTTTATTCAAATTAATGTGGGTACAGAATGCCCTAAGTGTATCAATACATCTCCAACACTAACAAAATATTATTTTAGCCTTTCAGTCTCTTCGAAAATCCCATGAATAACCGCCGACATGTTAAGACTCCGCTACTGTGGCCATTAAAATGTAAAATACCTTTGGGCGATACACGGCTTTGAAATTTAAATTTCCAGGGACGGGCTTAAAACATCGAACGTGTAATTCCATTTTAACCGTGACAATGTAATGGAAAATGCATTTTTTTAACAAATCTGCAGGCGTTCTATTGGCGTTTTTATTAAAAAAAAAAAGGGTGAAGCAGGTTCGCTCTACTTTGACTGAAAACCCTTCCAATTAGCTTTTGTTTAATATTGCTAACGAAATATTTGCTGTACCTAATTAAAAAGTTTTAGTTCGTCGAATACAACGACGCTTCGTTCTCAAACGTCTCGAAGTAGTCAAAATGGTCAGCATGAAAAATTATTTTATATGTATTGTTTTTAAAGCAAAATCCAAAGTTTTTCAAGATATTTTACTAAAGTAATTAGAACATAAATAAAAATAATTAGACATAACGGATTCATATTTCGATGACAAATTGCCTTGTTTGGAAAAAATGGTAAAAAACAGGACCTTAAAAGTAGGCTCTAACAAAAACCTCCGACCAAATGGAGATTATCATTTGAAGGTGCCTTGCATTGCGCAAAAAATAAAAACAGACATCTAAACAGAATGGATAATTGGAAACCAACTAGGTTCCTTTCGGAAGCTGGAAGAGGCAACTAAAAAAAAAGCGGAAGAAACTAAAATATGGCCAAAACCAAGAGAGAAAATTTGTGAAAAGAAAGAGGTCAAGGAAGATTGGCATTAAACAAAAACAGATGAAGAAAATTTACATACGAAAGGCAAATTACGCCTTTCACAAATTTACAAAAAATAATCACATCGTGAACATAATGAATAATAATACTGGAAAGTTTTTTGGGAATAATTTAATGTAACTTTTTTGTAATATCATCTCTTGGAATAAGGATAAATCGAATGCTTTGTTTTATAATTGTCGTCAAGTCTTCGTGTTTCAGGAATATATTTTAAATGTTGTATTCTCTTTTCAGTTTCAGTCAAGCTCTGAAGAAGCCAACAGGATGATTGGCGAAACGTTAGCAAATTCGACTCAGCAAACACCGACGCAGGATAAATCCAGAAGTTTTGTAAAGAGTACTTTTAAATAGTATTTAGGAACTTTATTTGTATTTGTTTTATGGCACTAATGCTATTGTAACAAAACCTAGGACGATTTCGAAACAATTACAGTTTTATTAGTAACAAAAAAGATATTTATAAAACCGTTAAAGAAGTAAAAGTAACGAGAAAGCCAAATGAAAACTATTAATTTGAAAATATTAATGTTCATAGTAACCTCACTTTCCAATTGTTGTTTATTTATTAATTCTTGAAAAAAGTGTGTTTAGTTATTTATAAACATTTTTAGTTTAGAGTTTAGTTTACAATTAAACGAAACATATCATTTAGATTTGTGCAAACGAAAGAAGTATTGTATTTCATAGTGGCTGTAGAATATTTATCAGGTGCTTTAAAATTTATAAGGGTTGTACGGAGTAAATCATAAAATCCCAGGTGTAAAAATTTTACAAACTTAAAGTGATTTGCTATTTACTGAACTCATTACAAAACTTCTAACACCAATGGTTTTCTTATAAAACTGTTACAAAAGCTAAGGTTTCTTATAAAGCTATTATCAATATACATTCATTATTATTACATAACAATAAAAGCTAAAGCTGCGGAAACGGATTTTAGGGAGTGAGTTATGAAATCTAAATGAAATAATGTTTTTAAAAAAGCAGAACGGTTTCTAGATAAAGTAACGGGAACGGTATTTACTGAATGTCTTACAAAAACTGTAGCACCAACAGTTTTGTTATAACACTGTTATAAAAGCTAAGGTTTCGTATAAAGGCATTATAAATATTCGTTACTTCATAATAAAACCTAAAACTGCCGAAAAGGATTTCAAGGAGTAAGTTAAGAAAACTAAAGAGCACAAGTTTTATAACAAGATCTTTAAGAAAGTGATATATATTTTTTTAAACCTGAAGTTGCACCACACCAAACTTTTTCTGGATAAAGGAACGGAAATGGTTTGGATGCAGTCTTATAAAGTTATAAATAATACTAATAATACTTTATAATAAACATGGATGAAATGGATGAAATATTATGAAACTTAAAGTATTTTGGTAATTAGTGGAAGTCTTATAAAACCTGTAACAGCAATGGTTTTCTTATAAAAAAAGATTTCGAATTATATCTTTAATATAACTATAAAACTCTAGGTGCGAGAAATGTAAATTTGGTAATACCAAACACCCTGTACTGGACATTACAACTACACATAGCACTAATTTCATCACTGGAAACTTAGGTGCCCGACGGTCCTTGGCGTTCAACATTATTTATTATTCTTTAGGGGGGCAGGGCCTGTTAGAACTGGGGTTGGTCTTGCACTTAACCCTCCGGGGATGAGTAGAATGAGTTGAGTGTTACTTTAGGACCCGAAAAACAATCGTCCGCTGACCGCCGAAAATATATCGTGGGATTTTCATCATTCGCCCCCAATGGGAAATGGCGGACCAAGGCTGTTGCGCCATCGATCATTTAATTCTTTTTTAATCTTCTCCGCGATAAATTTTATTCAACCTCTAATCTACCAATTTGTTTTATTGTAATTTGATAAGCCGCCGGGACACGTGGGGCGGAATTAGAAATTAATCACCCCGTTACGTGGGAAGCCCCCATTTTCTATCTAATGAAGACGGCGAAGGATAAAAAAAAACTAGTAAGTGTAGTCTATACGAAACTAATTGGAAGAGCTTCAAAACTGAAACTTCGGCATCTTTATGAAGCAAGGGAGCGCGAATTAATTGTTTTCGTCTGTCGAAAATCAATATATGGAATAGTAAAAAAAACCATTCGCGTTTTACCTGAATTGAGTCATTTTTTAAATATATTTCTTCTTGTCAATTCCAAACTTATTTATAATGGAAGAATTCTGATAGAAAATATAAATAAAAAATTTCTATTTGTACTTCTATTTGTACTTCAATCAAGACAATATTATATTCGCAAATACCGAAATTTGGCATTATTCTGCCAGATTGCTAAAATATACTTGACAGAAATCGCATTTTAAGGAATATTTCTGAAACTTGAAGACATATTACTTCAAAAATATGGGACTAAAAAATATTCCGCATTTTAATTGCAAAAAAAAAAATCATGAAATACAATGTTTAATAAACAAAGTGCACAAAATAGAGAGTTTTAGGAGGGGTAAAATAAAAAGCTTTTCAGTTAACATATCTAATATAAATTTTTGATAATAATGCCAAAGTCCATTGCCATTAAGAGTAGGGTAGGGTAGACTAGACATTTATTCACTAATACCAACTTTAGAGTCAAAGTAAAATACATGACAAGGACACGGAATAGAATATATTGAAAACAAATAATATAGAATATGAATATGAAGAGAAAAGGAGGCCTTCTTTTCGTGTTTAAAACACTGTAGGTTTTATAGCGGTAATGCAGTTCGTGGTACTTGCTTTGCTTTATAAATCTTAGGTCACCTTCATAACATTCTCCATTTAGGTGCTACAGAGGTTTAATAAGACACCAAAATGTTTCGTGAAGAAGTGATACATTCTCAGGTTTTATACAATAGGTAAACCTTGTTTATTGTCATATAATGTCTGCTAAATATGGAAAATTTTTATATATTTAAGGGATTTTTCGAATATGCCGCTATAACATTGGTCATGTGACATTAAAACGTACTTTTAGGTGATAGGATATGCGGGAACGATGAAACACAAACTTAGTTTACCGATATCTATGGAATATTATGAGGGACACTATATATAATTGTTCAGAAAAAACAACAAATCGGAACTCTTGGATTTGGATTTCGCAAAAACATAGAAAGTCAAACTCAGCATATAAAAACATCTTCATAACATCTCGAAATATTACCTTTCGAGTGAAATATAGATCCGTCATTTTGCCTTCTGGTAGTAATATAAATATCTTTCCCAATTAATTTAATTAAAAAGTAAAACATCGGACAGCTCTCCCAACGACAAACTTGTAACGTAGCAGATGAAACTAACTTTCGTTTTTAATTTCGACTGCTCCTTGAAAGACCGCAAAGTCATAAATCTTTCGTCAAGTCGGGCTTAACTTCAAAACTGTCTCATTCCTCCCCATCCACTAAAAGTCGAGAAATAGAATTACTATTCCTAATTAGATCATTAAAACGTGATTATTTTGTTTCGCTACACAAGGAGATGAAACAATAAATAAAATAATTGGCGAATTTTACCAAGCGTGGCTGCAAGTTTTCGATTGCTTTCTGATGATTTTCAAATAAGAACCAAAACGTTTTCAGGAAACCAACTAGATTGGAAATATATTGGAAATATATGTTGAAATACAAACTGGAAATTATTATTTCCCCGTAGAAATTATTTATTGCCGAGGAGAAAATTCCAGAAATACACGAAATTCAATTACCAATCGAAGGAACATCGACTTCCATAAAGAAAAACGTCATTATATGTTTTATTTAATCGCAATTTATATTATTTGATAAATAGGGAAGCGAAATATATTCACAATATTTACCATAAGAATTTTATTGCATTCATTCAAAAGGCACGTTTATTTCAAATCAAAAAGAGAAACTAGTTTTAAGTTTTTATTTTAAAACATTATTCGAAATAAAACACAATATTTTACTGGGACAACGACTATGATAATAATAATAATAATATATTGTCAACACAGAATTAAAAACAAAAGGAAAGGAAAATAATACTGAAAGAAAAAACAACGCATATAACTTTGGACGATCATCCAGATGGTGAATGGGATAGTTTTATACTAAAGTTGATTTGCTATCTCTATTGTGAGGCTCGTACTTCTTCTCAATGGCCTATGCAGTATATATTATATTAAGTTCTACGTTCATAAAGTGAATTTGTTATCTTATCTCTATTTGAAAACTATTTATTCTTAAAGGGCTATTATTTTTAGTTAGGCGATGGTTTGTTGCAAGAAGGGGTTAGAAGTCTTCTTTCCTAGTCCAAAGTGAAACGAAGTTATACCCTGCAGGATTTGCAAAGTTCTCCAATATTTTTGTTCCCCTTATGGTTCAAAAGTTCGCTATCTAGCCGCCGTCTAAGCAAAGCAAAGAAAAAACAACGCATATAAGTTTGAACGATCTTCCAGATGGTGAATGGGATAGTTTTATACTAAAGTTAATTTGCTATCTCTATTGTGAGGCTCGTACTTCTTCTCAATGGCCTATGCAGTATATATTATATTAAGTTCTACGTTCATAAAGTGAATTTGTTTTTTTATCTCTATTTAAAAACACTTATTCTTTAGTTAGGCGGTGGTTTGTTGCAAGAAGGGTTTAGAAGTCTTTTTTCCTAGTCCAAAGTGAAACGAAGTTATACCCTGCAGGATTTGCAAAGTTCTCCAATATTTTTGTTCCCTTTATGGTTCAAAAGTTCGCTATCTAGCAGCCGTCTAAGCAATTTTTGTTAGCTTCAGCAATCGTCCAACCTACATTTTAACTCTTGACTTCCATGTGGTAATAGGATTAATTTTTAAGATCTTGGATATAAATAAAACAGCACTGTCGCCCGCACTGGTACCCTTTTTTGTATTTCAAATATTGGTTTGCTGTAAATGAATGTTGTTGCTGGGATGCATTTATATGCAACGTCCATCGATCATGATTAATTTAAAATGGCACTGAATTTGAAATGACCCTAACGTATTACTAAACCCATAAAGTGTAAACAAATATTACAGGGGTTGATTTTTTACGTTACAGTAATCCGAAACGATTAAAAACTCATCCATCTTTTAATTGGATCCGCCAAATTTTGTTATTCTAAAATTATCCAAAGGGAAGATATTGAATAAAAACATTTCACAATTTAGAAACGACAGATATATGAGGCGTTCAAAAAGGAAGGTGAATTTTAAGTTCTATCAAAAAGTATTTATTTATTTATCAAAATTAATGTTGTCTCCTTCAAAGCATTTTTTTTCTTTATCTCCTCAATTGTTCCAAACATCCTTCCCTTCTTGGATTTCTTGAGTTTTAGGGACAGGAAAGAGTCACAGTTAGTCATATCCGGTGCATATGGTGGCTGAAGCATGATTGTTTTTGGACAAACAGTTCGACACAGTTTTCCCACAACTCCGGACGTTTCCTTCATATTACTTCTGGCAAACGACACATAACTTCAAAGTAATACTCTTTATTGACCATACGACCTTGTGGCATTACGCCACGATAATCAAAGAAAACATTAAGCAATTTGAAAGAACTTGACCTGCTTTTTTCGGTCTTGTTGATACTGGGTTCTTCCATTGGGACGACTGGGTTTTGGTTTCGACGTTATAACCGCCGAACACACAAAACACGTCAAACCCTTCTGTCTCACAAAAAACAGTAAACGTGGAAACTGGCTGAAACTGTGAACATATCTTAGGGACATGTGTACCACCATAACAAAAAAAAAACATTGAAGATCGACTGTAAGTAGTAGCCCGCCCAATTACAGAATTCAAATCACTTTTTGAACACACCTAGTAATTTTATTGTGTTACGTTGTAGTTCCAATATAATCCAATACATGGGAAACCGAATTAAAAATAAATTCTGTTGAATATTAATCCTAGTATGTAAAAGTATTCAGCAATGCTTTAAAAAGGCGGAAGAGCGTCTATGCATTATGCCACGGTAGATTAATTTTTATTACGGCTGACGATGGTCGCTTTCTCAACGGCACTATGGTTTCAAGAGTATGAGAACTCAGTGGCGCACAAACAAAAAAAAAATAAAGAATTTTCCATTTTTGTGAAAACTATTCGGGAAGCAATGTAGACATTATAAATGATAAATCAACTCGAGAATTAGAGAAAGCATTAGTAATTAATGCAATGTTAGGACTGGCGTTAATTAATTAATACAAATTAATAAAAAAGCGGTTGCACTTATAATATAAAATATTATAATTAAAGATGTCCTGATTCTTCCACGAAAATTATTATTATGTTCCATCGTAATAATGAAATCTATATTGTGCTTAAGAAGTAGATTTGTGCTCATTGAATCATATCATTCCATAAAATATTAAATTAGATTAATGTTAAGTGTAATCGAGATGAGCAGTGTACATTGTATTTTCGGTATGCAGAAGAAAAAGAATTCTGCAACGTGTTGAATTCTTTGACATCGCAAGGACCAAATGAGGATCGTAAACCGTATCTATATAGTTGAAACGCGATAGTACTAATGCACCACATAAAATTTTGAGTTAACCAGTTCGCGCGAAGTGATTTTGTGAATGTAGAATCTTCGAAAGTCGTCGGAAAAATGTTAAACCAAGATTACGCTCCCAACGAGTCGACCGAATCAACTTTTTAGATTATTCATCGGAAGGCAAAAATATGTTAAACAATGACGTACGAGCTAACTAAAAATAAGTTCTCCCTTATAAATGGAAACGTTGTATCGATTAACCGCTATTAGGCATTTGCGCTTTGTCAACGATCTAACTAAAATGAAGCAAAATATGAACATACATTAACGCTTGCGCTTAGTCACAAAATATATAAGCTAAAAAAAATATGAAGTCCCTTTTTCATTTACAAAAATTTTAAATTTCCTGAAATACAGTGAACACTCCCTATAGCGAAACTCTATATTACGAACAAAATTTGTTGTACTATTAGGTCTCCAAACAAAGCAATACATAGCTTCCACTCTGTATAACTAATTTTTCAATCTCTCTACCGGGCACATCAGGTACAAAGTAAGGAATGTATTCCGACTTGTAATTCATAGAGTCTCTTAACTTCTCAGACTTCCTTACCCTAATAATCTAATTACCGAGAACCTAGTCGTCCTAAGTGTTTTTCTCGTAATAAGCGATTATGTTAATTCCTTTATCGGTATGTATAAAAGCACCCTATTGTTTCAATCAGTTCTAATTTGACTTAATGAATACGGCGAGGATGGCGAGTAAGCGAAAAATTTTATCTCTAGGTGATAAAGTTGATTTTAGTCGGGAATGGGGAGAAAAGAAAAGTGATGTGGGACGTCGATACGGACTTACACCGTCGACTGTATCCACGATTTGGAAGTGCAAACCAAAAACTTAGAAAGCCAAAACCTGACGAACATCTTAAAAATGTACCACTCCCTGGACCTATGGTAAAACTAAAAGCAGAAAAGTTGCTAAACAGCTTTTCATTATCGATGGTTGGTGAAGTTCAAACAGAGACATGGTATAAATTGTGGAGATAAGTGGCGAAGCGCGCGATGTCGACAGAAACGTCACTAACGATTGGCTGGAGAAGACGTGGCCAAAACTAGCGGAAAGTACCCTGTTGATGTCATTTTTAATGCTGACGAAACTTGTATTTTTTACAAAATGACACCAGAGAAAACTCTTAAATTTCGAAGCGAAAAGTGTATGGGTGAAAAAATTCCTAAAGAACGTATAACAGTGTTATTAGCTTCCAATATGAGTAAGAGAGAAAAAGGAAAGCTAGTTGTGATTAGAAAATCAACTAACCCACGATGTTTTAAGAACATCAAGCGTTTGTCGGTCACTTACCAGGCAAACAAGTCTGCACGGATCACAAACAACATTTTAATGGAAATGATTGAGTCCGAACACAAATTTTCCATTAATATGCTAGATGCTTTATTAGTAAAGCTTGGAAAAAGGTGACAGCAGAAACAATTCAACACTCCTATCGTCATGCAAGCAGTTTCACACAACAATTCCGTTTACAAGTGAGGAGTTGCAAGATTTTATGGTGATAGATCAGCATTTGCCCACAACAGCAGACTTGATAGAGGAAACCATATTACAACAAGCAAGAAAGGGTGAGGAAGAGCACCAAAAGGAAAAAGAAGATGAAGAAGTTGATCTGGGAATACCACCTACCATTCAACAAGCCCTATATTCAGCTAAGCTGCTAGAGAAATTTTTTATGGCGGAAATACAATCCAAACCACGAGATGCGATTATTTGGAAAATTAAATGTAGTTCTTAAATATTTACATAAAATGTACCTAAGTAATAATATCTAAATATTATAGAAAACTTATGCGTATTGTTTTTTTTTCGAGTGCCTACAACTCTTTATAACGAAAATTCTTTATAACGAAAAAAACGGGGATCGCGGGGTCATGGGCATGCCGAGTGACGTCATGATCCCCGAGAAGACCTTCTTTGACAAATTGAACTTTCTCTTCCCATCAAGGGAATAGTGGAGAGAGGGCAGAGTCTGCTCCTGGGATGGACTTGTCTGGTACACGGACGGGTCCAGAATGGGAGATCTGGCCGGAGCTGGAGCCTACTGCGAGACAACGGGATCGAGCTTGTCGGTCCCTCTGGGTCAGTACTGCACTGTGTTTCAGGCGGAAATTTTCGCTTTATTGATGGCGGCCAGAGAGGTGCTTCGGCTCAACCACGGAAGCAGGAGGGTCTTCTTTTGCTCGGATAGTAGGGGTGTACTTATGGCGCTGAAGTCAGTGCGTACGCGCACCTTGTTGATAAAGGAGCGCAAAGGGGTACTGAGGAGAGTGGCTGAGGAGAGGAAGGTCACGTTGGTCTGGGTTCCGGGTCACACCGGTATCCGGGGCAATGAGGCAGCGGACGCCTTAGCCAGAGAGGGCTCCTCGCGTAGGCATATAGGGCCAGAGCCCCGCTTGGGGATCGCCCCGTGTGTGAGGCGGGGAGCCTGGGCGAGAGACCGGGCCGCGGGAGGCTGGAGAGTTGCTCCGGGAATGAGGCAGGCGAGGCTTATGATGGATGGGCCCCCCCTCCCTCGGACCAGGGACCTGCTTAGACTGACCAGAAGGGAGTGTAGAGCACTAACAGGGGCCTACACAGGACATTGCAGGCTTAGGAGGCATCTTTGCTTGCTAGGCATTGGAAACGACCCGGAGTGTAGGTGGTGCATGGACAGGAAGGAGACCCCGTATCATCTGCTCACCGAGTGCCCTGCCTTGACATGGGCAAGATTGGGAGTCTTCGGAATGGTCCTGATCGATCCGGACTCAGTGCACGGTATTGGGCTAAAGGAGTTGCTGACCTTCTATAGGAGGGGCGGCATTCTGGACGCCCTCTAGCGCGGCCTGGGGGCACAACGGGCCCATCTGGTCGCCTAAGTGCTTGGACACCCTCGAGGGCGCCCCCCTTTAATACCAATACCAATAACGAAAAAAAAGCAGTCCCTTCATTTTCGTTATATGGAGTTTCGACTGTACTTACAAAAAAAAATCTAATATAATTTTCATGAGGTATAAAATTTGATAAACGTATTCAAATTTCAAAATTCCGGCCAAGAAACTGATCGATAGTTATCTACTTAATATCGAATGCAGAAATCTGTCGGCAATTTATCGGTAAACGCTTATGAATGCGGCACCCGTTAGTGTCAAATTTTGAATACCGACATATTGGAATGCGGGAACCGACCATTGTCCGTTTATTAAAAGGCCGATGACGAGTCTAATTGAAATCGCCCGTGTAATTGGATTTCTCCTTAATTTTTATAAACTGATTTGCGTATATTGAAGAAAACGTGAAAATATCTTTGACACCAGCGCCACTGGATACAGACTTGTTTATCCCCATATTATTAAAATGAAATTAATTAGTGCTCTGCATAATCATAATAATACAAGTGCAGAGATTTACTCAATAAAAAATCAATTGGAATTTATGCCATGTTTCGGAGGAGTTTTTCGTATAACGCCGTAAAATTAAATATCTGATAATCTGGTAAATTTAACTTGTAATACGTTAAAAATTAAATTAGGAAAGAATTACCGCATCTACAGAATTTGCTGAGGAGATTTTTTCTGTTTTACGTACCGACTATATAAATCACAGTTCAGTCGAGTATGGTCTGTTCATAGATATAAGAAAGTGACTAATTGCTTTTGAATGGGATTATCCAAGGGTGGTCATTAACATACAATGCAACAAAATTACCTAAACTTTCGGAATTTAAATTCAGGCAAAAATGTGGTCCGTAATAGAAAATAATTTTATACCTCCCTGTGTTTAATATTCTTTGGTTTCGTATACTACTTAGTTTAAGTTTATTAGTAATCATTGTTCGTATGCGAATTATGCAAAATATGTGCGAGTATAGTTTATCTCAGGAGATGCTCCCGCTCAAATGTAGAAAACACTATTCTATTGAGACTAAGGAAGTTATAAACAATCTTTATTTGAATCTCATTGAACGTGGTGCCAGCAAGCAAGCATCTTTAGAAGACACGGCCACAAATTCCAACATCAACTGTATGGAAAATTGTGAATAATCCCATTTCAGCGAGGAAAAACGGAAGCAATGCTGACATTTTCTCAAGTGTAGATGAAAGTGATTAAAATATAATACGGCGTAAAATTTGCCAGTTATACGAGGAACAAAGCGTGCCTCCATTAGATATCCTAATTAGGAGGCTTGAAAAAGATGAAACCGGTGTTAAATCTGGCAGAACTACCTTATAGAAGTGTATTCAACACATGGGTTTTAGATTTAAAAAGATTGACAAAAGGCAAGTTTTAATAGAATCTTTTAGAATTCGAAAATGGCGACTGCAATATCTAGAAAAAAATACGATTTACAGAGAACAACAAACGCCAATTATTTACTTGGATGAAATCTGGTTCGACACTTATGATACCCTGGAGAAAGTTTGGGTTGACTCAACTGATAAGTGTAAAACAAACGCGCCATCAAAAAGAGGTAAAAGAATAACTATTTTGCATGCTGGCTCTAAAGATGGTTGGATTCCAAATGGACTTTCTCTGTCTGCGAAAAACATTAAAGATTCTTCTCTGGATTACCATGAAGACACCACCGCTGATTTATTTGAACGTTGGTTTAAAAACAAACTAGTTCCAAACGTTCCTCCTAACATTGTCTTTGTAATGTGCAATGCAAGTTATCACAGTAGACAGTTGACTAAAACCCCTTAATCATGTGACACAAAAGCAACAATCCAAAACTACATGTATAATAACGACATTTATTTTCAAGAATATTATATATTATTATTAAAGCTTGAACCTACAAAAGGAATACGTCTGTGATAATTATGCAAAAAATCTAGTGCTTCCCCCTTACCACTGTATATTTAATCCCATTGAACATGTTTGGCACCAACTGAAATCTGCAATTCGTCGTAACAATGTTTTCCCCGTGTTAACTCCAATGTCCTCAAACTTATAGAAACCGAGGTTTTTAACATCCCTCCACAAAGTTGGGCAAATTCTGTTAAACATAAAGAAAAAGCAGAACAATCTTATATCCATATTGCTGATAAAACAGAACAAATAATAGTTATCAACAGGCGATGATAGCGATAGTGATACTGATATATTATGTGAATAATTTTAAGTAATTTAAGTAGGTAGTAAAAATAATTTGTAATTTTATTTTAGATTTAAAGAAAAATACATACATAAATAAATAAATATTGTTTAGTATCTTTAATAACAAAACTACAAATAATTAAATTCTAAGTAAAGTACGGACCTGTTCGGCCATATTTAATTCTTACAGCTTGCCCGGGTCTTTCCTTAATTCGTATCCGTTAGCCACTTTCTTATATCTATGAACAGACTTTACCTTTTCGCCTTTTAATAAATGATTTTCCTTATACATTTCTGCAAGATTTGAATGCTTTTAATTACTCTTGCGCATGTACTGCCCCATAGAGGTACCCCATTCTGTAGGGTAGTTCCAAGAAATTCCGAATGGAAAAATTTATCCGTAATCCGGATAATTTACCATTCCTTTAGACGCTTATAAATAAAACCTCGGAGCGCATTGTATTTCTAGAGGTGATGACTCGTCTAAACTTTGTATGGCCCCATTGTAAACTGGATTTCTAAACAAATTCCTAATCAATGCAGTGTTAAAAATCCCCCCATTCAAATTCATGCATTATTTATTGGTATAGGTAAATTAATTTCAATTCAAAGTAGAAAAACGGCCATAAAAATCATCATTGTATTCGACCGTTACGGCCGCCGTTTGTTGTTGTAAAGGATGCAATGAATTAATTTAATTGAGATTTAAAACCTGCCATCTTTCGATCTAAGTGCTTTCTCACCATTATGTCGTTAAACGAAAGTGTGAACCGTTTTCTTTTTGTTGCGATTATTGTGCGTTCGAGCTTGCGTGCCGAATAAATCAGAATAAACCAAATAAGAAGTAAAAAAAAAACGATAATTTTCCGCGATACACATTATAATGGTTTATACTTTTCAGTTGACACACATAGCCCGTAGTTCTACGACTCGAATCGATATTACTCGTGGCATGGATAAAATTCTTATTCACAATAAGTCGAGAATGATCAAAATATCACCGCTAATCCATTAAAAGAAGATAATTCAAACTTCGAATAGTGGGAAATTATAAAATTACAATTTCCCTCGCATTTAGAATCAATTTTTAGGAGTACTTCAAATATTTCAAAACTGAAAAAGTTATTTTGTTGATATTTAATAGTCGAAAGCGAAATGATGGTGTTGCATTATTTACTTACACTTATCTAAAAAAAAAACAAACAAAACCACGAAATAAACACTTACCTTTTAGCAGTTCGTCCCATTTGCAAGAAGAATCATACGAGTTTCCGTCAATTACCTGAAAAAAAAGTCTTACAGTGAAATGTAGCTGCAGTTTAGTAAATTGTAATAATAAAAAAAATTCTAACTTATTTATCAATGTCAATCGTTGATTACATTTAAAATAATACTGTTTAGACGATAGTAAAAATAAATTGACATTGACAAAATAAATGCACCGAGAGTAAAAATTATTTGAACTATTGTTTTCAAACTCATACTGAATGAAAGTAGTGTTTTGGAATCAAATATCACCTTTACTCTAAGGTGCACTTGAAATCTGGGGTTTCGCAAAGTTCCATTTTGGACTCGTTCTCATTCTCATTCGCTGATAATAAACAAATTTATTTTTCTTTTGATACGGAAGATTTCTTGGAGGCTATTAGATTTATTATTGAGAATTTACAAAAAACAACTTGAAACGTAACCCTGAGAAAACCGCTTTTATGATTTTTGGGAGCAAAAATAAAGTGAATTTTCTTAAAAGCAACGATGAAGTGTATATAGGCAATACTAAAATTGGTTTAGTTGGGAATAGTAATCGATAGCAATTTTAGGTTTAAGCAACATCTAGAAATTACGTTCCAAACATTTTTCTTTGCTTCTAAAAATGTTTTACGGCAACCGACATATTTTAAATTTCAAACTAAGGAAAACTTTGCGTGAAACCTTAATATTGTCACATTTTAATTACAAGATTATGTTTACAGTTTCCGATTCAAAGTGGACAGCAAAAACAGAATAAAAAGAATCCAAAATTTCTGTATACGATTTATATATGGCTTAAGAAAGTAGGATTCTGTTTCTCTTGCAATGCATTGTATTTTAGTAGATTTGTATACAAAATTATTAAAAGACTTTTTTCCATTCACACTCTTTAATGTGCAGTTTGGCAGTTGTTTTATTATGCTTAAGTGTTTAAAATTTTAAATCTAAATGACTAAAATACTCCTGCATATAATCTTTTAGAGGGTAATCCTCTAACCAGATTGAAATTTGCTCGTTCTTGTCGGATCCGGCAAAAAAAAATGTTTACAGATTAAATATGCAATTTTCTTATCGTTGGATTATTCGTGGGAGTCAAAGACCTTCGCCGCCTTGGAGTCCAGATTTCAATCCTATTGATTGTTTTGTTTGGGGGTATATGAAGTCGCTAGTATTTGAAGGGGAGGTTCATATTAGAGATTAATTATGACACAAGAATGAAAATGTCGCTGAATCATTTCGAAACGAGAAATCATTATTTTAAATTAAGCAGTTTTTCAAAAAAACGTGCCTAAACGCATTACAGTGAATGGAAATCATTTTTAACATATACTGCCGAATAGAAATGTTTTTTTTATGAATATTTTTTTTATTTAACTTTAGTTTAAAATTGAAAATGTATTTTTCATAAAATTCCCTTCATTGACGTCGAAAATCTCAAAATTAATAATATTAAAAATGCGGTTAAGGTCTGTACTTAACATATTAGCTCAAGTTATATGCATGCCACGTTATTTTAAAATTCATGGCATAAAAAATGAAATTTTAAATATTAATTAGTGTTGTATTGAAAATTTCACACCCAAATTTTTCAAAAACAGCGGCTCGGGGCGAAATTCGAAGGGTATACCTTTTTTAAGTAAAAAAGGTGTAAGAAGTGATTGTCTTTATTAAAAATCTGCATACATTAGGGCGCAAAAAAATTAGCAAGCATCAAATGCACGAAAAGTACCATACCTAGCGCCTTCTACAAAATCTACCCAAAATCATTCGTGAAAATGGATTTCTCATATCAAAAAACCCCGAATTGCCAAATTTTGTGCAAAAACCTTGAGTATTTCAAGAAAAAAATCAAAAACGAAAATCCAAATTTAACACCCTGGACCTATCTCAGTTAATATCAACTTTTAGACTAAGGTAAGTTTCTTTAAATCATAATATGTTTACCTAATGAATCAACTATTTTGCTATGTACCATTACTTACAGGACAACATGTATAAAACAGAGAGATTATTATTATTATTATAATTATGATAATTTATTATTATTTATTATTATTATTATTTATAAATACAAACAGGAGGATTGTGGGTATACCTAAGAAAATTGAATTTCAAAGTTTCTTGTTAAATATTAATTTCATGTAATTTTCTGCTAGCTTTACATTATGGAACAATTTCTTAGTTAATTTTGAGACAAAAAAAAACCGGTATCAAATATTTGATGATATGTTAAATATTTGCACGCAACTGTTTGTAGTTGTACGGTTTATGAATGAAATGAATTGATAAAAACAAATTGAAAATAAATAGTTCTATTTGTTCATGGTAAACCACGAGAAATTTTCATATTCCACCATTTCAAATTACGATTATTTTAACTCCAAATACGACTTTTATTATGATAAAATGATAGAGAAATCAATTTTGTTTTCCTATACGTGTATGCGCGTATTTTGTGTACGTATAAACACACTTGGAATAAGTTCAATCGTTGCAAAACAAATATTTGCCTGGATAAATTCGATTTAAAGCGCCCATTCAACGCAGGATTAGCTATTTGTACAAATGTGGTAAATACGACCACGCGATAAAGCTTCAAAAAACAGGCAACGCATATTATCACTCCTACTTCCGTTTTCCGAGAAAAAAGAAAAGTCGCCACAGGTTTACCGCACATGAAAAATATATAGACCACAAAAAACAACTCATCAAAAATATTTGAGAACTATCTAAAGTAAATTAAACTGAAATATCCAATACTAAAACAAGCGATAAACAAATAAGACGGGGCGACATCTGCTTAACTACTCCTTTAAATGAGTTTTTAGTAGGTAAAATTGTGTTGGCGTTGAAGATAAAAGTAATAGGCACTAAAGCCGGCTCTAAATGTCAATAAAAATTTGTTATCAACGAAAAAAAAAAGGCCTAAAGCGTCCCGCGAGCTGGTTTTTAACGTGTCTTTCAACTTAGCGCCCGATTTTATTATTTAACGACGTAAAAGCATGTTTAAAAATTAACGATTTTGTTACGTATCGTGAAACCAGGCTGATTCCGCTCTACTGCATAGTCCGAACCAAATAAACTTTTAAATAATGTCCACTAGAGACCCAGTAACAACAAAACAATTTAAAATAATCTGTTACAATTGCAACAATATTCCAAAAACCAAAATCGATAGACACTGCCCAAAAAGAGACCTATTGTTTCCAGGCATAAAGAAAATATATTAGAAGTATCTATCACATGGTTAGTTTTGGTTACTTAAAAAGATAGTGTTACTCTGACAGGTAACTACTACACTCCTACGTATATATTAATAGAACAGTTTTATAAGTGAAGTTCAATCTTAATAATATGAAGCAGCTTCATTTTCTGTAAGCTCACTATATTTAAAGAAGGATCAACGAAATTATTTCTATCTTAAACAATTTTGTTAAGGAAACTTTAGATGACCTTCAACAATAAATCTCTACCTGGGGAATTCATTTTCTATGATGATAATGTAGTGACAGAGGGACTGACTATGAAAAGACGCTTATTATATTTAGGACTGAAGATTGAATTGAATAAAACTAATAAAATTAGATATCCTGAATTCATTATAATATAAAATTAAAAAAAATAATTATCAACTTAGACAGATTATGACTACAAAAATGCTAAGAAAGGTGTACCATCATTGAAACCTTGATTGTTACTCAAAAATATGTCTTGAAGATGATGCTGAATAAAAACAAAATTCATTCTAGTATAGATTCATTTAGTCCGAGTATTACGAATTAATCAATTGTATATAAAATCAGCGGTAAGATTTGGCCGAAAAAATCAAAAATACTTGCACAAAGTAACACAAAATATCACGAGACACGCACAAAATATTAATTGTAAGAATAACTAAATGCCAAAAATATATTTTTTAAAGGCTACCAAAAATATTTAACATGTTACCCGTTGAACTTAAGAATAAACCATTTTAAAAAAATAAACTTAAGCAGTGGCTAATAAATAATATAATAATTTGGTTTTGTGCTAAGTACGAATTGTGTGGATATAGTCTCTGTCTATTATTGTTATATGTTTTTTACAACTCATTCCTTTTGAATTTGTTATTAATAATCCTTAAATGTTATAATATTTAAAGCAAAAAATAATTTTGCCCATGACCTCGGATACAGCCATTTTCGTCACGAATTGGATTGTGTTGTTTTGCAACATAGGAATTTGCAAAAATATTTTCAGGACCATGTCAAGTGTACAGAGACTGTGAAGCCCATAGTGCGCAATATTATGTTGGAAATTTTTGTGTTGTAATTAATGTTAATGGAAATAAATTAAATTAAATTCACTGAAACAAAAAACTTGGTCACATTTCAAAAAAACCTTAAAAGACTCTCTCTTATTAGAACAGTGTTCATCAACTCCAGAACAATAATTAGTATTAAAAATAAAACAATATAAAAAGTAGTGATAAAAATGAAATTTGAATGCTTCAAAAATCAAGTCCTTAATTCAAAATTATTTGTTTAATCTCTAATTATTATATTTTTCTATTTATGTAGTCTATTGGTTATTTAAGATATTAGATTTTTGATAAACAGTTTACATTTTCTCCACTTAAGCTAAAGAAGAGGCTTATTTTGCTTGTAAAATATTCAACTAATCTTTTTTCTGGCACATTTTTAGTCAGAATTTTTTTTCTCTTGAAGTTTGTTGTACTTTACTGCAAAATAAAAACCTAAAACGATCACCAATGAGACTAAAGAAAATGACAACTGGTCAAGAAAAAAATATTTCCAGCGGATTCGTTCAGGTTAAGAACTCAACTTTTTATTTGGACTTATCCTGTTTTAGAAGTACTGCAGAACAATAATTAGTATTTAAAAAAAAAACAATATAAAATGTAGTGATAAAAATGAAATTTGAATGCTTCAAAAACCAAGTCCTTAAATCAAAATAATTTGTTTAATCCGTAATTATTATATTTTTCTATTTATATACTCTATTGGTTATTTAAGATATTAGAATTTTAATAAACAGTTTACATTTTCTCCACTTAAGATAAAAAAGGGGTTTAATTTGCTGGTAAAATATTGAACTAATCTTTTTTCTGGCACACTTTTAGTATAGTCAGAATTTTTTTTCTGTTGTAGTTTGTTGAACTTTACTGGAAAATAAAAATCTGTTTTTTATTATTATTATCAATAACAAATAATTAAATTAAAAATGTAGACGATTAAAAGTAATTTTTCAGCAAAAATATTTTGATTTTATTTCAGTAATATATGAAGGGGACAACAACAACAAAAAATGTCTTATATTCAGATCTGTAACCTTAAATACTAAAAACCAACACTTGTTTCTACTTATTACAGATAACAAAATATTTTTTTTAAATTATCTCTTAACTCATCGTGCATTCGCAAACAAATCTGTCTCTGGCTGCAATGGTATTATAAAATATTGCAAAAACTTCGGAATTCGCAGACCAACCTACAAGTTCCACGAATTATGTCAATAGAAATTCCATTACGTAGAGCTTTTGATGAGGTTATGCGGCGAGCACAGAGATGAATAAGGCCAAATAAACGCCGAAAATATTCGATTCGGATCTTTAAAATTGTAAACTCTTGGTATAACTTGATCTCGTAGAAAAGGCTCGGATATAATTATTATAAATCAATGTAGCAATCAAAAACCCTGCACGTCTAAAATTATTCTATTAAGTTAAAAAAAAATGTTCAGCGAACCATTTCAGTTCACCCAGGCAAAAATGTATATTAAAAAACGTTCTTACCATTAAATGGTAGTTAATAACACGGTGGGGTTTTCTTAATTTGAAGTTTAACTTCCCATTGAAGAACCGGCTCTAAAATATCTGGGAGTTGGTTTAATTGTACATTTTTATTGGAAGAATGTTTTAAAAATCCTCTATTAGAATCTGATAACAATCTTCTCAGGCTATAATCATCATCAAGTTCGATAACGAAGGAGGTCGTTTAAATTTAAATAAGAATGTGATTATCACTTGACTAGGTTAAAATATTTATAAATCCAATGTAATTACCTCATAACTGCCTACGGGGGGTTATTTTAGGGGACATAATTCGGCAACTTGTGGCATTATCGATTTTATTTCAGACGATCGTGGATGCTAGACAGTTAATAAAAAATCAAAAAGGCACTTTTGATGCACGCGCGCGGTTTCAGCCCCCAGATAGACTTTAAATTGTAATTGAAATCGCTACTGATACAAAAATTTCGTTATTAAGTCTGAGAAATTCCACACAAAAACAATTTTTCCGTCGTTACGAAGGGTTCGTTCCAGCATATTCAAATCGCCCGGGATTTCTGAGATATTAAAATATATACTAGTTAATGCGAAGGTAGATATAAAACTTTGTGGATGCAAAATAAATTTGTTTCTTGCAGCTTTAAACACACAATATCGAAATAATTTTTGATTAATATTTCTGTAAAAATAGACACTAGTGAAGATCCTTTAAAACGATGACCAAGGAGACTAAAGAAAATAACAATTAGTCAAGAAAAAAATATTTCCAGCGGATTCAGGGTAAGAACGAAATTTTTTATTTGAACTTATCCTGTTTTAGGATTAAATATAGATGAATCTGTGTAGTGGAATGGGCATATTGATAGTTTAATAAAACAGTTAAATTCTGTTTGTTAGGGAATTAGAGTAGTTAATAGTTACAATACAACAAAAATTTTATATTTTGCAAATTTTTGTGTCCATTTTAAAATATGGCATTATTTTTTGAGGAGGGCACAGCGCAGTACAAAGATTAGTTGTAGACCAGAGGAGAGTTATCAGGCTAATTAAAAAGACGAAGTGTGGAGATAGTTGTCGAGGAATTCTTCAAATGAAAGGTTTAATGACAATATACGGTGTCTATATTTATGAGTCACTCATTTTCTTTTTTTAAAACCGGGAGTATTTCAAACTGCATGTATCATCGCATACGTACAACACTACTAGAACCAGAAATGTAAATTACCCAATACATAGATGAACTCTAACTGAGAAGAGTCCATACTATATGTGTAGAAGATTTTATAACAAATCGCCCAACAGTTAAGAAGAAATAAATAGTTTCAAAAGATTAAAAGAAATATTAGTATACTTCTGATGGAATAAGAACCCTACTCAATAAAAGATTATTTTGAGAAAAAAATGTAAGAATTATTATAAGTTATGGTTAATTGTATAGTATATTTAGGTATTAGACGCTATTTCCGTGGTTTTTTTGTATTTTGTAATATACTAACACATTTTGAAATAAAGATGATAATTATTATTATTATTATTAATTAAGTTCTTTCTAAAGTAAATTAGAAACCATTTATTAATTCTTCCGAACAAAGTATACAATACACAATGCCTTTATGAGATCGTCAACATAGAAAACTTTAACACATAAAATGTTACATAGGGTTAAAAAAGAAATTAAGAAATATATACATTTAAGATCAAACCTAATCAAACATTATTTTACATTATCATCGCCGCTGATTAGTAGTTTTTATCTAGCAAAAAAAAAATATTATATTTTTCTTCTATTGATTCATTTCAAATAATTTGTCTAGACATTTTATACCCGTATAATTTGAATCTTGCTCTCCAACATAATCTCGAATACGGTAGGTGGTATCAGATTTTTATTCCTAACGTTATGTCATGCGTTTCGCGTCTCCTTAAGATATGATGTTATGATTTTTTGTGAACATAATCAAAGAATTGATATAGAAACAAGAAAGGTCAATATATTGTATTTTTTTGGATATTCTGTAGAAAACTCTGAGCTTCTTACGCCGGCCACTGATGTAATGGCTTTTTTTGTAAAATCCCCAAAACACGACCACGTGAGAGATGGTAGACTGTATAAGACCAAAATATATGTAGATACTTTGTGTCCCTTACATTTTTTAATATAGTAGACCAAACCATTATTAATAATTTTTTTATCAGCTTTATAATATTTTAATTCATTATTATATTTCTGTAGGAAAATTCGATTGCCAAGGATTTACTGGTATTTAATGTGGATTTTCCCTTTCTATAGTGCTTTGTTTTGATTTTCCCGGTATCACTAGATTACGATCGGCATCCAATGACACTACTAGAGATATTGGAAGACTATCCACATACACATTAAAAAGAGCTTTGGGGACAGGCAAGATCCTTGCCCATAAACAACTGAGCGTTTTCCTCCGACATTTTATATGTATTATATAGATAATGCGGAAAAAAAGTTTCTCTATAAAATGTAAAATTGTGTGTAAAATATGAAGCAAGCATGTACAAATAAGAGGTGTTATTTATTAAAAAATTTCTATACAGGGCGACTCATTAATAATTGAAAATATTTTAGTTGCAGAAGCGTTCTAATGAACAGAACAAAAGCGAGTTTCTTGATCATCCTGATCAATAATGAATGTAATAAGTCAATTAATAATATTTAACAGAAAATTGGGTTAACCATATTATAGCTACTAGAGATATAAAGGCCTACCTATGCTCATAATATAGGCACTTATGAAGCGACTATGAAAAAATTTTGAGAAGGTGCATTCAACATGTGCGTGGGTTTTTAACCAACCACACCAATTGAAAATTCAGGCTTTTAACCAATACGATCTCGCGGCATTCAACAACCAACATGGCCGCTAGATTGCTAATAAGTTTGGCATTTTCTCAGAATAAATCCAGATCCTATTAAAACTGCAGGCAAAAAAGAGTTAAGGTGTGGAGAACGTTGCTAAAAAATACTGCAATATCATATTGAAAGCGGAAATTATTCAATTTTATAAGCGGGAAACCTTTTAAATTAACTTTCACAGCCACATTCTTTTTCATTAGGTGGCGATTTTTGTCACAAAAATACATAATGCTGTGTCAATCAGCAATAACCTGGATTCAAGAGACTATTGCGTTTTTGTAAAAATAAATTAAATAAATAAATAATGAATTTATTTATCCAACATTGCCGTTAAAAAATAATAGAAAAGTAGGTGCTAAGATATATCCACAAATCAATATTATTGTACTAATGCTCTAATATGACAAGTATTTATGAAGAGCCCTTTTAAAAATTCCATCTTCTCAGTGTTTTGTTCCAATCTATGACGCAATTCAGCTTTTGCGGATTTTCCATCTTCATGAAATAGTGCTGAAGGAACCAAAATTAGCTCATACGAAAATAAGTCATTTAAATCAATTTCTTGCCACCTTTCTGCACAGATTATTCTAAGAAATATGAATTGCGACTCAACAACCATTTTTGTCGAAACCGCATCTTTATTCCACTAGTAGTAGGTAGTAGGGCCACTATATAGGTATATCAGGTTAATAAAAATAGCTGTCAGAGACAATGCGATCTGCACTAACAGAAACCATGAACATTTCAACATTTCAACGTATATAAGAAACTATCCTTTAAATTTGTGTATTAATTCTTTAAATCTAAAATGAGAAGAAAAAGGAATGCGACGCAAACAAATTAGTTTTATTATGGTACCAAGTGAACACTTTTGCAATTTAATAT
Organism: Cylas formicarius; assembly: GCF_029955315.1. Classification (NCBI taxonomy): domain Eukaryota; kingdom Metazoa; phylum Arthropoda; class Insecta; order Coleoptera; family Brentidae; genus Cylas; species Cylas formicarius. The sequence goes on along the minus strand of NW_026844225.1, from coordinate 9,143,331 downwards.
CGTCGTTGTTATTTTAAAATTACCAATTTTATAGTCCTAAAAATAAAACGACCACCGAACAAGAAACGAGTTGAATCATTTTGTATTAATCGATTTCGATGTTCACGTATTCATTGTCGTTATAAATTTTTAATATAATTGCATATCGCAATAACGAGTTATCGAGTGCACATAAAACAATTCGATTTTCAATACGCCACCTATTTTTAGAAATTTATTAAATTATTTCATTAAAAATGATGCGTCTACCGTGGTGTGCTCGAAACGTACTGCTACTTCATTTAATCAAAAAGAGCCGACGGTGTAAAGCTTTTATGGTAATTTCATTATTGAAACTGGTACACGACTGGTCCGATGTCGACAAATTTTCGAAGTTCGCGTTGTTTTTTTTTTAGTAAATGAATATCGTTGCATTGTGATAAAATCGAAGGGGATGCCTCTCGTGATAACATTGATTAAACCCAAATGGTGAAACGGCGGTTTGAAAAATAAATATCAGGTTTGTTCGAGCATTTCGAGCAAATTTCGTCCAGTTTTGGAATAGATAATATTGCTGAAATAGGCACTAACTATTTTATAAGAAATTAAATAAGAGAGACAAAGACAAAACATTCATTTCTATAGCAGAACGTGGGTTCCCTAATTTCAGACACATAAAAATTTACGTACAGTACAATTCAATATGGTACCATTGGCACGAACGTTAATGCCTTGGTGAAGAATATCAGGGAACAACCATTGCTGTGTTCCTTTGATTAGAAAAACATTAGAGTCTAACTCTTCACTTCACTGGTTCAATGACGGTGTCAGAGTTATGCGAGATAAATTATCAGATGACTTTTGAATGTATAAAAAAGATGTATCCCCTGAAGAACTCAACATATTTTTTACGACCGTAGCATAAAATATTAGAACCTTTGGATGGAACTCCGGCCACGTTTCCTGGTCCAAGAATTTTTTGAAAATAGTAAATGGTTTTCGAGAAAATAAGTTTTTCTGAAACCATGCAGTGCGCCGTAATAATCCATGAGGTCATCGCGCCTTAACAACCCCCGAAATAGCGACATCAATATGGATTTTTTCAAATATCCCGAGCAGCGTATGTGATAGACGAAAGCCCCAAATACAAAAATTGTAGCTCTTGATGCGGCTTATGACAATGTTTGAACCCATTAGCCATATTCTTTACGACTTTTGATGTGCAGCTTATAATTTGCTCTGTAAAAGAACAATTTTCTAGATCTTTTAGATTTTTGCCTATAATTTGAAAACCCTGTACATAACCGAAAAAATGGCTGAAATAAATGTTATTGCATTGGATCGGGTGAACGAATATGGAGGAAAACATATTTTTCTGGAAGCTAAAATTTCCAAACAAAAAATTTCAAAAATTATTAAAAAATACATGGTAAAAGTTAATTGCACCCAATTTCTCCCGTTTAAATGTGGACAAGGACTTTTACTTCTCTGTTAAATTTGAAGTTGATATCTTCAAATTTAGGACACTTACCACATTTCTCATTTAGCACGGAATATCGGCAATACGCTGCAACCTGATATACAAAAAATTTTCCTGTCTATGCGGGCTTTATCGCAGTATAAAAGAAAGTGAGATCTAAATCATAGTTATTCAGTTATAACCATTTTTCAATAATAGGGGGACCCATTTTTCAGTATATTTTTGAAAAATTATCAAGAATAAAAGTTTATGTATCTTCTGCGTAGTCTGGTTCAAGAATTTTTTTTGGTCTCGTAAACGGTTTTTGAAAAATGATGTTTTTTGTAGACCCTTGCACACGGGATTTTCATTTTTTTCTAGAATACTTCCCGACCCCCCAGTCCCCCCATTTTCATAAGGTTTCGTCGCGGGGCAAAGCTGTATATCTGTAAACAAAATCGCGAAAAAAAGATGGATACCGGCGATGGATCAGGGCCATTTCTTATAAGCTTATGTGCCTCGTCGAGGGTTAAAAAGGATGAATATATTTTGTAGCACCAACGGTTCAAAAGTTATTCAGGAAAAACCAAAAGACGAGAACGGAGAACGGACAGACAAAAAAAAAATTGTTTTCGACGGTGATCATTTCTGTACCAACGGCGATCCCAGGACTTGCCGTTACCGAGATATAAAATTTTTATACGACCGCAGATACTTTCGAAAAATTCAATTTAATCGATCTTCAAAAGTTACAAGAAATTCACAGCAAGACATACATGGACTAATACAACACAAACGCAAATACGTGCTATTCTCACATTATCCAGCGTTTAATGGAAAAACAATAGAATAAAATGAAATAACTAGCAGCCTGACTAATATTTTCATTACATTGGCTTTGTTAGGCTGCCCAATAATGCAAAATTTACTATTTTATCGACATTAGAAAAAATAATTTCATTTTTAGTAAACAGAAAATAAAAATTTTTCAAAGAAACTTCCACAGGCAACTGTAATGCTTTTTACAACACCTCTGGATTCCTCCTGCGTCGGTTTTTGCTTAGTCGAAAATGCTGACGTTTCGATGAAGCTCTGAAGAAGCCAACAGGATGATTGGCGAAACGTCAGCATTTTCGACTAAGCAAAAACCGACGCAGGAGGAATTCAGAAGTTTTGTAAAAAGCAGAAAATAAAAATATAATTTTTGCAGTATTTTTGGAGATCGGACTTTTTTTCCATAATAATTTTGTAAAAAATATGTTCTAAACTCATTTTTTTCCATTGAACTGGGCGGATGTCCAGATTTCGAAGTAATATTTTGTAAGAACATGGAAAGCAAACATTTTCTTACTAGATCCTTTCATTACTCTAAAACGTCAAGGTAGAAAATTATAATAAAACGACTTTTTCTTTTATTTCTGTTATTCGACATCGAACAAAAACTTCGTCAAACCTTAAATTTTATTTCGTAAAATATTCCAATTTCGTTAAGCGTTTTAATTTTTCCGGCTTTGTTGCTGAAGTTGGCGGTAATAAAATTATCCTTAACGTCCAACGATTTCGTTTTATTCCAAGCGAACAATATACAATCGCGAACCCAACACGTAGACACAACAACGAACCCATGCGTCTTTTAAACTTTGTAGAGCATGAATTAGAATAGAATGGGACGGGATAAAATAGGACACTTATTAAATCAACCCGGTTAGCTCTAACAGATTGCGTTCAGACAATTGCAGCGACGAATAAAATAAACAAGTAACGTATCTATACAAATTTGAATATATCAACCGATTTAAAACAACCGAACCACGCCTTTGAGAAATGACGACCAGGTTTGTACGCTTAAAGGTCCGCATTCACTCGAGCATGAATTCGAATGAGGCCAGACCAGACCAGGCTAATGCCTCGTTAGTTGGGTATCATACAGCAATGAGCGAGACTCCCATCCATCTGCTTTGCCCTTAATATCATAGGTTAAACAAACTTATACTTACATACACCCTAACATACAGATCTAACATTGGGTCATTCTGTTTACAGAAAACTTACGAACACAGAGCGGTACTTTAATGCATCGTCACATCACCATCCGGTCCAAAAATCATCGATTATCAACTCTCTTGATTACAGAGCCGTAAAACCATCTCAACCCGAGTCACTGAACCCTGAATTGGAACACCACTTCCCTCTAATAATTTCCACATTGGCAAAATACACTTATATTGAAAACATCACTGGCCAGATATCAAAACTTCTAAAGAAATATAACGTCAAAACCAGATTTACCACTTGTCCAAAAATCTCTCAACATCTTCGTCCGTCAAAGACAAAATTCCATTTGAGATGCCATGGCATTCCATGCGTATGCGGCAAAGAATACATTGGAGAGACCGGACGTAAAATATCAACTAGGCTCAAAGAACATGAAAAAGCCTTAAGATTACGACAAATAAACTCATCAACAGTTACTGAACAATCATAAAACCGGACATCAAACCTTATTCGATAAAACTAAATTTCTTGCATGTTTGCATGTAATCAATTCTTCTACCAACTCTTAACCGCAATAATCTGGGAGTCAGTGATCCGAAACAATGTTTATAACCCCCCCCCCCCCTTCCCTACACAGTAGTATGACTGTGCACTAACCTTTTAGTTACATTGTAGACATCATAACATATTCTTGGCAAATCTAGTTCTGAAGCAGCCAACTGATACTTTGCCATAAGGATTTTGAGCTGCTAGCAGATGTATTATGCTGATAATAGGAAGTTCTAATCAATGACAAATTTATTCAATAGTTCTAATCAAGTGAAATTGTTTTGCTTCAACAATTTTTAAAATTATTTTGAGTTTTTCTCGGGTTTGTGATTGATGCGCTTAAAAAATTGAATATACGTTTTTCCCATCATGGATAGAGATAACACGATATATAGAATGTCTAAAAATTCTGAACATGAAATTGCTCATATGTTGCGAAATGTTTGGGAGCCGACTGATAATCAGAAAAAGCATTTGTGAAAGTTTGATAGTGCTTAGATTCTACGAGCTCACACCATTGCAATGCCCCAAAATGCAAAAAGTGCAAAGTTACACGCTTTTTATATTAACCATTTTGTAAAAACTTCAAGTTGCTCCCTTATAATATGAACTGATGAAAACGAGATTCTTTGATCAACGATTATCCAAATATTTAAAGAGCAGATAGTCTTACGCGAAAAGTTATTAACTCCATTATGTTTTTAATTTGAGCCGTTCTCGATTTTCCAGCTGATATTCTCCGCAAATCAATTTCTGCGGCATTTAAATAACGATTAAAATGATGATTTAAAACACTTGAATTTTTGAATTTCAAATCGTGATTTAAATCAAACTACTATTTTTGAAAATCTTTTCTTATTGACACCAACATAAAAAGCCCAACGTAAAAATATTATCACAAATAAAAAGTGAAACAATTCTTTAAAAAAAATAAGAAAAATAACATAATAGTATGCTTCTGCATTTTCGTTGAATAGTTTTAAACAAAAAACTAATTTTCCACTTTTTCTATCCCCGTCCTGTTCCTTATATCTCGGTGGACAAAACCAAAAGTGCCGAAAGTTCGTTCTACTGATGCTGGGGAAGCACTAGCGCGCACAGAAACTGTTTTATTATTGGTAGCTGTTTCCCAATTTCTTGCTCATTCTTTTGTGATGTCCACCACTGTATTTCTTTTACGTTTTTCATTATTTCTTTTTGACTAATGGCAAAAGTCCAATGTTTCCATATAAATTATTAATTGTTTCAGATTCTTTTCTTCAGGTGTTAACTCATTTTTTTGCTTTTGAGGGTTCAACATATAGGCTATAAAATGATATGGCGTGAGTCCCTGCTTATATCGATCCCGAATTTTGTGTATTTTTGATAAAGGCAATTCTAGAACATTCTCGAAGATATATTGTAAATATTTTCACTGCTCTAGATAGTAGCATTTTTTCTCTACAAAATATCAAGAGCACCTCATATTGGTTATAAAATGCTTAAATATTTTGGTGCTGCATGTTAAGGCACCTTTGGGTAAATGGTCGAAAGAATTTGGTTTCTGGGTTACTTCACAGATTTTTAATAATATATCCCACTGAGTGACTTTAAACAATCGGCAACGCATTCCATAGCACATCTCTCGGAAGGACTAATGCATTCCTGCCTGCTTGACTGAATTTTGCTCTAGCTGGACGGTTATCGCGACGTGTGGTATTTGTAAGTCTTTGCACAGTAAATTCAAAATATGTGCAGAGCAGCCATAAGTTATAACTTTTAAGACCGTCTTTTCCATCAAGGTTTTTTGCATGAGGGCCATATTTGCCGCGTTATCTGTCATAGTCGTTTGACCACCCGTCAATGGACTTATTCACACACTGTCCTGACAGAGAAGAAAACCATTTGGGTTTTCCCTCCTCATCGATGTCATCTAAAAGGCTTGTACAGAGTTTTCAATGCATCGAACTGGTAACAAAAACTACTCAAATTAAGCCTGATTTTCCTTCTTTTTTTCTTTGTTTAAAATTGAAAAATTTAAGACGTTTTGAAAAAAAAATCAATAATTTTTGATTTCTTAATAAAAATTAAAGTTTGCCCAACACTAACTGCAAGTAAATATATTTTTGACAATATGTTGATTGATGTTTCTACACTTATATATTTGTGGAATAGCAACTTCTGCACCAATAGAATAATCAGTGAAGCTAAAGAGAATGTTGACTCTTCATTCCAAATATCCATGTTCTACATATATTTAAACAATATGTATAAGTTTTTTGGTCATTCCGAAAAGCATTTCATATTTTCGCTACGACTCAATATTGAAATTCGTTTGCAAATAACTCTGCCAGTTTTCCAAGGGCATTGCATAAAGTTCTCCTCTGATCAACATATTTAATGGCGTATTGAAAAAAGCCTGATTTCTTCGCTATTATTTTGCTTCATTCCTTAGAATGTCAAGTCCTTTTCCCAGGCTTTTGTTTAAAGATTGTTCCACTAGTGACCAGTAGCAAAGAGGGCCACCAAAAATGTTAATGCTTCCCTGGGCACGGTGTAAAAATTGAAAAATGATAAAAATTGACGCTTTTTGCAATTCCGACGTTTTTAATCGGAGAGTAATGCTTTATTCGTTTCATTAAACCCGACCCGAGTTATAAAAAATAAATAAATAAAAGCGAATATAATCAATTATCGATTTAATAAATAAAATGTTGCGTGTGGGAAGCCCGTAAGTTACATACCGGAAACGTATTTAATGAAAATAAATTTTAGTTCGTGCAAAATTGCGTTTAAAAATTACTGAAAGGTCATTAATCAGGGTGTTGTAACGCACTCATCAATTACACCAAAAATCGGTAAAATGTAATCATTAAAATAATCACCCGCACCTTTTGACGCGAAATTTCAAACTAATCACAGAAACCACCGACTGGAATTACCTCCGATAATGTTACCATTACCATTGCGGTTGTGTTACTTTCTTCACAATTTTCAACTAGAAGCTTACAAATAGGACAACTTTTTGTAAATGGTGTTTGCACGTGATTAACTGCAAGTGATAGCTGATTCACAATCTTTAATTCAATGGAAAAACTAAGCCGTGCTTAGCGTACTGAAGGGAAGCTCCATTTTCGTTCAGGAGTCTGAACTATCCTCTACGACGATGTTCAAGGGCTAATTGAAATTTGCAATTAGGACTAAGAAAATAGAAACATTAACGGAATTTCTGGAAGTATACTAAGCTATGACGAATGCAAATCAATGCAAATTAAAAAAATTAAGTTAATAAACAGTTCATTAATAAAAGAAAAAATAGTTTGGTGATGATCAATCAAAATGTTTCAGACATAGAAGAGAATTTTATGACATGCGAAGTGTTGTTTCATGATGGTCAAGGTTGTTTTGCGAATCGCTGTAGATAGGTTCTTCTGTGTGCAAACGTAATTTTTGATAGGAAAAATTAAATATTTAAAAAACGGTGAAACTTAACTATAGCCTAACATGAAATATATCTAACATTTTTCGAGAAATTGTTTTTTTTTAAATAAGTGGCCACTTTATATGTATACTATACTAGATAATTTAAGTATATCTAATTAACGCTATAATTTCGTGCATTTTGTGAGAAAAACAGAAAGGACGTGCGTGTATGTCTAAGAGTTTGAGTATTAAGCTATAAAAAAACGGCAAGATTTTATGGCTTATAAATAATGACTTTGTGCGCTTTAAATTAATCTTCTTTTATATCTACTGCGCCTTTTCAGACTGAAAACTTGGTAAGTCCAAGAAGAATTATCGTAAAACAAATACCAAAATATTCTATGTTACAAACTACAGGTTAATATTAACGTTTACTGAGCCTATGTATTCTTAAATATTGGCTTCAATTTTTGATTGGTGAAAATTCTATAGCTGATAGTGTGAATTTCCATTCCGATTAGTTTTTGGTTGTAATATTCATTCAGGTAGCTAAGTAAATTTTTAAACAATCCCTCATTCGCTACCTGAATCAATAATTCAACAACAAAAAACTAACCAAAACCGGTCTCACAAAAATTCACACAATTAAATTAGAACAAAAAATGTTAAGATTTTCAGTCATCAAAATACAAAATATGACAATATTCCGACATCTATTGGACTATACAATCAGGTAGTAGTAGATTCTTAGTTACGAGTGTAAGGTTATAAATTTAAATTTAACAACGGAGACGCATTTAAATAAATTTAAAAAAAAAATAGTTTTTGCTTTTTGTTTAATTATGTAAAATATCAATATTATCGTCAAACTTGTGTATTTCTGAATTTAAATGAATGGCATAGTTAGAATCCGAACTTTTATTATTATACCCTCTTTTAAGTTCGTTAATGCCTTTCTTAAATGTTCTGTTTGTCCGATATAAATTTTGGGACATGATCCACATTTCCACTTGTAGACTACGGACTTTTGGGTTTTTCGTGATTTAGTTTTATTGTTTTTTAAAAATTTTCCAATGGTGTTTTCAGTTTTAAAAGCCATCTTAATTTTATTTTTTAAATTTATATAGATGTTTCGAAATTTTCTTGCTAGGTTCTCCTATGTATTTCATTGTTTAATAAATTTTGGGTTAATATGGGATAGATATAGTTGCGAGTTACTTGAACCTGTTTTTTAGTTATAATCTTATCTATCAAATTATAATATTTAATTCTTTTTCAAAATTTTCTGTGGAAAGTGGTATAATAAGTAGTCTGTGTGTGTGACGGTGATTTGAGTTATTATGAATTAGTGTGTCCGTGTGTGAGGAAAAGTTTAAAGAGTTATTTAGTTGCGTCTCTATGGTAAATTTTATACGCTTATCTATGTAGTTAATATGATTCAAAAAGGACTGCAGTTGTCTTTCCGTTCCAATTAAACAAACAAAAACATCATCTACGTATCTATACCATCAAAGAACTATGTTTATGTATGACTACAATTACTTATTTTGAATATTTTTGCCTTCTACGGTTTTTATTGGAAGTTTCTAGGGAACCAAAGGCCCCTGGCCAACGACACGTTCATTAAAGCAATTCAACTGCCACGAAGAAAGACATTGTAACAAAAGAAACTTTGTGCAATGGCAATATTTATCTTTTCACAACTCATAAAATATCCTTTAAGAGGCCCATAAAAGTTAATAAACTGCATTGACGTATATACCCCATGTGGATGGAATCATCTATAGCGGAAAGGCAAACATTTTAAAAAGTCTCGCTATAATAACACGCTTTGGCACTTTTAAACAGCAATTAAACTTGTGCAATTAGTTCAATACTTATGATATTTCCCCACTAATACGGAAACGAAACTACTTCAACGTTAAAGTTCGACAATTTATTCAAATTTAAATAAATTAACCGTCCGGATTAACGTCAACAAAAACAATATGACAGTATCTGCTTCGTTTTTGCAAAACTGCCGGACCAAGTGGATTACACTGTTTGTTCAGTTGATTAAGTGAGTATGTAGCGTGTAGATAATTCATATATATACGCTTTTCAAATGCATTATTTCGATATTCGATACATTATTCAATTTCGCTTTCCCAACTTTCGCCCCGACAAGTGCCAAATTCAAATAACAATGTTTATTTTGGCACGGGCTCAAGGGTCGACTCTTTGAAAACCCTTGACCCGTACTTGAAGCACATAAAGTCCTTTATGTTGAAGATCACGTGACACCGAGCTTTTTACGGGATACCTATAATATTGTAGTGTGCTTTAGGGCAATATTCGCAAAAAAACCCGCTAGTATCAATTTTTAAACAATTTGAAGATATAATCGGAAAAAAAATCGATGACCAATTTTTAAAAATTCATATCTCCCTTATTTATAATAGGAAGGAATTGAAATTTGGACTAAATATAATCCCATCCTTGCTCTATCCAAAAAAATAAATAAATAAAATGAAAGTTAGGCATAAAAAAATTATTAAAACAATTAATTGCAACCAAACGGTAACAGATAGGGAAATCTTTTTGGTATCAAAAAATAGCCCACAAAGTATTTTAAAAAATTAAAATCGTAAATATTTGAAAAAAATCACGCCCATACAAATTTTCGACCCATGTCAATTTTTTTCAATCCCGCCGAAACTTGACCTAATCTTAGACGGATATTAGTGTTCTCTGAAAATGTAGTTATTTCTTTAAAAGAAAAATTTGCAACCCTCGCAAAATGCATATTTTCTAATAATAGAGAACTTATTCCATTTGATTGCCACATAAAGAACCTATCCGGTCCTCTTCGAAAAGAGTATTTTTAAAAGCACCTTCACGGGTTCAATTGTATAAGAAAATTGTCCAAATACCCAATTACCACCAGAACCAATAATATCTCACTGGGAACTTTGGATTTTGAACTCCGGCTTAAATAACAAATACAGAATAAAAATTTTCAGTTTGCGATAGATTGCAAAAAAGTTTCAGTTAATGTTGCAGTTGCAGTTATAAAAAAATCATCAGTAACTGAAAATAATACAGGCTTCAAATCAAAATTTCGAAAGAAAACTTGAATTGTATAAATCAGAAAGACACGTAATTAGAAAAACTAAGATACTGTCCGATAACTTAATTTATTTTTCATTTTTAAACATATATTTACAGAAAAAAAGACACAATTTTCGCTTGGGAAATCTTGAATAACATTTAGTTAACAATTGTTTTTATAATTGTAAAGAATAGTTTGTTAATTTTCGAACTCTGCGTTTTGCAAGTTGCTATTTTCTGAATGATATTGTTCAATTATTATTGCATATTTTTTTTTTTTAATGGAAAAATAATATTTTGTCAATATAAGATGTATGTCTATGAACAAAAACTTATATTACGATTTTTTTTTGTTTCATTTATTTTTAAGCCTCTGGGATATATATTTAAAATAACATTAACAATTTTTCATATAAAAACATACATATTTGCATTTATTACAGTTTTTCTGCTCCTTATATATAACACTTGGAATATATATATAAATATGATACAGAATTTAAATGAACATAGAAAAGACATTTTTTTAATTCTGGTTATAATTACATATGATATTTCAAATCCTTATTTTGCTCTTCTAATTTTTTTAACACACTCATAAATACTGTTTCGTGATTGATTTTCTATTTTTTTTTTGTCAACTGATATCGAATAGTGGGAATAAAAATCGAACCTAAGAAACAACTACTTTATAATATAATTAATAAGTTAATTTTCTTATTTTATAAATGAGATACAAACATACGTACATAGATACAAAAACGGCGTAGATTAAATCTCAAAACTATACGCTACCGAAACAGGCATACATATAGAACATAGTAAAGTATACGTTAAAAAAAAGAAAAAAAAATCGAAAGTAAAGCAATATAAAATTTTCGATAAATATTTTTAAAAAGAAAAAGAAAATATACCAAAAATGAAATTAAAGTCAGAAAAGCAAATATGTAGTAACAACACTCAAAATAACAGCAAGCCAGTTATTACAAAGTATACCGACCACCAATTTTACAACAGGTTCATGAACTTAACAGACACAACATTTTCTAAAAATGAAGTTGAATTCCTGGAAACAGGTTTCACCTTTAACTTATGTGCATTTCTAGTAAAATCTATCAAAAACAAAGCTGCTGAAAATAACATAATATTTACACGTGCAGATAAAGGGAAGACAGTCATAGCTATCGATCTTCCAGAATATATTTCAAAAACCAACAATTTTCTTAAACCAGAACTTTTCCATTGTATCAAAGACAAGTCAAGCAAGTAATTACTAACTCCACACTATTTAGCGACAACGACAAGTATTTTTTAACAATTATGAATCCACAACCGTCGAAATATTCTTTAGTTAAATTACATAAACAAGGTATGCCCATTAGACTAGTTGTATCTCATGTAACGGCTCCAGCAGTTAACCTCTCAACAAAATTAGTAATTATTTTAAAGTTCCACACAGATTTTAAACCAAAATTTGCAATAAAAACTTCACAAACAAATCCGTTCTTACGCAACACTATTGTCTTTTTATGTACAAAACTTATTTCCCAGTATTCCACCTCCGGATGTGATAGATTTAGTAGATTTTACTTTCACTTGGCAACAGGTTAATCCATCGGTAAAACAAGATTTATTAGATTGCTTAATAGTGTCTTTAGAAAAAAATTATTTTGAATTTGATGGATTTATATCTCTAAGGAAGGTTTGATTATAGGAAACCCACTTAGTCCTTTGTTAGCCGAGATTTTTATGGATAATTTGGAAAATATCATACTACAACATGCTTTAAGTAAAAGTTTTCTATGGTGGTATAGATACGTGGATGATGTCTTAACTCATTACATTATCGTATAAAAAACGCAAAACAAATAGATTTTTTCATTTACCATAAAACTTCACACAGCGACACAGTCATACATAACAGCTCAAATCACTCTTATACACACAAAATGGCTGCATTTCACTCTTTTATACACAGACCTTTTAATACGCCACCTTCAACAGAAAATTACAACAAAGAACTTAATATTATTAAACAAATTTCACTGAACAACGGCTACAATCCGTCCATTATCGATAAAATTATAAATAAAAAACAAATCCAGACAACAGTAAATTCTATTTATCCGAAACCTAATACAGAACACGAACAATTTAAAACAATTACATACATAGGAGAACCAAGTGAAAAAGTTTCAAAACATTTATCAAAATGTGGTTTAAAAATAGCTTTCAGAACTAACAACACAATAGGACCATTTTTTAAAAACAATAAAACGAAATGTCTAAAATCTCAAAAATCCGGTTGAAATGCGGATCGTGTCCTAAAATGTATGTTGGACAAACAGGTAGATCCTTCAAGAAACGCATTAACGGATATAAAAGAGAGTTTAAAGCCAATAGTCTAGATTCTAATTATGATACACACTTAAACACAGAAAAACACATTTTTGACGACAATTTTGATATTTTACATACAGCCACAAAAAGTATTAAATTTACTGGAACCCATGGAGATTAACAAAATGAGACATTCAAATTTATTGCTTAACGATCAATTAGATTTATATACATCTCCATTATTGAACTTAAATTCTCACAACATTAATTAAGGTTTTATTGTAATTTTTCGGTATATATAGTAGCAGGTAATTTCTAAATATTAAATTTGATAAAGACACGGTGTTGTCGAAACAATGTTCATGTGAATATAGATAATTTCGTGAAAAACTGAACTGTTAGTTCTTAATTATTTTGTTAAATGGATTTTCATCAAGTAAAAGCAGTTCAATAATTTTTCATCCACGAGTACTTACCTAAATTAATAATATGTTTTCTGACAGCTTTCCATGACGGCTTAAGCTAGAGCACATCTATATATGACAATACGACTCTACAATATACTCTTAGATCGTCAAAATTGCCTTTATGCAATTTTAAGATGTAGCAAATTGGAAAAAGGCAATAACTTTAGTAGAAAGTAGCACATAGAGGATTGAAACAGGAACTTAAATATCTGCGTGGTTTTTTGATACGCTACAGACAATGGCAATTAATTAGAATTGTGTCCGGAGTTTCGTTTGGCGAGGAAGCCATCATCAGGGCACTAGTACGTAATAATGGGAGTTCCTTCACATCCGGTACATGCTGTAAATGTTCATTTATTTCGAAATAAATTGGACACTTTGGTTTATTTGTCTCGAACTAACGCCAATGCCGCGCGTTTTAGTTCCTCGCAGTGTACCCATCTAATTTTAACTGTTCATTATTGCATGTTTTCCTACTAGCTCGTGTTTATGGGGGCGAAATAAAACTTTCATATTAATCAAACGGAACGCGGAGTGTCAGAGATTTTATTGTTAGTTTTGGCAATAAAGTGAGAATGTTTAAATTTCCACTTTTACAGTTATAGTTAGTCGTCCTAAGAAATGATGAACATTAAAAGGATTCCGTTGAACTATGTTAAATGATTTAAAACCATGTGTTCCGGAAATTATTTTTACATTTCTTGAAATACAGACAAAAATTATTTTAATTCGTATAGGAAGGGAAACTTCCACAATTCCGAAAAGTCTATTAACTGAAGTCACTGCACTTTTCTATTACCAGATCCCGTCAATGTTATTGCATTTTTTGCTACAGTATCCATTTTTAATTAAAACATTTACTTAATGTGGTATTACAATTTTATTTATTTAAAACCTTTATTATTTTTAATGAAATGTCTTAAGAATTATTCTTTAAAAAAAATGTATAGATTAGTTTTACTTCAAAAGTTTTTCACTGAAGTTTCCGAAATACATTAAAATATTATATTTAGAGCGAGGTACTTCGATTATTTTTCTTTAAGATTTTGTCATTAAAAACAGCGTCAAAACTTATTATTAGTTCCATTCCTTCCAGGAATATTTCTTTTAACCAAACTTCCTAATTAAAACAAAATTTTCTTCTGTCGGGAACCTTTGCTAATTAAAAACTCTAGTTATTTAATTTAAAAAACTTAATAATTTTGGAACAAAAACTTCGCGCTACAATTAAAATTTAATAATATCTAGGCGAGAAAACTAAAACTTACGAAAATGCTAAAAAGGGAATAAACGGCATTCTAAAATTCAATAAAACAAATGAGTACTCAATTTGCAGAAATAAAGGAATTTGTTGCAGTACAAACTTTGCAAAATCTGTATATAGAAACGTCAACCATTTTCAACAGAAAGCAAGCTTAAAGACGAAGCATTTACTTAAGATACAGGCATGTTGCTCCTGCCTTCAATATTTTCAACGTCAAAAACCCGCAATTTGGAAATATTTCCGAAAAGTTTAAATGGACAATTCCCCAGTACCAATTTTATATACGGGTTGTTGCCATTTCCTTGATGTATTAGTTCGAAGTAATCAAAATAATTGATGAAAGACGACGAACTTAAATAGGTTTCTAAGTTCAGAAGCTACGAAGCTTAGATGTCACAAACGACCGAGAAGTTTGTAACAATTTCTTAGACTCCATTTGAATACTAGAAACGGTATTTAACAATATTAGCTGGGCAATCCTAAATATAAAATTGTCAGAAAGGGGAGGCAATGAAGTTCAAATTAATTAAAATATGCCAAATAGGTAATAGGTTATTTAATCGTATTAGAAATAGGCAAAAGTGGTGTGAAGAGGTATAGGTCTCATCCGTCAAACCTCCCCTAACGGGTTATTGTAATCCCAATGCCGTCCATGATCAGATAAATTACACAGGTCTACAAAACTAAACTTTTTGACAGATACTTTTACTTTAAAAACGGATTTTATATAATTTTGGTAGGCTGATTTCGAAAATTCTATGCATTTATTTGTCACATGTAAAGTTTTTATGCAAATATTAAAGAAAAACAAACGACATTTCTAAAATAATTTATTTTTTTATTCAGTAAAAAAGTGGAATCCTAGTTTATAAAAAAGTGAAAAAAAAGTACTCAGACTTTTTTCAATTAAATCTTCGTCTTTTATCCCGAAAGCCGACTTGTTCGGATATTCCGATGTGTGTTTTTAAGGGCATATCCCGTTTTAACATCTGCTTTGGTACCGCAGTTCCATTTCTTTAATGTCGTGGTGAAACCTATCTCCCTGTTCTTCGCTAACTGCTCCAAGATTTTCAGGAGAGTTCAAGTGTGAAAACAGGAAATGCACTTTCAAACTCATATTACAACCTAGACGATGAAAGTGCATATTTTGAACAACAGCAACAAACTGCAGTAAGGAGGCAGTAAAATTTTTTTCGGAGTGAACTAAGCTATCTCCTAATACATTTTTGCTACCAGGTGTGTTCCAGAAGACCATTCTATGTCTATCTCTTGCCAGACTATTCCACTCACAAATAAAGCATGGACATTTTGTATAACCTCCCTGTCGTCATGCATAGCCCTTTAAGGCCACCCCAAAGCATGCACTGATCTTCTTGGTACTTTATTTTCTTCAAAAGAAGTTCTTAATTTTCGTACGTTTAAATCTACCGAATGTGTAACGGGAAACGAGGCCAGGTCGTTATTATTTCGTTATCCTTTTAAACTACTCCAATACATTTTTCACAAAAGAAGTTATAGTTTGCCTTTGCTTTACTACGACAACAACCACAGATAAAACAAAAGTTATTTCGATTGTTCACACAATCTCTTCTTTCCATATTTATACGTTCTAAAACACTAGAAACACGAAACAACGAAGACTACAACAACTAACGCTGTATTGACACTTCTGCCCCAACTCTGTTGCTTGGAGAGAAATCTAATATTGTCCACTGTTCCCAAATCACATTTAATTTCAGAAAAAAATATATTCATGTCAGATGTATGTATATCAATAAAATAACATAATTAAGATATAGAGCGCTATAAAAAAGATGACGCGTTTTTTGGAAATCAAAATCACTGTAGACTGTATTATCAACCTCGACTTTAATTTCAATATATGAGAGTAAAAGTAAAAAGGTAAAAATGCATTACAATTCCATGACAATTCCAAACACTTAAAAATTTTCTTCAGTACTCAAGAACTTATAACAACATTGAACGCCATCTGACCTGATGCCAATATACAAATTTGCAATAACCATACGATAGGATAGGAACGATAGCCGACTACATGGAAATATTAGTATCAGATTATGGCTGAATGTCAAGAAAACCAGCAAAATACCACGACTACGCGCACTAATTACAGACTGGCAGGTCATTTTTTCGCAATTATATTCTATAATACAATACAATTTTTTATTTATACAGTCAACTCAAATACTCTTGATTTTTCATTGGATATTACGTACCATATATATAAGTTCTACTACGGTTATAAAGTACCAGTTCTTGTTATAAAGTACGAGTATACGCTAAAACCGGATTATCGAGCGGTGGTTATCCGGAAAAATCAGTGATTATTCAGTAATCAGGTGCCTGTTCGGCAGAGAGTTTCCACTTTATGGAAAGATCCGCTAGTTTAATGGTTAAAATGTTGGATCGGTGCAAGTCTTTAACTGTAAATGTAAAGATAGAGAATATCAGAAGGATTGAGAGTGGCGTCGGTAAGGCGGAAATTGCTAAACAAACGAAATTGGCAAAAACAACAACACAACTTGGAGTAATCGCGAAAAGATCAAGAAAGTGACTGCAAATCGCACAGGATTAAAAAAAATTAAAATCTTGTACGGTCAGATGTAGATAAAGCTCTTTTACGAAGGTTCGAAGATCTCAAAATATTGCAATAAGTGGTCCAGTTCTGAAATCGAAAGCCGAAGAATTAGCCAGGGGGTTACAGGGTGACGATTTTAGTTGTTCTACAGGTTGGCTAGAACGTTTTAAAGTTCATCACAACCTAAACGTCGGAAAATGTTCTGGTGAAGCAGGAGATGTTCAGCACAGCTGAACTGGTTAGAGGATAAGTTTACTGCACAAAATTACAGCTCTGAGGATATTTTCAATGGTGACGAGGCCGGGCTATTTTACAAGATGACTCCAGATCGTACCCTTAAATTTAGAACAGAAAAGTATTTGGGTGGCAAGCAGTCGAAGTTGTGGTACACCGTTGCAAATATGACGGAAAGCGAAAATGGAAACTTCTTGTTACTGATAAATATGAAGGACCGAGGATGCATGAAAAATGTGAACAAACAAAATTATTGGGATCAATTGTGCAGCTCATCCAAAAAATCTAATCCTTTCAAATACCAGATTAGAGTTGTTGCCTCCAAATAGCACCTCAGTCGTCCAACCAATGAATAAGGGCATAATAAAATGCCGTAAGACATATTACTTTATTTGAAAATAAAGAACCTTTCATCACTATCCTAGACTCCATAAAATTACTTGCACAATGTTGGAATGATGTTACTTCAACCGCTATTTCAAACTGCTTTCGACACGGAGGTCTGATAAAATTGGAAGATGAGTTTGATCCAGACTATGATGATTCGAGAAGTACAAAAATAATGACGGCGACGACAGGGAGGTTGCCCTAATTAATTGGTTGCGCAATAGCAACCTAGATCTAACCAACATTGAAATGCATTTTCCTGAGCTCGATAGCTCCCTAACTATTGATGAAAATTTAATAACAACGGAATTATTAATGGATAATGATATTATTGCTGAAGTAGTACAGCCAAATGATCTCCAAAGCTCTGGTCATGAAAGCGATGATAATGCTCAACAGGAAGAAGTACCAAGTTATTCTGAAGCGCTTTGTGTCGCTAAAATGTTTACAAATTTTTTACAATCTACTGAACTGAACTGTAACTGATGCTATTAACAAGCAAAAACAACGATTTATTTACTCAAAAAGAATGAAGTATGTATTTTAACTTGTATGTTGTAAAGTTTTTAGTTTAGGTAATTTCTTTATTTCTATATTAGTGTAATTTTCTATTTTTATATAAAATAAAAATATATACTTCCGCTTATAGAGTACTCATTTGGTGGTCCCTAGAGGGTACTTTATAACCGGAGTTCACTGTATTCTTAAAAATAACGTGGGTTATATAAACACCATACCTTTCATAGCCAAACATGACGATACGATCTCGGTGTTGATATAATGTTGATCCCTTCTATGGCGGGATCAAATGTCGATACGAACTTATTAATTAGTATTTATTCTAATTTATCATACATTTAATAATTCCACTTGAATTAAACTTTAATGAGCATCAAAGGAACTGCATTCACGAAATAATTTCCTTTGTTATTTCGGCGAAAATCGGAGACATCGAAGTGCAAAATATCAATTCGTTTATCTCCCAGGACGATTAAATGTCATCCCGTTTTCCACCTAAATTTGAGTCGGTGTTTAAAAATGCATCGACCCAAAGATCAACATTTACAGATGTAGTAGTAGTCGATGTCTCGCATATACTTGGGATTTAGGGAAGATTCCGGCAGAAGGGCGGAAACCTACCGACGACTAACCGCTCGGGAATAAGTTTAAGTTACGTCGTGATACATTACGAATCATCATTAATTCACAACTAATACGGATGTTTGCTGAGGAGAACTTTATCTTGAATTTTTAACGGATGTTCGAAAAGTTTGAAACACCGCCACCAACGTTACATATTTTATAGGCTTTGTCGTCCCCCAGTTTGGTCTGAAAATTCTACCGGTTATTTTTAATTAATCGCCAGATGCTGATAGAATCGCCCATATTTTTAATGGCTCTCGAGCTGACGAATGAAAAAAATTCACGCCGTATTGAGCCTCCGGTTCCAACATCACCTACCCTAACAACTCGTAACGCAGAGAAGCGAGTGAGGTGTAAACCACCCTAGAAAATCGACGAGGAAATTTGGGAATAACGGAAAATGAACTGCTGAATGCGCGAAACGGGTAAACTAAAATTTTAGACCGATTTCAAAATTCTGTAAAAACTAAACTAACGTTCCATAACTACAGGGTTTTTCATATTTCACCTACTTCTAATGCCTAAGCGGATAAAAATAAAGGTAATTTTACATTATTTTTTACAGAATTAAAAAAAATAACCTATTTAAATTTAAAATAGAATTAAAATTTACTTTGCAAAAAGATAAAATGCTATGGGAAAATTAAAATTAAAAGTGATTTTTACCTGCTTTTCTACTATCTACACTGATAAAAATAGAGGCAATTTTACCTTTTTTTACTAGCAGCTTAGAGTATTTATACAACAGAAATAAAAAAAGGAATGACGGAAGTTCATGTAAAAACACCACTAGCCTATTTAAATTTACAATAAAATTAAAAGTTACTTTGTAAAAATATAAAATAATATGGGAAAATTTAAATTAAATGAGATTTTTTTTTAATTTCAACTCGACAATCGTTTTTCATACTATACTTACTTTTCTAATGTCTACACTGATAAAAATAGAGGTTTTTTTACATTATTTTTTCTTTACTCGCAGCTTAAGAGTATTTATACAACAAAAATTTAAAAAATGAGTTACGGCAGTTCATGTAAAAACACTCCTAGCATATTTACATTTACAATAAAATTAAAATTTAAAAATGTAAAAATATAAAATCAAATGGGAAAATTCAAATTAAAAGTGATTTTTTTCCAAAAATTCCAACCCGACAATCGTTTTCTACTTTTCTACTGTTTGTACTGATAAAAGCAGAGATAATTTTAAATTATGTTTTTACTTGCAGCTTAGAGTACTTATAAAACAGAATTTAAAAAAAGTATTAAGATAGTTCATGCAAAAACACTCCTAGCCTATTTAAATTTACAACATAATTAAAAGGTACTTTGTAGAAATATAAAATACTATGGGAAAATTCAAATTAAATATGATTTTCTTCCAAAAATTTCAACCCGAAAATCGTTTTTCATGTCTACTGTCTACACTGATAAAAATAAAGGAAATTTTACTTTTTTCTTTAATCGCAGCTTAGATAATTTATACAAAAGAATTTACAGTAGATCAAGTAAAAACACTCCTATTCTATTTTTCTTTACCATAAAATTAAAAGTTACTTCGTAAAAATATAAAATAATACGAGAAAATTCAAATTAAATGTAACAATCACATTAACGAATGTCACGTGATGCAGCAAGAAACCACCTGTCCTCTAAAGTGAAGAAAATACGTGTATATTCTGAATTTTATTGAAAAAGTTGCACAGCTAAGTAAAAAAAAAACATGTTTTTGTAAAGTTCTATTATGTTACATATACAACATTATTTTAAATATTGATTTTGAAAAAGAACTTCTATGTATATAAATTATGAAAAAGTACTCCTAAATAAAACTTTGTAAATACACTTTATTACACTATTATGAAACTATGTTTGCAGTTTGTAATTACATATTTAATGTAATTTTCCACCCTTAGATGTAAATATACATTTATATACATCTTTAAAAAAATGTGTAAATACGTAAATGTAAAATTTCAGTCAAGATGTACTGTTGGACATATCTGTGTGGCATCTTAAAGTAACAAACATATTCACCGGTGTTCAAGATATCAACTAACAAAAAAAAACACATTGTGCGGCTATTAATTTGACACTTATTTAGGTTTTCGTTACATAAAACAACAAAAAAATCTAAATAAAAAGTCAGCGATTAATTAATACTAATTATTATTACAATAAGTTAAAATACCGGGAATCGCATTTTAGGGGAAGAATTTGAATTCATCGAGGTGCATTATGGATGAATTTCATAAATAATTTTAGAGGAATCCCAAGGAATTATATAAGCATATAAGGAATTACGGTGAGGGGTTACACTGGACACTTTTCCCCTCTGGGGTTTACCCCTGGAAATTCACCTTAAGCTGTAGGTTGAATTTAACGCTGTATACGTTTTCAAACATCACTTAGTGGCAAAGTAAATAATCAATGAGAAATTTAACTTATGATTATTACTTTCAAAACCATCGAAAAGGGTTTGGTTAAACTCAACGCGCCATTTAATAGGCTCGAAACATTGTTGGTAGACCCATAAACGCCACACCGTAAACTCAATCAACGTCCCACGCTAGTTATTAACGAACCTTAATAGATATTTGTGGCTACTTTTAACAATTGTATTTTAATGTGCATTGGCGTGAATTATTGTTCAATACGAAATAATGGCTGCATATTGAACGCTCATACAATCCATAAAATACCTACTAAGTATGAGTAACAGAAGACATTATAAAAAACTTTGAAGTTCTAAATCTCATTCACTTAGAGATTCGCTTTTTTATATACCAACAACACCGCAGTCAGCGATCAGAAGATTGAAATCGAAGGTCGGAATTATTAATCATATCCGGACGATGTTAACTAAAGACATCCAGACCACTAAAGAGAGATAACATTTTCAAGCAAATTTATTGAATGAATTCTAAAAAAAATGATCGATATCTGCATGTGTTAAATTCTCCCATGATAATCACGCTTTACGAAGCAACCAATATAAGATGAGGTATTTTTCGCTTAAAATCACATTCAATTCAAGATTTTGTGTTAATTTATTTATTTATTTATATGCTCTTTGGGACACGACCAGGTTAAACCTAGTAAGAATTAGAATAGAAGTATATGATGCACAACTTAGTTAACAACAATACGAAAAAGAGAAAAAAATAACAAAATCTTTGAATTGAGTCCACGAATCTTATACATTTTTTTTTTAAATTTATTCTATTTATTTATTCATAAATAGAATATAGAAGTTTCTATTTATTTATTAATTTATTTTTTAGTATACCTTAAATAAGTAAAGTCAAGAAAAGATTACGAATTAGATAACGAGTGTCGATCCAAAAATAGCAGTGAGTATCTTCCTTAAAGAATTAGGAATTATGTGAAATTGTGGACAAGTGGAGGTCTAAGCAGGCAAAGTCTTCAGCTCTCAGCATATCTTTACTTGGCTAGCATTTGAAAACCGGATGATATGACGGTATTGATGTGAAATTGAAAAAATAACTTCTGGTCCAATATCCCTCAGATACCCCTTTCTCACTTCTGTTACTCTTTTCAGCGTGCTATTATCGACAGAAGTGAATAGGAACCCGATTTCTAGTAAAAGATATAATACAGCATTTTTCGATGTACGATAAAAAGGACTGAATATTTTCCCGTAATTTAAAGCAGTCGGAAGAAGTTTGTCTGAAAATTTTGACGTCAGCATACAAACAGTATTTGCTATGCTGAAAACATTTTACTAAATCATCAACGTCAGTGATCGATTAAATAATTGCTCAAGGCACCGTTGCTCGGCGTATGAGCTGGAGCAAAATTTGCTTTCAAAGAACTTCGCAAACAAATTACAGATCTCAGAGAGGTCACATATCTCCGACTCATTATTAACGATCTCATGCGGGCCAGAGGAGTAACTTTTAACTGACACAAGTTGGCAAAACTTTTTGTGGTTGTAAGGAATTTCATTTTCAATGTAGTTCACAAAGCTTCTAAATCACTTCGAATTAAACGCTTAGATTGACTTCTCGATATTTTGAAAGTATTGAGGTCAGAAACGTTTGCATAATTCTCCTATTTCGTGTGAAGTTAACTTGTTTCTTTAATTATATTATGATTTATCACAGAGATGGACGTAATCTTGAATTAGTTCATTCAAAATAGAATAAAACAAAGCGATGTAGCAATCCACTAGTAAAGATGTATTTCCAACATTTGATATAATAATTTTGGGTCGATAAATAAATCTAAATTAATGATATTAACTTACTCATCTCTCCAATTAAGTGAGTACTGTATAAAGATAATACAACAGATTTAACCTCTGACAAAAATAAAAATGAGATAAAAGAAAATTGAATCTTGATAAAACTCAACACCTAAATATCTCAAGCAACCGATCTAATGGTATAGTCGGTACGATTTGTGATATATTGTTCATCTTGCTTGGACTTATACTTGAACAGATGTTGTTCCGCGCTAAATGTCTATCTGATGAATGCCACACAGACGTCAGTAATGATAACGATTATATTAATTTTTCAAAGAAACTTCCACAGGCTACTGTAATGCTTTTTACAAATCTTATGGATTCCTCCTGCGCCGGTTTTTGCTTAGACGAAACGTCAGCAATTTCGACTAAGCAATAACCGACACAGGATTATATTACTTGAGGGTAAGAGAGACAGAATCAGTTGTACTTGGCACATATTAATTTAACTATTGCGCCCATACTCAGAGATGGTTTCGTGTTTTCTTTATATAATAATAAATAGCGTTCCTTAATGGTATGCACATATTTAAGTAGGTGAATCTACATGAAAAAATTATGATAATTTGACCATTGTCCGAAAACTAATAAAAATTAAAACATCACCAAAAAATATCCGAAAATTAAAAAATATATATGTCATACCGTACAAAATATAATTTGCAAAGCCAGTATACCATACTTAATTTGTATTTACGATGGAAGTGCTACTACCAGAAAATGATCCTTCGTCTACATTAATAAGAAGTGGTGGTATACTTGGCAGAGAAATATAGTGCTTTTACAACAGACCTCGTGATTAAATTTCTCTACCGTTTTTTACTCCAAAACCCCTTATAGAACACCCTGCCGTAACCATTCCAGGACCCTCCTAGGAATTTATCTACCTACACTAAAAATCGGGATATAAGTATGTGTTCAATCTTTCTCGCCGAGCAATTCTTGAAACATGCAGATAAAAAAAATTAGTCGAAAGTAACAATTTATTATGTTCTGTTTCATTACATTTTTATATAGCAAAATTATTAATATACATTCTACTACACTTCTTCAAGCAGTACTTCTAGGATTAAAACACTGTTCACATTATAAGCTTCGTAGATTACACCCCTAATTAGATTTCCCTGTTGCTCTTTAAAAACTCGCGAAGTACCATCATCTTCTCCCACTTTCCTCTCGACTATCTCTTTTGCAACAGTTTTTCTACAGTTGACTTCGGAAGTTTGGTAACGTCACTTGTTTTTATTGCTAGTCCTACTTCCTCTTCTGAATTATAAAATTGTAAACATTCATTTACAAATCGAAGAACTATGTAGAATACACAAAAATACAAGAAGAATGTTGTTAATCGACAGGCGTAAAAGACAAAAATGGATTATTTATAAACTAGATAGAGTCCAGGTACTTACCCTTACCCTTTGAACTATTCAGTGAAAACAGCCTGGAAGGTTCAAAGCTCGAGAATCAGGTACATAAATACGTACTTACTGGAAGGATCACAGACAAATACCTCCGTAATATATACAGAACATATTGCAATTTAGATTAAACTCTTAAATACGATACATATTACCTGATGTTAAAATACACGCTTCTGCTTATTAAAATACCCCGCAGCATCAAATGCTTAATCAAATTTAAACAAATATTCATTAAGGTCCATCTTGGGCAGAATAAACATTCATTGGGATGGCTTTTACCACGGTCCTACGAAGGTTTACGGCAAAGGTATTGTAAAATACTAAAAACGTCAAAGCAATAAATGCACTATATTTTTG
This sequence comes from Cylas formicarius, assembly GCF_029955315.1. NCBI lineage: Eukaryota > Metazoa > Arthropoda > Insecta > Coleoptera > Brentidae > Cylas > Cylas formicarius. The sequence continues at coordinate 9,118,375 of NW_026844225.1, read as the reverse complement.
GTCGTATTATACCGTTATATCAAGTGCATTCTCTTTTTCCCAGTATTATTTTATTATATTTTCTGTATGTGTCAGACAACTAACCCAATTTTCTTTCGTAACTATCTGGAGAGCTGCCTTCCAAACAGATACTACTGCAGTATCATCGTGTATTGCCTCACTTACAATATTTTTATTACAAAATATTTTGCACTAAGCCCATACCCATTTCAGCAATTATTTCGTCTGTAGCATACAACAAGTTTGTTTTGTAATTTTTGACAATTTTTAACGTACATTTTAGAGCATGTTCTGCTTAATTAATTACCTTACTGGTAATTTTTTCTTTTCTCGTAGGTGCGCTAAATGTAGAATGATCGTGCATCATCCATAATAATTACATATGGCCTTTCGAGTTTCGGCACCAGGCAATTTCACCTATCGCAAGAATCGACCATTTTAAGCATAAATATTAGAAATTAAATATACCCTTCTACTTATATAATTTATAAAGTCCTTTCTTTTACGGGCTACAATTGTGTAGAATTATTCGAGTTTGTGCGTTGATATATGACGAATAAATAACGAAGATTAGTTAAAATTTAATAATACCCCATTGATATTTGTCAGACGATCTATCCGACGGTTTTCCTTAAGTGGAAACATACGATGCCGCTTTATCTTCGCCGGTGCCCTCATAAATTTCGTTTAATGGACATCGTTGCGTAATAATTTCGAAGTTTTATTTGAATTTTTATTGTCGTTTATCGCGTCAAAAATATGTAAATAAATCACGATTCGGATTCATCGGGGGTGCCACCTATAGAGAGCCAATAAAAATCACGGCGTTTGTGGTGTTGTTTTCGTGTCTCGTTTAAATTATTTTGTGCCTTGATTTACGAGTTAGACTTTAACGGATGGTTTCGAGTTACTTCGGAAAGTCTTGAGGCATCTATCTCTAACGCGCTTCAACGATTTGTTTGACTGATCACATCGCGAGATATCCGGCATTCGAATTCTAAATGCCGCTAATAAGTTTATACGTGTAGTTAATAATTTAAATCTTCATTCGACTCGGCCACATAATAGTAAATCGTGCGCCAAGTTTGATAAACGCCTTTTTAATTTTTGGGTATATTTTTGCAAAACTGAGAGAAAATATCGTGTCTAAAACATACCGAAAACATCCACCGCTCCCAGGCACGTGACTAAAGTACAAGAAATGTCCAAAGTGGCACTTTACGCACCTTTGATGCTAGTATAATCGGGTATTTTAAAATAGGGAACAGAGAAAAGCTTTTACGATATTTCGATATGCTTACCATAAAATCACAGAGAACAGTGCCATCGTTCGTTTATTGAGACGGGTGTTTACCTGGAAATGAAGAAAAAAAAGCAAAGTAAGTTGTGCGCAATGTAAAATTAAAGTCTTTTAAATATTGCCAGGAATTTTTACTTTGGTAAGATCAGTAAATTTAACCTTAAAAGTTGTTCGCCAGCGATAATAAATAATTAGATGGATGAGATGTGATGAGAATTATGTGTTTATGAATATAAAAATAAATGTATGTTGACAGACAGAGAGACAGCGAATAGGGCAAGGTTTCATTTTAAGATGATACATCTTGCATGTCTTGGCAATTTTTGCAGAAGATCTATGTGTACAATACTTATTATTACAGTAAACTACAAAAGATACAGAAAGTTAGGTGCCCCACAGATAACTAGTGTTTTGGAGATCAATCTAAATATATAAACCAAATAATAAAATACACAAAAACCTAACTGAGGGGCGGAGCTAATTGAGGGGCATAAACGCTGTCTCTGATGACTGATTCCGAAATTGGGGACAGGTACAGACCTGAGATTGTTAGGTTGCTTATAGATTTCAATAGGCTCTCGGATTTTTCGTTGGTAGAAGAATTGATTACATGCAAGAATTTTAGTTTTATCGAACAAAATTTACAAGCAACCTAACAACCTTAACTGCGACGCGACTCAGGTCGTTACCCGTCCACAATACGGGAATCAGTCATCAAAGACGGTGTTTATGTCCCTCATTTAGCTCCGCCCCCTCAAGCAATATATAAGCAGGTACAGAGTAAAATTCGAGCCAGTTTCAGTCAAGCTCTGAAGAAGTCAGCAGGAAGTTTTATAAAAAGTATTACAGTAGCCTGTGGAAGTTTATTTGAAAGTTTAACAAAGAATCACTCTAAAGTAGTTGTTACGGGGTCACAAATACCTATATTACGTTATACGAGGGCAGCGGCAAAATTTCCCGGCCTGAATATGAAAGAAACAAAGTATTATTTTTCAATATAATTCCTCTCAACTTATTACATCTCTTTATTAACAACTCAATCCCTTAAATCCCTGGTTTGTCTGAAAAAAGTGCTAAAACAGCCTCTTTTAACTCAACTTCGTCGTTAAACCGCCGTCCACGTAAGTCCTTATTCAAATATCCAAACAAATAATAGTCGCTGGGGGCCATATCTGGACTATAGGGAGGATGATACATCTGTTGGAACCCACACACTCTAAAATGGCAGCTTGTGCAACACCAGCAGTATGGACAGGTGCATTATCGTGCAAAAGACGCACGCCTCTGATCAGTTTTCCTCGACGTTTTACACTTATGCAGTCTCGCAATTTATGTAATAATGTTGCGTAATATTTATTATTGACAGTGGTATTAGCTTCTTTAAAATCTATCAAAAGAATTCCTTCACAATCTCAAAAGATCGTAGCCATCACCTTTTTTGTTGACTGGCAGACTCTGAATTTTCTTGGAGGTACTTCACCCTTACGACGTCACTCCATTGATTCTTTTTTCGATAGAGGGTCATAATAGAGAACCATAGTTTCATCTCCCGTCACAATAGTTTCTATCACAAGCTGCGGTTCCGACCCACACAAAAGACCGCGCAGACACGACAAGGCGTTGTTTTTGAATAGCCGAAAGGTTTTTAGGAATCCATCTTGCACTAACCTTATGCATACGTAAAATATCATGCAGGATTCGACGAACACTCAGAAAGCTTAGTAATTTCTGAAATTTCCTTGACCTTTAAACGTCGATCACTCAATACCACCTCTTTTACAATCACAACAATATCTTCCGTTATGATCTCCATTGGTTGACCAGTTCTTGAATCATCTTCAAGGGACTCCTGCCCCATTCGAAAACGTTTTGCACATTCTTTCACTTCAGAATCCGAAGGAGAACTTTGGCCGTACCCACAATCCAGTCTTTCTTTAATAATTTTACGCGCTAACCCTTCTTTTGTCAAAAACTTAACTGCTCTACACTCAATTTGTGTTATTTGCGACATTTTTTCGGACACGTCTTGTTTAAAATGCTATCAATAAAAAACTATTTGACGCAAGACTTCAATTTTTTTTTTCGCAGCCTACTAAGATATATATTTAAAAGAAGACAAATTTTTATCGTGATACTGGAGTTGCATCTATGTCAGGCCAGGAAATTTTGGTGCTAGCCTCGTATCTCTGATATTATTATTTACAAGCAGTATATCTCTTTTTCCAGTTGCCAGATACGGCAAGGGAGGAAATGACTGGGGGATTTCAATGACTAAAACGTCGACTATTCAACAATGCGTAATTATTTTTAATCGCATAAATTTCGTTATTACAAAAAGCTGTTTCCCTTTCTCGGTTAGTTTTTTTAAATTTATTTAGTCTCGGGAAAATCCCATCGACCAAAGAACACGAAAATCGACGTCACTGTCGGTCCCCCTTCACCGGTTTATTTCATCATTTTTGCGATGCCTAACAGGATTAAATCTTCACGACGTATTAGTTTTGTTTTGGTATAGAAAGGATTAGAATCACCGAATAACGTAGCAAAAAATCTGACAAGCTTCCGGGGCTTTTACGACGAGATAACTGACCCACATAAATTTGAGCCTCGATTAATTCAATAAAGGATATTATGAAAAATAAAACGCGTCTAATAAAACGCATCTGGCTGGTTCGCACGCGACACACGGGCAACATTTATTCAATATTTTATTGAACACTATACTTCAAAATTAACTACTAATGATGGAAACTGGTGTAGATTCCCCATTACCGTGTAATTTATTCCGCTAATAATGCACCGTATATGATTTCACAAATCACCGCCCACAACTAACGTATATTTTATTAGTTCGCTGTTCGTTTCACGTGTACGGGAAGTAAAATAAACTACTCGAGAGTACATCGCTATTGTTCAAAATTATAAATTAAATTTCAAAACAAAGAGCTTATAAAACGGTTTGGGTGTGAAATATGTCCCAAAAAAATCGAATCAATATTAAATTTACTATACCAAAACCAACAGAAACATCGATACAAAGAAAGGTACCGTATAATAGTTGTTTTATTAATATTTCCAAGTGCCTGGCGAGACAGACATACTCAATAAAATAGAGCAAATATTGTGATGGAAAATTCCCATTGTGTCCTTGCGCTCAATAAAAATATTTACACAATTCTATTCGACGAAGAGAAAAACAGGGCTGCGTCTGGGAAAAGACAAAATAATATTTCCAGTTTTAGTAGATATTAATAGTGATACAATAATACAAGAACGACATTTTAAAAAACATATACAGTGGAAGGATGAAATATGGAATAATAAAAATCATATATTCCATTTCAAGAAACATTCTCCCATACGTCGAACATAATATGTTCTAAATTCTACGTCAAATTTAACGCATAATTCGTGTAGTACAGGGTATATACCCTATATTAGGCATTTATTATGTCAGTGCCAAAAATTCAAATTCTTTTTAAATAGATAACGCGCCACAATCAAATTTCATTCGAAATGGTGAAACTATACGTAAGGATAAGTAAATAAACAAACAAAAGCAATTCTTCTTTAAACATTTTTTTATTAATCAATGTTTTACAAAAAGCAATACGCTAGAAACAAATTTACGTTAAAAACAATTGTTTTTTATTTGGTTTTTGTTGCTATATAGTCTGTCCCTGTCCCCTGTCCCTATATAGTCTTTTGCCCGTAATAATGGAAGTTGTCAGCATCGCTTCTTTTTTTCCTCGCTGAAATGGGATTATTCACAATTTCCCATGCAGTTGATGTTGCAATTTTCGTAAATGTGGCCGTTTCTTCTAAAGATGCTTCCTTGCTGGCACCACGTTCAATGAGAGTCAAATAAACATTGCTTATAACTTCGTTAGTCTCAATAGAATAGTGTTTTCTACATTTGGGCGGGAGCATCTCCTAAGATACACTAGACTGGCACATATTTTGCATAATTCGCACACGATTCAACATACGCTGTATTACACACGAAATAAGAATGATTTCTAATATACTTAAACTAAGTAGTATACCAAACCAAAGAATATATAGAAGTAGGTATAAAATTATTTTCTATTACGGACCACAATTTTACCTGAATTTAAATTCCGAAACTTTTGGTAATAATCTTGTTGTATTGTATGTTAATGACCACCCTTGGATAATATCATTCAAAAGCATTTGGTCACTTTCTTATATCTATGAACAGACCATACCTGCCGATGGCAATAAAACTCGGGTTCGGTAGGTAATAAAGAACACTCCTAAACAGAAGCTGTTTAGGTATGGATTTCGCGGCGGAACCCTTAAGCTAACACAATCTTATTTAAATGACAGGGAACAGTTTGTGGGCGATGACAGACCTAAATCCTATTTGGTGAAGGTCTCCAGTAGGGTCCCCCAAGGCTCCGTACTAGGCCCTGTATTTTTTATAGTGCATGTTGCTGATCTATGCCCTTTTTTGGGGTCTGTCAAATGTGCTTTAGTTGCGGACGATGCCAGTTTTACCTTACATGGTCCGTATATTATATTACATATATTATATTATATATATTATATTATATATATTATATATTTTTATATTACGGTCAAAACCCAAAAAATATACTTTTCGCTAGATAAATGCAACGGTGAATGGCAGTCGGCTAAATTACTTGGCATTACACTTGATAGTAGACTTGACTGGAAAGATCATATTTTACCTCTTAAGCAAAAACTATCTTCCAGCTTATTCGTCCTTAGAAAAATTAGGGAGAGCCTAGACCAAAATGCCCTAATAAAAGTGTATTATGCTTTATTTCATTCGAACATATCACATGGCAGAATATTATGGGGAAACTCTATGAATGCAAATATTCATGATACAGAAAAGGGCTATAAGAATTCTTGCTGGGGCTAAGCTGTACTCCATATTTAAAAAAATATACGATAATAACACTGCCCTGTATCTATATTCTCCAAAATTTTTTAAAAATTCACAAACATACTAATATATTTCAAGGTGTGTCTCATAGTTATCCAACACGTGCAAAAAATCTTATAAGAGTTCCAAAGCATAGACTTGTTACAGCAGACAAAATTAATCATTAAAACATTAACTTGTACAATATGCTGCCATATGGCATTTGAGTTGTTCAACACAAATATTAGAGAGTTGCTTACTGAAAATTGTTTCTATAGTGCGGACGAGTATTCCATCAAAATAAAAAATCTAAATTACAATCCTTGGCTTACTGAAATGTGTGACGATCATAGCATACTATCTTGCACTTTCTGTACAATTTTTATACCCCGTGTTAGTCTTGTTGACCTTTACATTTGTTATTGTTCACTACTGTGTTATTTATACAATACGTTTTTTACACCATTATACCTTTTACATTTTGTTTTTGTATTTTACCTTATATTGACAGACTGCAATTGTATTATTATTGTACAATATGTGGTTAATAAAAAATTCTTCTTCTTCTTCTTCAACATTAGGCTCGGACTCTCAAAGGTTTTGTTAATAATATAATGTTTTTGTTTATTTAGGTTTAAATAAAAATTAAATTACTCTAAGAAAAAACAATGACATTAAATATACACAGTAAATTCATATGCATTTTTATTCTAAATGTCTCAATCTTATTCTGTTCCACTATCAGATTCGTCATTGAGATGAATTATAATAAGATTTATGTTGTTTTGTATAAAAATGTAAGAGTCCTCAATTTTTTCGGCTCTCAATGGGTATGTAATTAATTACATTTTTTTATCAAATTTATAACACTGGGACTTAGAGTAGTAGACTAACCTTTGATTTTACTTGGTTCCCCAAATGCTCAATGGGGTTGGTTAATCATGCAATAATATGGAAGAAGACTTAGAACAGTATGCCCAGCCTGTTCAGCATTGATTTTCTCTGTTCTTGTAGAAATGTAGTCAAAACCAACGAAGCGTAATATATAGCAATATCTGTTACGGCTAATACAAGCTTGATAAATAGGTCTTGTTAAATATATATATATATATATATATATATATATATATATATATATATATATATATATATATATATATATATATATATATATATTCTCACGTATTGATTCACGGATGGAAAAATGTGATGACACTATATTCCGGGATATCATCCGTTCGCTCGTTGAACTCCGACTGGAATCCTGCATCCGACTGGAATCCTGCAAATCTTGCATCCGACTGGAATCCTGCAGACGTTTCGCCAAAATCTCACTTGGCATCTTCAATGCTCGCGCTCCGAAAACACTTCGAACACTGGGAGGTTATCGGCGGTGCGTGAGGTATTTATACTCTGCGCCGGAGATGGTAACGGTGCTGCTTGTGCGTGGGGGGAGGTGGCTCCGCCCCCTGAATTGTCGCGTTGTTAATTTCGCCCGATCGTAGTTGCGATGTCCCCGTTGGCTGCTGCGCATCGCTCTGCTGTTTGATTATCGTTCTCCACGTGTTGGATAAATGCAGAGCGTCGTCTCTCGTATTGAGGTGTCCGGACTTTTCTATTTCGATGGCCTCTCGTATAATCCTAGTCCTAAAATCAGGAATATTAGCTATTTGTTTGCAAGTGCCGAAATCAATTTTATGGCCTGTCTGATGTTGGTGCTGAAACAAAGCAGATGTTGTTTGTTTGTTTCTTATGGCTAAACGATGTTCCTCGAGCCTGGCTGAAATCCTTCTGTTGGTCTGTCCCACATACGTCAGGCTGCACGATCCGCATGCTACACTGTATACTCCTTGGTTTTCCAGAGTAATTTTTTGTTTTGGGTTTCTTAGTATTGCTCCGATGGTATGGTCAGGTTTGTATGCCGTTGATATGTCGTGTTTCCGTAATATTCGGCCGATTTTGTCAGTAACCCCCTTGATGTATGGCAGGACAGCGATCGATCTTCGTTGGGTCTCGTCCTGCACTCTCTGCTGCGGCTGTTGTTGTTTACTGATTGCCTTGCTGATGGTGCGCCTTTGGTATCCGTTTTGTTGAAGACAGGTACTAATTTTCTTCAGTTCTTTATCTCTGTTCCTCTCGTTTGTGAGCCTGAAGGACCGAGCAATTAATGTATTTGCCACTGCCTGTATCTGTGATGGGTGGTGATGAGATTTAGCGTTCAGATATCTATTAGTGTGTGTTGGTTTTCTATAGACAGTGTGTTCCAAGTGTCCATCTTCGGTCCTTGTGATGTGCACATCTAAAAAGGGCAGACTGTTATCCTCTTCAAGTTCTATTGTAAATTGAATCCTTGGGTGAATGGAATTCAGATGATCTAGGAATTTCAAAAGCTCCTCCTTGCCAAAAGGCCATACAACAAATACGTCATCAACGTATCTTGTCCATAGTTTTGGCTTCAGATTTGCCTTCTCTATTGCTTTCTTTTTGAACGACCCAATATACAAACTAGTCACCAGAGATCCCACGACATATTTGGAAAAAACAACTAAGTCCAAAATTCTCGATTCATCAATAAACGAGGATACAAAGAAGAAACTTATTCCGAGGGAAAAATCGAGTCGTTGCCCAAAATTCTACGGGCTCCCAAAGATCCATAAGGACGGGGTTCCCCTGCGTCCAATCGTAAGCGCCTTTAACTCACCATTATGCAAGCTGGAAAAACATCTGGCCAGTGCACTTCAGCCTATAGTGGAAAAGGCAGATTCCTATGTTAAAAACTCAGAACATTTCACTCAGATTTTAGGTTCTCTCAGGATGGACAAGGACGACATTATGGCAAGTTTCGATGTCAAATCCCTCTACCCGAGTATTCCAGTAGAAGAGGCACTCTTGCTTATAGAAGAAAACGAAGATCTTCCGCCATACATAATGGATCTGTCAAGACATTGCCTGAAAAACGCTTACTTTATGCACAACGGGAAAATTTACCGACAAATAGATGGAGCAGCAATGGGATCATCTCTCTCACCTGTGATTGCCAACCTCTTCATGATTTACTTCGAAAAGAAAGCAATAGAGAAGGCAAATCTGAAGCCAAAACTATGGACAAGATACGTTGATGACGTATTTGTTGTATGGCCTTTTGGCAAGGAGGAGCTTTTGAAATTCCTAGATCATCTGAATTCCATTCACCCAAGGATTCAATTTACAATAGAACTTGAAGAGGATAACAGTCTGCCCTTTTTAGATGTGCACATCACAAGGACCGAAGATGGACACTTGGAACACACTGTCTATAGAAAACCAACACACACTAATAGATATCTGAACGCTAAATCTCATCACCACCCATCACAGATACAGGCAGTGGCAAATACATTAATTGCTCGGTCCTTCAGGCTCACAAACGAGAGGAACAGAGATAAAGAACTGAAGAAAATTAGTACCTGTCTTCAACAAAACGGATACCAAAGGCGCACCATCAGCAAGGCAATCAGTAAACAACAACAGCCGCAGCAGAGAGTGCAGGACGAGACCCAACGAAGATCGATCGCTGTCCTGCCATACATCAAGGGGGTTACTGACAAAATCGGCCGAATATTACGGAAACACGACATATCAACGGCATACAAACCTGACCATACCATCGGAGCAATACTAAGAAACCCAAAACAAAAAATTACTCTGGAAAACCAAGGAGTATACAGTGTAGCATGCGGATCGTGCAGCCTGACGTATGTGGGACAGACCAACAGAAGGATTTCAGCCAGGCTCGAGGAACATCGTTTAGCCATAAGAAACAAACAAACAACATCTGCTTTGTTTCAGCACCAACATCAGACAGGCCATAAAATTGATTTCGGCACTTGCAAACAAATAGCTAATATTCCTGATTTTAGGACTAGGATTATACGAGAGGCCATCGAAATAGAAAAGTCCGGACACCTCAATACGAGAGACGACGCTCTGCATTTATCCAACACGTGGAGAACGATAATCAAACAGCAGAGCGATGCGCAGCAGCCAACGGGGACATCGCAACTACGATCGGGCGAAATTAACAACGCGACAATTCAGGGGGCGGAGCCACCTCCCCCCACGCACAAGCAGCACCGTTACCATCTCCGGCGCAGAGTATAAATACCTCACGCACCGCCGATAACCTCCCAGTGTTCGAAGTGTTTTCGGAGCGCGAGCATTGAAGATGCCAAGTGAGATTTTGGCGAAACGTCTGCAGGATTCCAGTCGGATGCAAGATTTGCAGGATTCCAGTCGGATGCAGGATTCCAGTCGGAGTTCAACGAGCGAACGGATGATATCCCGGAATATAGTGTCATCATATATATATATATATATATATATATATATATATATATATATATATATATATATATATATATATATATATATATATATATATATATATGCGTGCCATCCAAATTTTCAATGAATTTCTTTCAAATTTTAGCCGTTCGCTGTATGCAGTTAACGTATTGTTTTCAATCTGGTTCATTAAAATTAGAAGCAAACAAGGTCATTTAGGCAGAGACAGGTTTGCAAAAGTGCGACTTCTACAAATCTGAATTCGCGTTTGCTTCCCGATTAAATCAACCTATATTTACATTCACTTTGATGTCAAAGTCAAATTGAAAAAGAAATTGAGGTTAATGATATTTGCTTCTAACTAAAGGAACGTTCATTTTGACAAAAATGGAGTTCTATATGTTACCGATCGATAAAATCCAAAGGATTGAGCCATACGATAGGCAAAATATTTTTGAATATGAGATACGGGGTTTGATGTATAATCAGTTTCATTACTTTCTTCCGAGTTTATGATGTCATCATTAGTTTATCATCTACTTTGTCCTCTTTTGTACTTAGTTTTTTCTTTTAACTATTCTTTTGGAATTCTTTTATATATTATTCAGATTGCCTCGGTGTTATTTTGATCCATCGGCTATCTAGTCAGCGTTTTCATAGTATTGTTGTTTTTTAAATTTTCTATTTCGCTCCTGAACTCGACATTTGTTTGTATCTGATTTCCATACATTTGCAGCTGACATTTTTGCTGTCCATTATATTTACGCACGTGTGTTGCAAAACTAAAAATTAATATATTCTAGATACAGATACAGATACATACATTCGAGATGCAGTTCATCCGCCTTAAAAACCAATATCTCTTCTTCCACCTAACCCAAGGAGTTGTTCGTAAAAAAAAAATATTTATACAAAAAAAGTCCACATTTTACACATTTTATTGGTACATTTTAAATTCTTAATTTAAGCTAAAATTAATTTACAAAAATCAAAGAATTGCTTCTTAAATTTTTGGATTGTAGTATCTTAACGGGAAAATTATTAACTGTTCCTGAAATGTGATGAAAGAAGGATCTTCTGAATAGTTTAACATAGTGCTTAGGTGGGAGAAGTCTACCCAGGAAACGCAGGTTTAACGTATTTTAAAACGCAGTTTTTGACGCAAATAATTTGTAATTTTGAAGAATAAGGTGTCATCGAAAATACATGTTTAGCCAGTCGCTAATATTTAAAGTGAGAGCGATATGTTGATGTTTTCGGATATTAAAATGAAAGAACCCTTTTGTTTAGATTTGTTGATGTGCTCTGTGAATCTAAATTCTGATCCATAACCAACCCTAGTTCGTAACAGTTTAAAACAAAAGCATAGAGGTGGATTCTAAAATAATTTGGTCCCTACATGTGTTTTCGAACACATAGGTCCATGAGGATGTTGGATGTTTCGTAACCATTGACCATGAACTTTGTCATTCATATGACGCCATTTTCTACACTTATTGCACCGCAGGAAGGAAAGGAAGTTAATCAAAAAACAAAATGTCTTATATTTAAATGATTAATAACCACTAATAGTACAGAATACAAATCCATCAAGAATCTGTTATCTGCCTCACTTTAAAATATACCTATTCCCTGACACCTCTGACGCCTAAATGGAGTTGTTCTGATAGAGGATATTATTGAGCGTCTCGTCAGGTAAATAAATACAAAATCACGAAAAATTAACATCTAAGGAACTCCTCACGCTTACAGAATCTACGATTTTTTTCTTTAATCTACTCTATCGAAGTTGGCTTACTCGCAGAATATTGTTTTTATTTACTGCAACTAACCTAAACGCTGCTAGTGCAAATTTATTACATTTAAGAGTTCTTCTTAATGGTTGCTTGAAATGCGTTTATCGACAATCTGCTGAATCAGCCGGAAGTTATTTTCAGATTTCTTCGATCTAGTGGCAATCTCCAATTCGACTCGACTGGAACGTGCACAAACCTTATTCATAAAATCATCCTTCGCTTCCAATATGTATAATTATTATTAGTCTTGTCGTTTGTCCTGAAGGCAGTTACTGTAACGCCGTCGAGAAACCTCTCATATTCAATAACATGTATAAAATTTTAATACTCCATGCTTTTCCAAAAATTTCGAGTAATTTCACGCAAGATACAGAGTGACCAGGGTTAAACGGTCAAACGTCTAAGATAGATTTTCAGGCAAAAAAAGCCTTTCTTCCCATAAACATATATCCTAACGTGATTTATCTTCGAGATACAGGGTGAGTGTTTTTATACAAAAATCGGTTTTTGATTTTGATTAAATTTGACCTATTTAATTAAGGTAATAAGAGGCTTTTTTAATGTGATTAGAAAAGACTATTAATCTTTCAAACGGATTTTGAAAATTTTGGACTCAAATCTTTCAAAAAAAGTACCGATTTAAAAAAGTTTTTGATCCCACTAGAGTGCTATTTAAAAAAACTAGGTTATCCTAAAAAATTAATAGTTCATTACATTAAATTTTCCATTAGACAAGAAACGTTTCATTTACAATTTTCCCATGATCAGGTGACCCGGTAAATAGTATTTATGACGGTCACAGCCTCCTAGACACAATTTTCAAAAATTAAATAAAATTTAAAAAACAAAAAGAAAAAGAGAAAACCCGTAGAATGATCACCTGTAATAGAAATAAAGTGCTTTTACTATTGTTATTATTAATTATCCACATTGACACATTTCCTGCTTAGTATATCCTCAGGTTTTGATTTACAAAGTTCTTTAACTTGTAAACCTTTTTTAATATTAATCAAAGCTCCTACTCCTTGTTTTACCCTGCATGAATACAAAGCAATTCATTAATGAATTGAAATAAATTAAAAAACGGGACAAAAATATTAGCCCGACAAGTTTCAAAATCTTGCAATTATGATGATGAAATTTCTAATAGTGAACCATATTAACCACTCTTCATACGATTGCAGTATATTCATTTCTCGGGCATCGAGTAAGACGTAATTAAGTCTGATTTATATTAAAATGCTTTTTCCCGTCTGACTGAAATATGCAAAATAAAGTCGGAATTTAACACTTCATCTTTTATAATCCATTTCGTTTACTGGGACAATCACGATGACGCCTATGCAGCATAGGTCAGCTGGAAGTAATATTGCGCATGAAATTCCTTCCCTTTTGATGTGTGCACTTCTCATCTGGAAATAATGCACTAAACATAACTACACACTTCATTAAGTCCGTTTATGCACTGAGCAGTCTAAATCGAACCATCTCTAGCATTTATGCTTAATTAGCCAGGCCGTATCAAATAGAAACTTTTAGCACAAAAAGTGCAATTTTCAATTAGTTTCTCATTGCCCATTAGCATAAACGAGGACATCTGAACATCTGGAAAAAACAACGGAAGCAAATGATGAGGCATATCCACCCCACGGTGCAAATTCTATAAGATTATTTATAAGATTTAAACCACCATCTGTCAACAATACTTGACTAATCCATTTTATTTGATTTGGACATGGCAATCGATACTGATTTTATGTCAATTGATTGTTGACATTATCTTCAAAACCCCTTTAAACCCGCGTAAAACATTTATTTTATATTCACGAGATAGAAGCAGAGAATACTGCGCCATAAATACTACAAACTTTCCAAGTATTTTTGAGAATTTATCGTATTGTATATTCCGATTTCATGTTTGTCAGACAATAATTGCTTATTGTGTAAAGAAGGATACCTTTTTTATGTTCACTATGAAATAACGCATCTCGTAAGATTTGAAACATTTTCTATTAAAAGTCGTTTAGAGCTGCTACTCCCCAGGTAGATGAAACAACGTTCTTAAAATATAAATTCGGGTTACCTGGAATGCCAAAGCAAGATGCAACAAAGGGATTAGATAACATTTTTGTTTAAAGAGACATTTTACCTCTTCTTGGGAATGACAATAGGAAATTTGTATTTTTGTTGTTACCAAAATTTAGCTTTAAAAAAATATTTTCTACATCATCCCTTTAATTAGTGTTATAAAATGTAAATCTAGAAAAAAGTAGAAATTTATTTCCTATGGATTATTAAACAATCAAAAAAAATAATTTTAGGCAAAACATAATACTCTGGTAGCAATGAAAATGAAAGAATATATATTTTTTACAGATTTACGATATACTTATTCAAACATATTATGTGCATTAGAAAAAAATAGTCCATTTTTTATCGAGACATGTTTCGAAATGAAAGAATTTCATCTTCAGTCATTTATTTTATTTATTATATTTTTATAAGGAAAGGAAATTAGATAACAGGTTGTGAAAAACCGCCACCGGCAACACTTGTCAAGCTTCTAAGAAGCATTTTCTTTTTATTTTGAAACTAGGCTGATCTTCAGACAACGTTATTTTGTTGGACCAGGACAATCTTAAATGGTAAATATAATTAATTTTAATTAACTAATCAAATTTACCAATTAAATAAATTCACAAAATTAGATGTTTAATTCCCAAATATTTTAATTTACATTTCCTTTTTTGAAGAAACTATTTTACAGAACAAACCTTTTTCAGTATTGTTTACTTAATTAGCATGCAATTTAACAATAATTAACAAACTTTGGGTAACCATTCGCTACAAGTTTTCAAAACTTACTCAAAAAAGTCATTTACAAAATATTAGCTTGATAATCGTACTAACCTGTTTTGCTTTTACTTGGATTTTTAGTAATTGATTAAAATAGTCCAGGAACATGTACGGAAAACATTATTTTTTTCAAAACACAACGCGTTACAAAAAAAAATAGAAAAAACAAAAGAGGGTGTTTTAAATATGAAGCTTAATATAAGAAAAAATATTAAACATAGGAACATTAGCAGAGCCAGACAAATTTCGAAATTAAAGAATGTCACCTTCAGTCACACTATAGCAGAATGAACGACTTATTAATTGAAAGGAAATTAGATAACATCCATAAGGTTGTGAAAATCACACTAAAGTTGGGAGGGAAAAGCGATTCGTGTAGTCAAACTTTTAAAAAACCAGCTAGAAGAATTTTTTTTTAAAATAACTTGAAAACTAGAAGGATCCTCATTGAACGTAGTGCCAGCAAGCAAGCATTTTTAAATGAAACGGCCACATTGACGAAAATTCCAACATCAAATGTATGGAAAATTGTGAATAAACCCATTTCAGCGACGAAAAAAAGAAGCGATGTTGACATTTTCTCGAGTGTAGATGAAAGTGATCAGGATATAATACGGCGTAAAATTTACCAGTTATACGAGGAACAAAGCGTGCCTACATTAGATATCTTAATTAGGAGGCTTGAAAAAGATGAAACCGGTGTTAAATGTGGCAGAACTGCCTTATGGAAGTGTATTCAACACATGGGTTTTAGATGTAAAAAAAATGACAAAAGACAAGTTTTAATGGAATCTTTTAGAATTCGGAAATGGGGACTGGAATATCTAGAAAAAATTAGGATTTACACAGAACAACAAAGGCTAATTACTTACTTGGATGAAACCTGGTTCGACACTTATGATACCCCAGAAAAGGGTTGGTTGGGTTGACTCAACTGATAAGTGTAAAACAAACGCGCCATCAAAAAGAGATAAAAGAATAACTATTTTGCACGCTGGCTCTAAAGATGGTTGAATTCCAAATGGACTTTCTCTGTCTGCGAAAAATATTAACTATTCTTCTGTGGATTACCATGAAGACATCACCGCTGATTTATTTGAAAGTTGGTTTAAAAACAAACTAGTTCCAAACATTCTTCCTAATAGCGTCATTGTAATGGACAATGCAAGTTATCACAGTAGACAGTTGACTAAAACCCCTTCCTCATGTGACACAAACGCAACAATCCAAAACTACATGTATAATAACGACATTTATTTTCAAGAAGATTATATATTATTATTTGAGGTTATACAAAGCTTGAACTTACAAAAGGAATACGTCTGTGATAATTATGCAAAAAATCTAGTGCTTCCCCCTTACCACTATATATTTAATCCCATTGAATATGTTTGGCACCAACTGAAATCTGCCATTCGTTGTAACAATGTTTTTCCCCGTGCTAACTCCAATGTCCTCAAACTTATAGAAACCGAAGTTTTTAACAGGCGATGACAGCGATAGTGATACTGATATATTGTGTGAATAATTTTAAGTAATTTAAGTAGGTAATAAAAATAATTTGTAATTTTATTTTAGATTTAAACATAAATACATACATAAAAATATATATATATATATATATATATATATATATATATATATATATATATTGTTTAGTATCTTTCCTAACAAAACCCCAAATAATTAAATTCTAAGCAAAATACGGACCTGTTCGGCCATATTTCCATATTTCATTCTTACAGATTGCCCGGGTCTTTCCTTAATTGTATCAGTTAGTCACTTTCTTATATCTATGAACAGACTTCAACCATTCATTACAAGTTTCAAAAACTTTCTCAAAAAAATTACTCACAAAAATATTAGGTTGATGGTCGTCATCAAGCGGTGAAAAAACAACGGAAACGGATCGGAAAATGTGGAACCGCCAATCGTCACCTATAAATGCATTTTCCCGGTTTGAATCCCCCCCCCCAGCCCCACTAAAACCCCATTCGGTTCGCCCGTCGAATTTCAATTAATCGACAATGAATTTGACTTACCGGGTGATACTGTAAAGGCAGGCCATTATACGCAAACATTGATTTCCGGAGATGTGTTTATTCGATGGTGGCATTGATTAACCACTCTAAAACCCAAATTAGTTAATTAATTAACAACCGCTGCTTTCATTCATGATCCGATATACCTAATTGAGTTTTGGCTTCGGAACGATTATAAATTATGGCCGATAATCACACGAAAAGTTGGCAAAAATTAAAAAAGTCTTGTTAAATGCTAAAACGTCAGTTTTTATTTTTAAAAACTATTGCCTAAAATAACAACCAACTATCTTCTTTTGCAATGAGAAAAAACTAAGCGAGTATTTTCTTGACTAACAAAAATTTTTGCTTTAAAAATTTGAGGAAAATTAAAGAAAGTAAAATAATTGTCTAGAGAACACAAAAACTAGATTCAATGCTCGCGGCGTATGATAAGTTTAACTAGATTTTTTTTTCTAATTTTATTTTTTTATTTTATTAACATTATAGTCCTTTGTAATATATTGTAATAATAAATAAATTAACGTTATTTAATTGTTTTAATTGTAACATTTCCAGATTTTGAATTTTCTTAAAAACTTGTTCCGTACAACAATTTGTTTTTATTACTTCTGAAACTATTTAAAATATCAAAAATAAATTTAGACCACAAATACGTTGGATTGGATCATAGAAGATACTGTTGACAAAATTTAAGCTGAAAATAATGTGCAATTATATTTACCTTAAAATATTCAGCATTAGTTGGTAATACCCTTTATTCAGACAAAAAATAGCAAACATTTAATTACAGAAATGTAGCAATTACTGAAATGAGTTACTGACGTACTATTTATATCTGAACTGGCAAAGTTCACCTATATCCTTAAAAATAAAGATTAGTTGGTCTTCCAAATTATTTTTGTGATACATTAAAGCACATGGCAATTGGCGTCTGCACTTCATGTGAAGGCATTTTACCTGCACGTAATTATGGTTTAAACTTTACTTAGAACTTTTAAAACGGTTTTAGAAGTAAAACCCTTTTATGTATCTTCTGAATGAGGCATTTTCAGGCACACATATTCTATTTGCCATCAAAATTAGCGAAACGGTTTTTAAAACACCCTGTATGACTTTCAAATCTCTTTTTAATGCTGTCAGTGTCTTTTGTAGTGATAAGTAAGTAATTTACCTGTCACTGCAGAATTATGCAATTATAAAAGGGCAGGAAAATAAGTGAAAATTACATTTACAAAACGAGCAAATGAAATTAGACCTAAAAGGTGTGAGGATGCACTTTGAGTCTAAAACTATGCTAGTTTCTTTTCATTTCATTGTAATAGACATACCCGGTAATTAAATTAAAGCCATTTTAGCTCCGAAAAAACCTTAACTACTTACATAATTAACGATTCTGTGGCATTAGAATAGCTTAAAAGCTGAATAAATTTCATTCTGATTATATTTTACGGGTCGTAAAATTGGTATACGGTCCGACAACTTCGAGCTTGGGTGTAACTTAAAACTGCATAAATATAAATTAACACCAGAGTCCGATTACCATACTAACACAAATAAAAACATAACTTTACAAGGGAAGAATGGACTCCTTTATAGCGGTCGCCGCTTCAATTCCGAATTGATTTGTTTGAAATATTGTATTATTCATATCCACATTAGAACTGCGTAAAATAAACTGTTCATGTTCTATGTTGAAAGGCGACTAAACAAATGTGATATACATAAAGGGCCAATGACCTTTGTCGAAAAAAACATTCTGTGTCAAATATTACCAGGAAAACAGTGTGTATTTAATAATAATTAAATAAATGTATAAAATTGTACAAATATCATTGTCATATTTCACGCAAGATTAACAAAATAATGTTAATGCCAACAAAATGAAATAAACAACTCACCTTCAAAGTAGTATTACCCATCAAAGTATTAAAGGATTATTCATTAGAGTCGCAAGCGAGGAAAGTGTCAGAATTTATTTTTTTACTAATGGACACTAATGGACACCAAGTGCTTGTTGGACATCTTTTCAATATACCAAACAATATGAAAACTAAACTAAAAAGAAAGAACACGCGATCTAGTGT